>NC_134096.1:1522500-2125000 GCF_000715075.1 Nicotiana tabacum
TTAAGCGGGTTTCCAGTGGGAAGAAGGTTGTTGTGAAGTCGATGCATTACTTACCTCTTATTCCTAGATTAAAGAGGTTGTACGTATCGATGAGTTATGTTTCTCCTATGAGATGGCACTATGAAAATAGAAGGTTGACGGGTGTTATGTGTCATACTTCAGACGGGGAAGCTTGGAAGCATTTTGATAGGACATATCCGGATTATGCTAGTGAACTGAGGAATGTTCGGTTGGGTTTGTGTGTTGATGATTTCACGCCATTTTCTATTTCTGCAATACCATATTCATGTTGGTCGGGCTTTATTACGCCGTATAATCTTCTGCCTGAAATGTGTATGACTAGTCCATATATTTTCTTAAATTGTGTTATTCCAGGTCCCCGCAATCCAAAGAGTTTGATTGATGTATATTTGCAACCTCTGGTTGATCGATGAGCTAAAACAATTATGGTATGATGGAGTTGAGACATATGACATATCAACTAAGAAAATTCCAACTTGCGTGATAAGTTAATGTGGACCATTAATGATTTTCCTGTGCCCATCTAGATTTCAGCCAGGCGGATAGCAGCAGTGGTCTGGATTGCAACAGGGGTCAAGATCGCTGCAGGGGTGTGGATCGCAACCATCTTCATCAGCGACCCTGTCTCCCTCTCCACAGAGTTCGTCTCCTAGCATTTCTAAACTTCTCCTTCGGGATAGTAGCGCTGAGCCAGATGCCTCCGCTTCTGCGCACGCTTCAGATTCATCGGAGGAAGATGATCCAGAAGAAGTATGGTATGATCGTTATCATAGGATGATCATCAGCCCCGAGGGCAATGGGTAAGATTTATTTATTACTTCTTTGTTTTTGCTTAATTATAATAGCTAGTCTTGTTTATTTAATGTAATTGCTATGTTGCAGGTTCATACCTAATCATCGGACTACAAAGATAATCACTGAAGCTCTTGGCCGGTTGTATGATGCACCCTATGCGACTTGGAATGACTTTTCACCGGAGCTCGTGCAGCAAATTTTTAACCAATTTAAGGTTTTAATATACTTCTTATCTATTTAAGGATTATATTAATAATATTTTTATCTAATGTTACACACTTCATTTGTAGACTAAGTGTGCTTGGGAGGACCGGCATAATAGTGCCATTCTTGTAAATTTTGAGTTCAAATGCCGTAAAAGACTATCTAATTCCTTTTACTGTGCTCGGAAGAAGAGCAAGAAGCCTTCATGGGTTCTACCGCAGATATGAGAGGGTCTGCTGAGGCAGTGAGCCACTGAGAAGTTCGATAAGAAGAGTGAACAGGGAAAGAAGGCCTGAGCATATGAGAAGGGTGTCTCCTTGCACTATGTGGGCGCAAGGAGCATGGGGACTACAAGGAGACTACTGTTAATTCCTTAAAATATTTAATTCTATTTTTATCGAACTATATTTATAGATTTTAATTTAGTTAACATGTTTTATTATATTTGAAGTAAAGAAAAATGGGAGGAAGATGACTCATGATGAGTTCTTCATGGAGACTCATATCCGGAAGAAAAAGCACTGATAGATCCAAGTAGATGGGTCGAGGATCGGGCAGAGACTACATATGTAAGTTTCATAACTTGAAATTAATGTTTTTAATATTATATAGTTAGTAATTTTCTATATTCTAAATAAAGGGTCGCTACAAGATTAATGTGGAGGAGTACACTCAGAGCTTGCCACCAAATGAGCAAGGCGAGCGACCACCCGTTTCCGACGAAGAAGCGCAAAAAATATGGTTAGATGTTGTCGGTGGTCCTAAAAAGGGGATAGCATACGGCCTTCCAGAGAGATCATTTCGGCACTACAAGGTTGGATTGCAAGTTATAGGGACTTCTTCCCAAGGCGAGGCAATTGATAGGTCGACTCTCTCGTCTATGGAGAAGAAGATCTTAAAGCTGACAGCAGAGCTTGAAGAGACAAAGGCTAGAGAACAAAAGAGAGATGAACAATTTGATACCCTTCAAGTTCAGCTAGAAAAGATGGACCAACAATTTAATCTCATTCAAGGTTAGCTGGCCAATCTTCTTGCTAGTGGTACTTTCCCCATTCCCCGGTCTCGTGAGCCTTCCCCAGATGCTAATCCTTCTCGTCGTGATCCTTCGAACCATGCTGACGATGAAGCTTCTAGTAGTGAATATGGACATGATGAAATACAAAATACTCATTGAATGGTGTGTACTGCTAAACATATTTTTGAACTTGTGAATATTTAGTTGGGAATAATTTTGAATGTTGATTGTATTGTTGATATTATTTTATTAATGAACATTTGTATAATTATTGTTGTGGTTGGCGTTGTTGTTGTGGTTGTTGTTGTTGTGGTTGTTATTGGTTTATTGTTGTTGTTGTTGTGGTTGTTGTTGGTTAATTTTTGTGGTTGTTGGTTAACTGTTGTTGTTGGTTAATTGTGGTTGAATGACAACAATGTAATGCTACCATTATAGGATGGATATTGATTATATTTTACAGGTGGTGTAGCTTAAAAGCAAACATATTCTGCCTGATTTTTACCCAGAAAACCGACCGATTTCGGTCAAAATTCTCATACAAAAAAATCCAGAAATTCATATTTTCCGACCGACGTCGGTCAAAAATAAATATTTTTATTTAATTATTATTTTAGTTTTCGACCAACTTCGGTCGGTTTATTAAAATTAAAATTATTACATATTTATAATTCCGACAGAAGTCGGTCGATAATTTGAAAAATAAATAAATAAAAATTTAAATAATTCCGACCGATTTAGGTAGGTATAATTATTTTTGTCAGTCAATGCGGTCAACCAACAGTTGAATTAATCGACCAAAATCGGTTGGAAAATTTCGACCGCCGTCGGTCGCAAAGCCTTAGCGACCATTATTCTTCCAATGAATTAAAAGCGATTGGAAATCGGTCGCTTTTTCTTTAATTCCGACCGATATCGGTCGGTAATGGTGGTCGAAATTTGGCAGTTTTCTAGTCTTGATTGCATCCTTTGTCCTATGTCTCTTCTCGAGGGTGAAGCATGCTACTCCCTCCATTTCAAAAAGATTGACATTATTTTTTCTATTAGTCCGTTTCAAAAAGATTGGTGTATTTCTATATTTTCTTAATGGGAAGCTTTTATAGCCACTCAAACGTTATTGTCACGACCCAAAATCCCACTAGTCATGATGGCACCTAACCCAACCCGTTAGGTAAGCCAATTTCCAACTATCCAATTTCAATTAAATTAATTTAAAAAAAATCTAAAACCAATACATCTCCCCAAGAACTGGTAGTAGAAATCATGAGCTTCTAAGAATAGAGTATACAAAGCAGAAATAAAATAAATATATAGTCTGTTTGAATAATACATAAACTGAGCTTTTATAAATCTAAGGCTACCCTGAATAAGAGGCAGCTACAACAGGAACTCATGTACATCTTCAAATCCTGCAACCATCGAGCACAGCAACAACATCTGCACGCAATGTGCAGAAGTGTAGTATCAGTACACCCGACCCCATGTACTGAGTAAGTAACAAACCTAGCTGTAGGTTGAAAGTAGTGACGAGCTTCTACCAAGGTCAGAGTCCAACTTCCATAACCAACAATAGTTCATAACAATATTAAACAAGTAATTCCAGAAGTAACTCAAAAAAATAAATAAGTTTAGAAACAGTAATATTCCAAAAATCCTTTCAATAATAAATAATTATCTCATTTTCTTTCCCAGATAACCAATGTAAAACAATTGCATCACAATGCCCATCTGTCAAAATGTGTGAGAAATCATGAATAATGTGATACCGTACAGCATGAGGAAAACACATCTCTATGCATATATGTCATGTGTGCATGTCAATGCAATGTATCTCAGAGATTGCACTCATGTACTCACACTCTCTCAGAGTACTCAATCTCATTGTCTCGCATTCTCTCTCACTGTGCTCAGCACACTCAATCACTCAGCGCTATACAATACCTGCTGCGGCGTGCAGCCCGATCCCTGTTTATAGTTGACTGCGCTCACTAGGGGTGTACAGGCTCATGAAGGGCTCCTACAGCCCAAGCGCTATAAGCACGGACAACTCACGTGCTATAATATCATATCTGGATCTGCACGGACAACTCACGTGCTATAATAATATCTGGATCCGCACGGCCAACTCACGTGCTATAATAATATCTGGATCTGCACGGCCAACTCACGTGCAATAGTATAATATATAGATCCACACGGCCAACTCACGTGCAATAGTATAATATATATAAAGCCAACATGGCCTGCTGCGGCGTGCAACCCGATCCCAAAACAAATATCCTCACAATCAGGCCCTCGGCCTCCCTCAGTCATCAATCTCTCCAGTCTCTCTTTCATGAGCTCACAATGTCATGAGAATAGCCCAAAATGATGATATGATGTATCAATAAATAACAACAGAGATATGATATGCAATAAAATGAATATGACTATGTATGAATTTTCAATTTAAAATAAATATTTCACAATAATATGACCTCTGTGGGTCCCAATAATACTGGCACATAGCCTCAACTTGATTTTTAATATGCTTTTCAGCTCAATTTTTTTAACTCATAAAATCGCATGAAAAATGCCAAGATCATTTAACTATAAAATTCCACAGAAATAATTATGTTACAATTTCTATAGTGCACGCCCACACGCCCGTCACCTAGCATGTGCGTCACCTCCCAATAATTTACGAAATACATATATTCGGGGTTCATACCCTCAAATTCAAGATTAGAAGAGTTACTTACCTCGAACGAGCCAAATCCAATGTCGAGCAAGCTAAGCAATGCTCCAAAAATTCCATTCTGCGTGTATCAACTTCCAAACGGCTCGAATCTAGTCACAATTAATTTGATTCAGTCCACACAATTTATAGGAATTAGTTCCATATCAAAATGCTAATATTTTCCACAAAATCCGAAATTACGCCCCAAAAATCACCCGTGTGGCCCACGTCTCAGAATCTGATAAAACTCATAAAATCCGAACCCCCGTTCAACCACGAGTCCAACCATGCAAAAATTACTCAAATCCGACCACAACTCGGCCTTTAAAATCCTCAATTAAAGTCTATGAATTATTCTACTATTTTCAATCCAAAACACTAATTTGTTGATAAAAATAATAATAGATTCATGTAATTTAATCAAAACTGAGTTAGAATCACTTATCCCAATCCATATGGTGAAAATCGCCTCAAAAATCGCTTAAATCCAAGCTCCATAGCTCGAAATGTGTTAAAATGGCCGAAACGTCGAAATATATCTTCTATCCAGGCATTTACTCTTCGCTATCGTGTAAATTGCTTCGCGATCATGAAGCACAAAAAATTTCGGCCCCAAAATTGCTCTTCGCGATCGCGGAAAATGTTTCGCGATCACGAAGAACAAACTCCCCAACTCTTCCAGACAACCTCTAATATAATGGTCATAACCTTTTGTACAAAACTCCAAATTGAAATTTGTTTAACTTTCAGAAAACTAGACACCAAGGGCTATAACTGTCATTTGTTTCTCATCTCCCAATTCCTTATAAATTGTTAGATATAAACTTTCAAATCTTAGCCTTATGCAACAGAGATTTCCAAATTCTTCCCAGATTGCCTATAGTTTATCCACTACAACTTTTTATACACAACTCTAAATGACAAATAGTTTACATTTCAGAAAACTAGACATCAAGGGCTACAACTTTCATTTTTAGATCATCTCCAAATTCCATATAGATTGCGAGATATAAGCTTCCAAAGTCGGATCAGTGCAGCAGAGATTTTGCTCTACGCGATCGCGAAAGAGCTTCCGCGATCGCGATTCACAAGGTTCCAAACTGCCGTTTGCTCTTCACGAACGCGACCCAATGTCCGCGATCGCGATGTACACCTCTGTAGGCAGAAACCAGCAGCTAAAATGGCCTAGAAATGGTCCGAAACTACCCCGAAACTCACCCGAGTCCCCTCGGGACCTCAACCAATTATACCAACAAGTCCTAAAACAACATACAAACTTAGTCGAAGCCTCGAATCACATTAAACAATGCTAAAACTACGAATCGCACCTCAATTCAAGCCTAATGAACTTTGAACTTTTAAATTCTATATCATGTGCCGAAATACATCAAATCAATCCGGAATTACTTCAAATTTTGCACACAAGTCATAAATGACATAACGAAGCTATTCCAATTTCCAGAATCGGATTCTGACCTCGATATCAAAAAGTCAACCCCCCGGTCAAACTTCCCAAAAATTGAACTTTAGGCATTTCAAGCCTAATTCCACTACGGACCTCCAAATAATTTTCCGGACACGCTCCTAAGTCCAAAATCACCATACATAGCTATTGGAATCATCAGATTTAAATTTCGAGGTCGTTTACACATAAGTCAATATCCGGTCAACTATTTCAACTTAAGCTTCCAACATAAAATTTCATTCTTCCAAGCTAACTCTGAAATACCTTAAAACCAAAACCGACAATTCACACAAGTCATAATACCTCGTAGGAAGTTATTCAAGACTTCAAATAGTTGAAAGGAACGTAAATTCTCAAAACGATTGGTCGGGTCGTTACAATCTCCCCCACTTAAACATACGTTCGTCCTCGAACGTGCCAAGAGTTGTTATTAACCTTTAAATCTCTATTCCACCTTACCACGCACATAACAGGGGGTGATCTCATGTCACCCTATTCAATATAGGCCTTACCACACAACATAACTGAAAGTCATTAATTTAACATTAGCCCAAAATCCTTGGAGCCAAATTTCTAATATCCAAAATTCTTTTCAAGATCTGAATCTCATAACTACACACTGTATAAGTCCGAACAAGTTGCATCGAGCTATAACTATAACCACGGATATAATCACCCGGCATATTACATAACTCGCATGCTCGTATCACCATTCCTGATCACAGTAATTACTCCAAACCAACCAATTACAAGTATTAAACCTCATATCAAGCCAAACCTCATTCCAAAACCTTCGTACACTGCTGATAATAAAAGAAACATGCAAAAATCTCATGACCCCTTATCAGAGCAACAAGTCATGGAGCTCTCTCGCCCCAACCAGAACCATAATCACTTTCTAAGCCGACTTTCAATATTATCCTCCCGAATATACCGTAATCAAACCTGATAGTACCCATTCTAGGTCCAATGACCTTATATACTTAAACACAACTATCCCACAGACACGCCACATCAATATAACTCAAGACACAACTGCGCAATTCGTGTACCCAAATATGGGAGATGTCTTATGGAAGGGGAACCATATTGCAAGTTCAATAAGCACCACCACAACCACAATGTTACAACCAACTCCTCAAATTTCGTGAAGAGGATAACCGTAGGCGCAAGTGCACAATTGTAAAGGAAGAAAATTAATGAATTAGATAAATTATCATAGAAATAAAATTCCCACACACGGCACGGACAACTCACGTGCCAATAATATGAATCGCCCAGCATGGTCACAGGCCTCCAGTCCCAGCATATTATAGAGGAGCAATTAAACAAGTACACTTGTATATGAAAATGAAGTAATATTCTCATGCCCTTGGACTGGAATAAATAGCATGCCATAGTGCAAGCATGTGCAAAGTCTGCTATCACTCTTAAAATCGACAATTTTACGCAGAATTAGTAACTAGCCCGTTTATTTAGGGAATCATCTTCTTTGTAACCTCAAGTATAGCCCAGATAGTTCTCAACAAAGGTACGAATACGGGAAACGTTATAACTTTACGCTTAACAGTCGACTCTAGGCATATAATAGCCTAAGCATTCTTCCGACTATGAATACTTGCCCTAATACCCGCACATGGGCTCCAACCTCACATATATGCACACTTATAGCGCGTAGCTATCACAAATAATTAACGCAACTGGTGCCTCCACTGAGTTAAAATAAAATACTCACCTCAAACAGGCCGCAACCCGAAACAATATACTTCTGAGAAATCTTAGTCTCCAAATTCATCAAACACATGAATCACCTTAACTGATCCCAAGTCCAGTACTAGAATGACTAACACATATTCTATTCACGATCTTCCCATAAGGAATACTTTCATAATTCTTCCGTGCCACATAGCAATAATTTGAATATCAGCAGTCTATCAACCATGTGAGTACTGCAATACCAATGAACATCCGTAAGTCATAACACAATGCGCCTTTTGAAATGCGCACCCTTCTCAGGGATTACCGAGCAGTTATAACATTCATCTAATTATCTAAAATTGACCATTCTGTCCAAAATTCGTGATCTTCCTTTTAAGAATGAACTGTCACCTTGTACATGTAAATCAATATTCGGCACAACACGTTCCCCCACACCGGTAGAAAATATTCGGTTCAAACCATGGTAGAAACCATCATGAACACTTTGAAATTCATTTGCACATAACCAAGCTATCAGAATTGAACTCCTCTAACTCGACCAAGCCACACATGTTGCCAAATCTAGGTGTATTGCCACAAAGCACCTGTAGAAACCCCCCACATCATATGCACCTAAAGAACCGATCATATCCATTACTATACTGATCCAACCTACTACCTAGTTGTCCTATTTTCTCCGAGTCCCTTCCGAATTTGTCTTCAGATTGATACTTCTTCTTGCTAAAATACCACGATCTTTAACCACAACTTACCCTACAAAAATTAGCATAGAACCACAACGCCCTACGTCCCATTAGCAACTGTATTCTTCTTAAGCACCTTCAAAAATACTACAACTATAACACTCACTTTGAGAATACATTATGTGAATTTGAAATTGTTCTTCTTACCTTCCTTACACAAAAATGTAGAATCCATAGTCATATAGAATTTCCGCAAGTCCAGGCACCATCAAACGTAAATCTCGGATTTTATCCATACATAAGTCCGGAAAACATTCTCAATTGCTATATATAATTCTCAAACCCACTGGAATTTTCTCGGGAGTCACCCACTTTGCTCAAATCTAAATTGCACCGCTCAAATGGGCCAAAAGACACGTGCCCCATTAGCACAACAACACTCAAAGAAGTAACTATATTCTAATACCCCCCAATCACATTCACACTCCATGCGCACTACATCATTCACCAATAACAACTCACTCATCCCGCAAATTTCATTTACTCATACGTGCAGTATAATCCGTAACCGGGAATTTTCCTTATTCGAGTCATTTTCGAACTCCACCTCTGCAAGTCATCACTAATTCCCAAGTATACTTTAGACCCAAACAAAATTTGACACATACTCATGAATTGATTTGTCTATAGCAGGCTCCCCCACTTGGCTCAAAGCCATATATTAAAACACTCCATAATTCACAATACTCATACCCTATTACTGTCATAATACAGTAGTCAGTACCACAAAATTCTTCTCAAGCTCATGCAATGCCAACCATAAATATACCCCAAATCATCCGCTAAGATCGCAATCATCCTCTTGATACTCAGGTCGACTTTCTCAGCCAAATTCAAATTCAAATCTCCACACATACGCCCCACTGGCAGAAAAGAAACCCTCCACTCATATTACAAGAAACATACCTACGTAGATTACTCTTTAGGAGATAACTCACCTCCCTAGACTCAAATTGGCATCTTGTTATATCTTTTCGTAGCCACCATTTCTACGCAATTACTAAATCGTTCTGAGTCCAAACTCGTTAACCAGACCTGAGAGTTTAATTTGTCCCACAATTTAAACACGTGAAAGATCTTTCAAAATATTCACACTCGAGACTGTACGTCACATCAAACCGAAAATCAAGCACCCAATGGCCTTCCTTTACATTTCAAGGAAACACTTCTCGTCACATTCAAATCGTCTTAACACATCCCGCAGTTACATCATACTCATCAAAAAGCCATTCCACCGCTCATCGAGCCACAAATTTCACTGTAGGGTCATTATCGGACATATGAGTCCAATTGTACAGGTTACAACTAAAGCTACCGAGCTCAAGCTACGGTCTAACCATGGCCTCAAGTCCTCCATACTGGCCCATCACTAAAACACAGGATACTCACCTCGAACCTCATTCATAAAATCACAAGCCGACGATGCACAACTGATATCAAGCGCTCATGTGTGCATACGAATACGTGGAAGGAATTCAAAGAGTTATGTCTCAAGCTAAATCAATTCTGCAGGATAAAGAAAGAAAGATGGGAAGTATATATCCTAAATGCCCTGTAGCCTCTCGAAGATAAGTATGGACGTCATCATACTGATCCGCAAGACTCTACTAGACACTTGCTCATGACTTGTAGAACCTATGAACCTAGAGCTCTGATACCACCTTATCACGACCCAAAATCCCACTAGTCGTGATGACACCTAACCCAACCCATTAGGTAAGCAATTTCCAGCTATCCATTTCCAATGAAATTAATTAAAAAAAATATCTAAAACCAATACATCTCCCCAAGAACTGGTAGTACAAATCATGAGCTTCTAAGAATAGAGTATACAAAGCGAAAATGAAATAAATACATAGTCTGTTTGAATAATACATAAACAGAGCTTTTATAAATCTAAGGCTACCCTGAATAAGAGGCAGCTACAATAGGAACTCAGGTACATCTTCAAATCCCGCAACCATCGAGCACAGCAACAACAACAGCCAACATCTGCACGCAATGTGCAGAAGTGTAGTATCAGTACAACCGACCCCATGTACTGAGTAAGTAACAAACCTAGCCGTAGGTTGAAAGTAGTGACGGGCTTCTACCAAGGTCAGAGTCCAACTTCCATAACCAACAATAGTTCATAACAATATTAAACAAGTAATGCCAGAAGTAACTCAAAAAAATAAATAAGTTTGGAAACAGTAATATTCCAAAAATCCTTTCAATAATAAATAAAGTATCTCATTTTCTTTCCTAGATAACCAGTGTAAAACAATTGCATCACTATGCCTATCTGTCAATATGTATGAGAAATCATGAATAATGTGATACCGTACAGCATGAGGAAAACACATCTCTATGCATATATGTCATGTGTGCATGTCAATGCAACGTATCTAAGAGATTGCACTCATGTACTCACACTCTCTCAGAGTACTCAATCTCATTGTCTCGCATTCTCTCTCACTGTGCTCAGCACACTCAATCATTCAGCGCTATACAATACTTGCTACGGCGTGCAGCCCGATCCCTGTTTATAGTCGACTGCGCTCACTGGGGGTGTACAGACTCATGAGGGGCTCCTACAGCCCAAGTGTTCTAAGAACGGATAACTCACGTTCTGCACGGGTAACTCACGTGCTATAATATCATATCTGGATCCGCACGGACAACTCACGTGCTATAATATCATATCTGGATCTGCACGGACAACTCACGTTCTATAATAATATCTGGATCTGCACGACCAACTCACGTGCTATAATAATATCTGGATCCGCTCGGCCAACTCACGTTCTGCACGGCCAACTCACGTGCAATAGCATAATATATAGATCTGCACTGCCAACACACGTGCAATAGTATAATATATATAAAGCCAACATGGCCTGTTGCGGCGTGCAACCCGATCCCAAAACAAATATCCTCACAATCAGGCCCTCGGCCTCCCTCAGTCATCAATCTCTCCCGTCTCTCTTTCATGGGCTCACAATGTCATGAGAATAGCCCAAAATGATGATATGATGTATCAATAAATAACAACAGAGACTGAGATACGATATGCAATAAAATAAATATGACTGGGTATGAATTTTCAATTTAAAATAAATATTTCACAACAATATGACCTCTGTGTGTCCCAATAATACTGGCACATAGCCTCAACTTGATTTTTAATATGCTTTTCAGCTCAATTTCTTTAACTGATAAAATCGCATGAAATATGCCAAGATCATTTAACTATAAAATTTCACAGAAACAATTATGTCACAATTTCTATAGTGCACGCCCACACGCCCGTCACCTAGCATGTGAGTCACCTCCCAACAATTTATGAAATACATATATTCGGGGTTCATACCCTCAACTCCAAGATTAGAAGAGCTACTTACCTCGAACGAGCCAAATCCAATGTCGAGCAAGCTAAGCAATGCTTCAGAAATTCCATTCTGCGTGTATCAACTTCCAAACGGCTCGAATCTAGACACAATTAATTTGATTCAGTCCACACAATTTATAGGAATTAATTCCATATCAAAATGCTAATATTTTCCACAAAATCTGAAATTACGCCCCAAAAATCACCCGTGGGGCCCACATCTCGGAATCCGATAAAACTCATAAATTTCTGAACCCCCGTTCAACCACGAGTCCAACCATACCAAAATTACTCAAATTCGACCACAACTCGGCCTTTAAAATCCTCAATTAAAGTCTATGAATTTTTCTACTATTTTCAACCCAAAACGCTAATTTGTTGATAAAAACAATAATAGATTCATGTAATTTAACCAAAACCGAGTTTGAATCACTTACCCCAATCCATATGGTGAAAATCGCCTCAAAAATCGCTTCAATCCGACCTCCATAGCTCCAAATATGTTAAAATGACCGAAACTTCGAAATATATCTTCTGTCCAGGCATTTGCTCTTCGCGATCGCGAAGGACAAAAATTTTCAGCCCCAAAATTGCTCTTCGCGATCGCGAAGAACAAACTCCCCAACTCTTCCAGACATCCTCTAGTATAATGGTCATAACTTTTTGTACAAAACTCCAAATTGTAATTGGTTTAACTTTCAAAAAATTAGACACCAAGGGCTATAGCTGTCATTTGTTTCTCATCTCCCAATTCCTTATAAATTGTTAGATATAAGCTTTCAAAGTCAGCCTTATGCAACAGAGATTTTCAAATTCTTCCCAGACAGCCTATAGTTTATCCATCATAACTTTTTATACACAACTCCAAATGATAAATAGTTTACATTTCAGAAAACTAGACATCAAGGGCTACAATTTTTATTTTTGGATTATCTCCAAATTTCTTATAGATTGCGAGATATAAGCTTCCAAAGTCGGATCAGTGCAGCAGAGATTTTGCTCTACGCGATCGCGATGCACACCTCTGTAGGCAGAAACCAGCAACTAAAAATGGCCTAGAAATGGTCCGAAACTACCCCGAAACTCACCCGAACCCCCTCGGGACCTCAACTAATTATACCAACAAATCCTAAAACAACATACGAACTTAGTCGAAGCCTCGAATCACATCAAACAACGCTAAAACTACGAATCGCACCTCAATTCAAGCCTAATGAACTTTGAACTTTCAAATTCTATATCTTGTGCCGAAATACATCAAATCAATCCGGAATGACTTTAAATTTTGTACACAAGTCATAAATGACATAACGAAGCTATTTTAATTTTCAGAATCGGATTCCGACCTCGATATCAAAAAGTCAACCCCCCGGTCAAACTTTCCAAAAATTTAACTTTTGACATTTCAAGCCTAATTCCACTACGGACCTCCAAATAATTTTCCGGACACGCTCCTAAGTCCAAAATCACCATACAGAGCTATTGGAATCATCAGAATTAAATTTCGAGGTCGTTTACACATAAGTCAATATCCGGTCAACTATTTCAACTTAAGCTTCCAACATAAAAATTCTTTCTTCCAAGCTAACCTAAAATACCTTAAAACCAAAACTGACAATTCACACAAGTCATAATACCTCCTAGGAAGTTATTCAAGATTTCAAATAGTTGAAAGGAACGTAAATGCTCAAAATGACCGGTCGGGTCGTTAGAGTTATAGCTTATTTAAGATCACATGTTTTATAATTGGGCAAAATGATATGGCATATTTAAGGTCACACATTTCAAAAGTCTTCAGCTCTTTATTAAATTTTGTGTCAAGTTAAACTATATAAGACAAATAAATTAAAACAGAGAGAGTATTTCTTTGTCAAATTGTGCTTAATTTCATATGTGACAACTCCGTCATGATCTCTTCGTTAGTTAGGGAAAGAATTTAACATTTTCTGGAACGTATGGACTGAGAAATTTTGATTAGACAATGTGTAGTTGGTAAACGGTTACTATATTCTAAAACATATAATTTATTGATTGACATGATGAATTTGCAGGACTTCCTGAACATGTATTTCAAGAACATCTACAAACTAATACCTCTAGATTACAATCTTGTTCTAGCAAAGTTATGGCGTCATCCGGAGAATGTTAAACTGGATGAAGTGAAAGTTGTACATTATTGCGCAGCGGTACGTATATCCTATACTTTACTTGCAATATCTACATGCAATCATTATTCTCATACTACATTAATTTAATTTGGCGCGTTAATGAGAGAAAATAAGTAGTACGTACTTCTCTAGTCACCCCCCCTCATGTGACAGACGTTTTACTTTTTAGTATGTTTAAAAATAGATAATATATTTAGCAGTAATTTACTTTAATTTTTTTAATTGATCACATAATTTTATAGTCAAAACACCTTTTACATAAAATGAAACAGAGGGAGTAGTTGATATTGTCAATTTACATGTGCACTTATGATGATGTTAAAGGGTTCAAAGCCATGGAGGTACACAAGAAACCGGTGGCCCTTAATCAAGGATCAGATTGAGAATCCATATCAACTTGCAGCCGTTGATTGCAGCTGCTAGCCTGCTATGTCTGAGGCTGGTGCAGTGCACTATTTCACTGCGCCATCCGCTGCATAATTTTGACATCATGCGAATGGCTTCGGCTAACCCTAACGCGCCACGAATCCCACAAAATTAATGTATATTATATTGCACCAAATTAGATCGAACAAAACACCAAAGGAACCTTGGTTAAGAGAAGAAAATATAAACGGGGATTTCAGAATGTTAAAGTTACTGGAATTTTATCTTAAGAGGTAAAAATTAGGGTAGATTGCAGAGAGAGAATGTGAATATCACAGTAATGTAAAATATATCTGTTCTCTTGCATGAAAAATATATATTATGGAATCTATATTAGAATTGAAAAGGAAATAAGTTGATTCTATTTCGTTTTTGCTTTGTGTGTTCAATGAATTTATTTAGGAAGAATTCTTCTTAGTACCGATGTGAAAAATTTGTTCTTGTGTTTTAGAGCGTTATTCAATTTACAAAGATAAAGTAGTTGGTTTACATATAATAAATAGTTTTGCTTCTTGCTCAAACAGGTTACTCGAAAAGAAATTAACATGAAATGGTGTATAGAGAATGTCAGAGAGAGAGAGAGAGTCAGGAAGAGAGAGCTCACAACCAACAAAACATACAACAAACTATCAAACCACAAAAAAGAAAGAAAAAAAGAAACCTTTCAATTAACTAGAGTGTACATAACGGCGGCGGTGGAAGGTTTTTAAAGTTTTTACTAGGACGCTGTTCTCTTTATGCCATGTACTGGAATTTCAAATGAATTACAAATGAATTAATTTCAAATGAACTACACCCCAAGTATTTCTACACTATAAAACATGTGAAGAGGGATGGAGCAAAGAAGACTAGAAGAGGCAATAGATATCTATATTTTTCATGATATTCAAGAAAAATGCTTTCTTATGCCTAGGTAGTTTAACAACATATATGAGGAAGATTTTTTACTTTTATATATATATAATGTTTCGGCATAGGAGATTCAGTTGAACACCTTTAGTAAACGTAAGAAGAACAAATCCAGCAGAAAACAAAAATAGTAAGACAGATGACCAAGGGGCAAGGAGTTAAGACCTGCTACCTCCACAAAGGGAGAAAGATTTCATGATTCTTTGGTCCATCCCTCTTCACATGCTTTATAGAGATCATTATCTATATATTAATATGTTATAACAAGTTATCTATAGCCTCGTGTACATTTTTTTGGATGTTATAGCAAAACATTATTATAGAGAACATATATTATATCATAACAAGATAAATTGATTTCATAGAAAATTTGGTCGTTATAATGACGTATTGTTATAGAGAAGTTGGACTGTATTTGTCAAATTTCTCCAACTATGTATCATAACGAGTATCTTATTAGCTTGGCATTAGAAATTCTATGAGAGTAGTGAAGAGATCAACTAGAATAAGACCAAGGAAGTATCAGTATGGGATTTCCTGGAACTTGTAACTCTACTTAAACAAAAGTACACGTTAAGTACATCTTCTTTATTTTCTTCTCTACTTGACAGCATGTTCCAAATAAAAATTGGACCCTGTTCCATAACTCAACATATACCGAGGCCATGATACCTAACTAAGCTACGGAAGCTCAAGAAGTTGATAATGCAGAGGACATATCAGCATGCCCTCCCACCATCCTCTCGGCCTTCTCTCCCCGTTCTCCTGTTACAGTGTAGCATAGATTCATTACAAGCAATAACTTTTGAGGCGAAGTTCAGATGACAAATAACTCATTTATAAATGAAAAAAGGACTATCATCATCAAAATTTTCTTCTTACCAGTGCGAACTCTTATCACATCAGAGATGGGAATCACTGCGAAAGAAAAAGAAACAGCATCAATAATGCGAGCGAATGGAAAGGCCTACCTGAACACTTAAGGTCAGGTGGTGAACATGTGTCATGAAAGTAGTAAAAGTGAGAACAAAAGCTTGCCACAGATTAAGTAGCTTATTGTCACGGGCCCATTTCCTTACATTGGGTAGCGGCACCTGCTCCGCCCGTGCGGCGCCCGCGGACTCCCCATTCGTGCCGCGGGCCAGCCTTTGTCATCCTCGTCCCAGGATTTCCCAAGCACGATCCTGTGCCTGTAGGTCGGGGCCTCGCCCCGACTCGTGCCGCCCGTAAGATGCCTAGGCCATTGGCCCTAGACATGTCGTGGCGCTCCACCTTAGGATCTTCAATCCTTGCGCGCCCTGGGGACTTGGCTTAGGACATGTCTTGTCCTTCGCCAAAGACTGAGCATCGCTCTCGCGTGCACAGCCCAATCCTCAAGCTTGACACTCGTCTAGTGCATCCGCGACTAGCTCGTGCCTCGCCCGAGTAAGGCAACCTTTAGTCCTTGGCCATTGTCATGCGCCTCTTTCGTGCCATGCCCATACATAGCCCTCTCGCAGCACGCTTCCATTCCGAAGTAGTGCAGTGTCGCCAACACCTGCACCTTTAGGCCAACGGACCCTTGCTTGCATGGCTGAACCAAAGCCATGCTCACAAGTCGACACATGATGCCCCTATGACAGGTGCGTCAAGTATCCAATCGGCGTGGAGGTCTCTTTCCAACACTCGGCAGCCCGCGGGGCTGGCCGTTCCACGATAGCAGCCTCCACTGCCCACTTGATGCCCAACGCAAGCCCTAAGGCGTTGCGCAGCCCATACGAGTTCCCAAACTCGCATGGATGCCCTCGACACTCCCTTGAGTCATCTAGGCAGGCCCTTGGGGTTCGCCCCCAAGGCAGCTCGTTCTATGCGGCTTGGTGGCAGCACGCATGGGGGAGGCAGGTCGGAGCTTTTCATCACCTATACCCCCCTTATATATGCTTAAAATTAAAAAGCCCAAGTTGCCCGAGTAGACGTCTCTACGTCAGACCTTCAGAAGGACCCTTTCTCACCAGTTCCTGGCCGAAGTTACAACTCCAAAATCTGGGGTGTAACATCCTCCCACACTCATAATGTCATCGTCCCGATGACACACAATGGTTTAAGACATCCCGGAGTCTGCCCCCTCAGGTATGCCCATTCCAGCTCCCTTAGTCCAGTGGGTTTGACTTCCTCGAAGTCCTTTCTTAAAAAGGAGTCGTGCCCCATGCACTCCTCCTCCCAAGTATCTTCCAAGCGTGCCTCTGCACTTCACCTCCATTCGGTGTTCACTTGGAAAGTGCCTCCGCACTTGCACCCTCTGGTGTCTAACTTTGTGATTGACCCACACTAGTCAAATCACACCATGACCCTCACGGTCTTCATGTCCGTCTGAAGCTTTACTTCACAGGTTAGCACCTCAATGTGCTATTTCGACGTCGCTCCCGTAGCCTTTCGCTTCCGTAGCCCTCAAGATGCCCTCACTGGCATGGCTCCCGTAGCCTTTCGCTCCCGTAGCATTATGACGCCTTCCTTGGCGCGGCCTTAGTAGCTCCATCGCTCACATGGCCTCCAAACGCCCCTGGCATAGCTCACGTAGCATTTCGCTCCCGTGGCTCTCTTTGCCCCCAACCTTGAAGTTGTGTTCGCTCCCAGACTCATGACTTCGCCCTTATGCCTCTTGCATAGGCGGGATCCTCCCACACTCAATGTGGAGGATACGTTTTAGCCCTGTCGTCTCACTTGGCATTCGGCCAGCTCTTGAGACGACTCCTCGGTGAGTACTACATTCCCAAAGTCATAGCGTCGCTGCCTTTCCGAACAAAGTTCTGTGTCTTCCGTCCGTCACTTCCTCAGCAAGTAGCCAATGCTCCCGGTAGTACTTCAATACTCGCCCTATAGCCAGGTACTCTCCAGGTCCTGCTAGCACGGCTTCCCGGTTCGGTGTGCACCGCACTTGGACTCTCCCGGTCCCCGATGATTCGACATACCCCTTTCCAGAATGATGACCACGTCTAGACATGGGAACTTGCCCCATTCCGCTTGCTTTGCTATGCTTTCGAATTCTTTTCCTCACCTTGGCAATGCCCTCAGGCAATCCAAAGTCTTTTCCCGAAGGAAAGACACTCAGCTTGATGCGTTGCCCGCATCCTTGGCAAGATCTCCGCTAAGATCATGCCCCAAGTTTATAGTCCATGGCCTACTCTTCGTAATATGGTTGCACGACCTGGCAAACATGGCATTCTCTTGGCCAATCCGACTCATCGGCATATCACCTCATTCAGTAGCACCTTAGACTGACGAAAGACAATGGAATCACCCATTTCCTTCGTCGACCATTAGTATCTGGTTCTCAATCTTTGGTGGCATATGAACATCAATCTCTGCTTTGACGTGATCTCGGCACTGACATCCAAAATGCACTAGCCATATCCACCCTTTGCTTTGGCATTGTGCCATGGCAAAGTATGGCCTCAATCAACTCTAATACCATGTCGTATCAGAATGATTTTGTTTCTGTTCTGATAACAAGTCGCATTAGAGTGATCCTATTTCTGCTCTGATACCAAGTGTCACGGGCCCATTTCCTTACATTGGGTAGCGGCACCTGCTCCGCCCGTGCGGCGCCCGCGGACTCCCCATTCGTGCCGCGGGCCAGCCTTTGTCATCCTCGTCCCAGGATTTCCCAAGCACGATCCTGTGCCTGTAGGTCGGGGCCTCGCCCCGACTCGTGCCGCCCGTAAGATGCCTAGGCCATTGGCCCTAGACATGTCGTGGCGCTCCACCTTAGGATCTTCAATCCTTGCGCGCCCTGGGGACTTGGCTTAGGACATGTCTTGTCCTTCGCCAAAGACTGAGCATCGCTCTCGCGTGCACAGCCCAATCCTCAAGCTTGACACTCGTCTAGTGCATCCGCGACTAGCTCGTGCCTCGCCCGAGTAAGGCAACCTTTAGTCCTTGGCCATTGTCATGCGCCTCTTTCGTGCCATGCCCATACATAGCCCTCTCGCAGCACGCTTCCATTCCGAAGTAGTGCAGTGTCGCCAACACCTGCACCTTTAGGCCAACGGACCCTTGCTTGCATGGCTGAACCAAAGCCATGCTCACAAGTCGACACATGATGCCCCTATGACAGGTGCGTCAAGTATCCAATCGGCGTGGAGGTCTCTTTCCAACACTCGGCAGCCCGCGGGGCTGGCCGTTCCACGATAGCAGCCTCCACTGCCCACTTGATGCCCAACGCAAGCCCTAAGGCGTTGCGCAGCCCATACGAGTTCCCAAACTCGCATGGATGCCCTCGACACTCCCTTGAGTCATCTAGGCAGGCCCTTGGGGTTCGCCCCCAAGGCAGCTCGTTCTATGCGGCTTGGTGGCAGCACGCATGGGGGAGGCAGGTCGGAGCTTTTCATCACCTATACCCCCCTTATATATGCTTAAAATTAAAAAGCCCAAGTTGCCCGAGTAGACGTCTCTACGTCAGACCTTCAGAAGGACCCTTTCTCACCAGTTCCTGGCCGAAGTTACAACTCCAAAATCTGGGGTGTAACATTATGACACTCCAAGTTAAATGTTCAAACAACATCACTTGTGACTATGGTATTGGTAATGAAATAGGTTTCCTATTGATTTTTTTAAACAGATAAGACAAGCCCCACTCAAGCGCAGACATGTGAACTAGTTTCACTAGAAACTAAGGGTGGCAAGTGGGCCGGTCTGAACCGGCCCGGGCTAAACGGGCCTGGGTCGGTCTCGTGGGCCGGTCCTATGGTTTGGGCCCGTCAGGCCCGGGACCGTTTAGCCCGCCAGAGCCCGGGACCGGCCCGGTCCCTTAACGGACCAAACGGTCCCAACGGCTATTTTTTTTATTTTAAAAAAAAAAAAGCCGTTGGGCCGTCAAAAACAGCCGTTTTATAAAATAGCCATTTAACCCCCCAACTTTGTTTTAATCCCAAACTTTTTATAATTACACTTTTTTCCTATATTCAACTATAAATACCCCATCATTCTTTCATTTTTTCTTACAAAATCATCAATCTATCACAATCTCTCTCTACTTTATTCTATATACTATACATCTTATATATAGTATATAAGATCGATATACTATATATACATCTTATATATAGTATATAAGATGTATATATAGCTTATCGAATATAGCTTATTACTTATATATATATATATATATATATATATATATACACACATCTTATATCGATATACTATATATACATCTTATATATAGTATATAAGATGTATATATAGCTTATCAAATATAGCTTATATATATACTATATATATATATATATACTATATATACATCTTATATCGATATACTATATATACATCTTATATACTATATATATTCGATATTAAATATTGAATATTAAAATTTAGGTCACAATTCTATAATAAAATTTACAAAGCATTGTCTTAGATATTTTTTTTAACATCCTTTTGTCTCTAATATCTATTTAATTTTATTTTTTTTTTAAAATATGTTGGGCCCACTTAGCCCGTTTAGCCCGCGGGCCGGGACCGTTTAGCCCGGGACCAAACGGTCCCGGTCCCGGGCCGGTCCCTACAAAAAGCCCGTTTAGGCCAGGGACCGTTTGGCCCGTTTAATTTGGGACCGGGACCGGGACCGTTTGGACCGGCCCACTTGGCCCGTTTAGGCCCGGGACCGGCCCACTTGCCAGCCCTACTGGAAACTTACTGGAAACTTAAAAGGACAAAGTGCTTATGCTCTTTTGATAAATTTTCTATTGCTACCTGTATCTTTTTAGTTAAAACATAGAAGAATGATTTTGAACCATTAACCGGCCACCTGCTAATACAACCTAACCATTAACTTGAGCACAAAAAAAGGTCTTCTAGCATCAGACAACCTTTTGTTTGATGATCCAATCAAGGCTTGGCTTGACATTTTGGTCAGAATGGATGAAATTAAGAATAAAGGCATACTCCTTACATGAGAACACACCCACCAAACAAAAAAAACCGTGAAAGGAAAACTCAGAAGAGTGTGCATGTGTATATTGATAAATCATAAATGTATGTACATATCTTGAAAAAGCTAGAAACTGATATCATATTTTCTCATAAGATGTTCCAATACTAAAGGTAAGCATCAAACCGAGGAAAGATCAATGGGGTTGGGCCTTAATTAAATTATTGTGAACAAGTCACTGATGGATTTCCTTGTCTGATAAAATTGAAAAGAAACGATCAACGGATTTGAGATTCCTACAGCCTTTTAACCTTATTTTAAAATTTTGGGCTAGTATTCTCTATCTGTTTCTTCTGGTATACCTACATCAGTTTACTGTACACGTATCTCAATGGAACCAAAAGATTTTATTTGAACAAATATGATTTGTCATTGCAAGCACCTTTTAAAAGCCTTGGTGGTATTGTTTTTTCACGCTGCATGTGCAACCGCACTAAGATTACTGCAAGCTTTTCATTTACTTTTGCTGTTCTTAGGACATTGACCAAATAAATGGAATGGCTCAACCTAGAAGTTAAGTTGAAGAACCAGTATAACTGGATTAGACGAGACACCTGAGAGATTGCAGGAACCTAAATTTGCTCAGCTTTTCGGTTTTAAAAGTCAAAATTGGTTAAAAGTAGACCATCAAATTCAACAACAGTATGAAGCAGTACATGAAAAGATATCAGCTACATATTGAAGGCTACTAGTTTAACCAATCTGCCTCTCATTTTTTTCTCTTTGGCACCAAAAAGAAAAGGACAGGTTTATGTTATATATGCACTTCATTTTGCATTGATGATACCTATATTGGAGTGATACGGGTATATGCACTTCAATATGAATCCTTCAGAATAAACGAAACACCTACTTACAACTGAATGCATCTGTATTTGTTCTATATCCATATCCAATATTCATGCCCTAGGAATTGATAACATATATGTGGTTAGGAGAAAAAATATTCCCCTCAGCAACCAGGGGACCGCCAATGCACCTACATTGGGGCTGAAGATAAGGTTATCCATGTGCTTAAGTCTTGAAGAGTGGAATTACTTGCTAACCCCTCTGCATTATTGGAATTAATTCAACTAATGCACACAAAAAGCAAAAACTGACTTAGTAGTGGAATTACTAATATTCCCATATAAGATCTCGTCGCATTATAAGTTCGACAAGTTTAAGGTTTTATTGTTATTCGTTACTTATTTTAAACCAAAAAACTGGATAAAGACAGAAAACTCGGAATTAAAATTTTTAACACTAAGTTCCTCATCTTCCTCAAAATCTAAGCAGTCACAAAAAACACATCGCCTTCAAACATGTTTGACAAATGGGTAAGCCTTCTACCCTTGAAGGTAAATATCTGTTCAGAAACAACATTGCAAGTAACAGACTATGTGTCACACCTTACCCGTACATAGGATGGGTCGTGATAAGAAAATATACAGTATACTCATTGAGAAAACATTAACTAAACGCCCTCAAGCTTGGTTGGAGAATTTACAGCAAATCAATGCTCATATTAAGAAGAGAAAAACTTACAGAAGATCTTTCCATCACCAATTTCACCAGTTCTTGCCTCTTCAATTATCTTTGCAATGACTCCTTCAACCTAATAAGACAGCATTACGGGTTAGAAAACTTGTATATGCACAGGAGAGAGAAATAACACGTCAACCCTATACTTACACTTACAGAAAACCTGTATATACACAGAGAGAAACAACACATTAAGCATGTATTCTTATAATCTACACATATGGTTTTGAATTATGGTGCCCAAAACTTGATCAAGGCCTTTAAAATCCGAACCTGGTCTTTGCTCACAACAATCTCCATTTTAACTTTTGCTACAAACTTGTCTTCAGAGAATTCAGAGCCTGCAAGCAGCAGATAACTTTAAAACCTGAGGAAGAGTCTATTTAAGTAAGAATATCCATGACAACCTAAAACAATAAACAGTTAAAATTGATGAATTTTTTCCTTACCAGCTTGCCTCTCGGTCAAGCCACCTTGGGCTCCAAAGCCACGAACATCAGAGACAGTGACACCACGAATGCCCATTTTCAATAGTGCCTTGATAACGCAGAAAGTATGAGTAAATGATGGCATGTTTTAACTTTCTGGAGTAGAAGTGTTGAAATATCTTCAGGAAAATGTTTGCCTTCTATTGGGTTTTGAAAAGGAGTTCAATAGGTCATCACAAAATACCTGGATAACTGTTTGGGCTTCAGCTTCCCGTATAGAAAAATATATCTTCTTAATTGGAATACTATTACAAAAGATAAGTGCATTGGGGGTGGGGGGGGGGGGGGTAGGAAGGGAGTTCCCTTACTCCACTCCACCCTCTTACATTTAATATGTCCAACCCCTTAGTGTTCCTTCCAATGCTAGATATTCTAAGCATATCCTGATCTAAAGTCTGTGCCCCCTCGAACGTTTTTTCAACTTATCCGTGAAAAGACTTTTAGTATGAAAAAAGAAAGAATTCATCTCCAAAAGCTTAAAGCAATTTGATGCTGATCCATCAAAAGGATTATCTTTAGGGGCATGATATGATAACATAGTAAAGAAAAATATCGTGTATTACTCTCTGTTGAGAAATAGTTACAGTGTATACAAAGAAAGAACTAGGATAAATTGCAAATAAATGTGAAGTTTCTGCTATATGCTGCATTAATGGTAGATAATCCTTCAACTACTGTATTAAAGACACAATAGATAAACCATAATTCTGATCATTTGTATGTGTAGACTTAACACAGAGCTCGACAAATTCTGAAGAGGATCTGAAAAATAGAATGTGAAGAAATGGAACTTGGGCCTAACTCAATCCCAAAAACTAGTCCATGAGGAGAGGATCGCCCAAGACCATATAAGGAGAGCACAACTTATTCCCTTAGCCAATGTTTAACACCCCCCACACACACACAAATGTGGAACGTAACATAGAGATTAACCTTCGACTAACTATAATTACTTATCTATTCCAAACTTCTAATTCTAAAAACTGAATGGTGTCAAAAAAATACAAAAGTGCGCCTATTAGCCCGAGTTCTTGTTCTTAAGTGTACCTTAACATCCGCCAATAAGATATGCACCACTTACCGTCCTTTCCTCTGTAGGGCAATTGGCTAAGGAGTCGAAGAATGAGGCAATCAAAAATGTCTAGATGTACCTAAGACTAGTTACCATATCATCGTGAAACTTAATGCTTATTGGCTTTTCAAACTTATCGGTATTGATGTTAGTAGAGCAGGCTAGCAGCATTTTAATTAACCCCTTGGGCTCTTGATCACTTTGATCACAACTGAGATTGAAACGCTGCTCTAAAACCATTTTCCACAATAGGCTTTTCCATGATATGATCAAATGCAAAATTGGGGTCGAGTAAAACCCCCTCAAAAAGGTCTTTTAGTCAATGAAATAAAGAGCATTTAAGCAATTATTATTATTTGCGCATGCAACATTAAGGATCACAATAAGAAAAGATCCAATTTTTCTAACATGCATATGGAAAATCCGAGTGCTTACCGAAGAAACCTGTTGAATTCTCCACGGTCTAGACGATTCCAAAATTTGCAGCAGAATGAAACATGCAAAACTGATGAATGAATATGCAGATTTAAAGAGGATTAAAAAAAGCGAGAAATAATAAAAGTGATGCACCTTAGAATTGCTTCGACTTTGTAAAAATGGGCATCGGGGACAAAATCTGAAAAACCCAAAGTACTAACTCAAAAACAACAACACATAGAGGAAAATCTTGACTGAAAATTATGAAGTGGGTTTAAAGCAAATTGTTGAATTATGAGACCTGGAGAGCTTTGGGCTCTGATAATTGGGAAAAGACGAGTATTTGGTACGCGTTTGATGGTGAGTTGCGAAGGGAAGAACTCGCGGAGGTTGTTGGGTCGAATGGTAATATTGGAAGTGAAACTAGGCAATTCTTGGAAGTGTGAAGGGGAGGAGTGAAGGGAGAAGCTGGATTTGGAAAGTGAGGCAGAGGCCATTGAGAAAAGGAATAATAGGAGTGAGAGAGTAACAGAAGACGGAAAAAGGAAGTAGAAGTTATTCAACGAGGTCTATGCCTACAAGGGCCATGTACGAACAAAGTAATTGGCACCTTTTTTTTGATAGGCTTTTCACTCTGCCCGGACTCGCCCCATGTACGAGGGCACTTGCAAAATGTTTTGAGATTCACGTGTGCAACTTGATTATGTGAGGTTTATATTTCAAGCGTCCAGCGGGTCACATAACGTCATGGGTTCGAACCGTAGAAATAACTTCTTGTAGAAATATAGTGTAAGACCACATATAATAGATCCTTGTGATCCGGCCCTTCCCCGGACACCGCATAACGAGAGCTATATACGGGTGAAATTGGGGCTAATGCACCCCCCAATTTTCCGGTGGATCAAACGAAGTGAGAGTATGAATATATGAGATCGAAATCGAAGCTGGGAACCCTTTGTATCAAAGACCGAACGGAGTGCTCGCCATCGGACCTAATAAGACAACGCACCTCGGACTCAGGACGAGTTCTGACACTTCGGGAAGCGCAATGAACTGTTGTAGGCGACTAATAGAGGGCAGTGATATCCGGAACCAACCGGATATCACGATGCGGATCTCGCTTGATGCTGGTTACGGATCAGTAATTAACGAGAGAAGAAGATTTTTACCTTTTTATACTTGTACTAGGGGTGAAACTCTCCTACTATATAAATGGGGAATTTTTTTCTTTGATAACATATATTGTAACACGCAAACCAAGGTAATACAATTTTATTTTTCTGCTTTTTAGCTATTGCAAAGTTCTTATTTTATTGTTGTTTTTCATACACAATTGGCTTCGAACCGAGGGTCCGATCGAGGGCAAAACTACTGTCCAACCTAAATACGAGTCAGGCTGTAACATCACAATTGGTTTGATTATTCATTTTATCTTTAACTCGTTTATCTAACATTCTTGATTATTTGTGTTGAATCAATCCACATATCCTTAAAATCGCGTACAAATTTAATTTTTATCCCTTTATAGTGTAAACAGTTTGGCGCCTACCGTGGGGCTAAGGATAATAGTGGTGGTTTGATACAAATCTCCATAACACACTCTATTTCACGCTTGTTCTGTCTCAATTTCAGGTCAACTTAAAAATGTCAAATTTTTAATTTTCCCGCTTGAACGTTGAGGATGAGTCTGGCCATCATGGCGAAAACAACAATCTAGTACCTAGAAATGAGGTGCCCCCTACTGATCCCAGCGGAGTCCTAGTTGCCGATCCGATCGACGTCAATTCACAGGTTGCTATCGCCGTCAACCTACCAACTGACCCCGAAAATATCATTCGTGGAGGTCCCCGACCAACAGTTCGAGAAACGCCTGCGGCTAATCTTCGAAATGTTGCAGGCTCAACATGCGGTGATAGCGTAACTACACAATAAATGTCACGCCCCTGGTAGGGTCGAGCCCGAACGGTCCCGGGAGAATACCTGAAGAAACGAGCAAACCACCGAGAGGTCGAGTGAAGCTGAGCCCAGGGTCAACCCCGAGATAATGAAAAAGCGTGAAGCATTGACGAAGCGGGTAGAATCAGGTGAGAAGAAAATTGAGGCCAACGACAAGAAGGTGGAGACATATAATTCCAGGGTAGATCAAACCTCAGGAACACCCCCGATATTGAAAGGACCGGATTCCAAGAAATTTGTCCAAAAACCTTTCCCTCCGAGCGCGGCACCAAAGTCGATCCTGAAGAAGTTTTGTATGCCCGATATTCCAAAATATCACGGAACCACGGATCCGAATGAGCATGTGACCTCCTACATATGCGCCATCAAAGGCAACGACTTGGAGGACGATGAAATCGAGTCAGTGTTACTAAAGAAGTTCGGGGAGACTCTGTCAAAAGGAGAAATGATATGCTACCACAAGTTACCCCCAAATTTCATTGACTCGTTTGTTATGCTTGTAGATTCTTTTGTGAAGGCTCATGCCGGGGCCATCAAGGTTGAGACCAGAAAATCAGACCTTTTCAAGGTTAAACAAAGAGATAACGAGATACTCAGGGAGTTCGTGTCAAGGTTCCAAAT
Source organism: Nicotiana tabacum (assembly GCF_000715075.1). Classification (NCBI taxonomy): domain Eukaryota; kingdom Viridiplantae; phylum Streptophyta; class Magnoliopsida; order Solanales; family Solanaceae; genus Nicotiana; species Nicotiana tabacum. The sequence continues at coordinate 1,550,098 of NC_134096.1, forward strand.
AGAACGGATGGACCTGCCTCCGGTTGTAGATGATTGCTCCGTTCAGGCATTCACTCAAGGATTTAACCCCCGAAGCTCCTTGGCTTCATAGAAGCTAAAACAAAATTTGGTAGAGTACCCGGTGGTAACTTGGGTCGACGTCCACAACAGGTACCAGTCAAAAATCAGGGTTGAGGACGACTAACTCGGAGCCCCTTCTGGGTCCGTTTATCCTGTCAGAGCCGACGACAAGTCTAAGAGAGTCGTCGACCATGAATCAAGGCCGGTACGAGATCGGTACCAACCAGACAATGTAGATCGAAGGGGAAACGAGTCTGAGCATCACCCCACAAGGAACAAAAAGTGAAGCGATCGAGGGCCCAATAGCTGAGGTCTAATGAGTAAAAATGGTTTCGACAAGCCGCTCGGGGGGGGGGGAGAACCAAGATTATCAGAGTATAACTTCAACGTTGATGCTACCAGCATCGTATCAGCCATCGGGCGCATCAAGGATACCAAGTGGCCTCGACCATTACAGTCTGACCATACTCAAAGGGATTCTAACTTGATGTGTAAGTATCATGGCACTCATGGCCACAAGACCGAGGATTGCCGACAATTGAGAGAAGAAGTTGCCCGGTTGTTTAATAATGGGCACCTCCGAGAATTTCTGGGTGAACCATTTCGTTCAGCGACGAGGATGCCGAGGACATCGTACAACCTCATAATGATGCACTGGTAATATCCATACTTATCAATAATTTTTGAGTTAAACGTGTGTTGATTGATCCAGGTAGGTTAGCCAACATCATTAGATCGAGGGTCGTAAAGCAATTGGGGTTACAGGATCAAATAGTGCCCGCAGTTCGGGTGTTGAACGGATTTAACATGGCATGCGAAACTAGTAAATGAGAGATAACCCTACCAATGAACACCGTTGGGACGATCCAAGAGACAAAGTTTTATGTGATCAAATGGGACATGAGATATAATGCTCTATTCGGAAGGCCATGGGTTCATAACATGAGGGCAGTACCTCCGACCTTACACCAGGCGTTGAAAATTCCCTACAGCGGGAGGGATCAAGGCGGTCTATGGAGAACAACCGACTGCAAAGGAGATGTTCGCAGTCGATGAAGTACTCTGCCCTCCTTCTCAACATTAAGGAACACAAAGCCGACTAGAAAGGCCGAAGTTAAATAGCAACCACCGATGCCGGTCCCGACCGGATTAGAGGAATGAAGAGTAGACGAGGAGGATGATTACGAAGTTTCGAGATCGTTTACAGCTCCTGATAATATCGACGCCACCAAATCGATGGTCGAAGAGTTAGAGCAAGTCACATTCATCGAACACCTATTGGATCAAATTGAATACCTGGGCACATGGTTAACCCCCGAGCTCAGGAAACAACTCATTAATTTTCTTAAAGCTAACATAGATTGTTTCGCTTGGTCCCATCTTGACATGACATGGATCCCGCCGGAGGTAACCACTCATAAGCTGAGTTTGGACCCAAAGTTCTATCTGGTTAAGCAAAAAAAGAGGTCGTAGTCCGAGGTCAATCATGCATTTATCAAGGACGATGTATCTAAACTCCTTAAAGTAGGATCCATTCTGGAGGTTACCCGGACTCGTTAGCTAACGTAGTAGTAGTGCCTAAAAAGGGATTAAGCTAAGAATGTGTGTACATTACAAAGATCTAAACAAGGCATTCCCCAAGGATTCTTTCCCTTTGCCTAACATTAGTCGGATGATCGATGCGACGGCCGGACACGAGATACTCAGTTTTCTTGATGCTTATTCTGAGTACAACCAAATTCAGATGGACTCGGGTGATCAAGAAAAGACTTCTTTTATCACTAAATTCGGCACTTATTGTTATAATGTAATGCTGTTTGGATTAAAAAATGACGGTACCACCTATCAACGCCTAGTAAATCGGATGTTTGAAGAACAGATAGGGAAATCAATAGAAGTTTATATTGATGACATGTTACTCAAGTCCCTGCGAGTAGAGGACCATTTGAAGCATTTGCAAGAGACCTTCGACATATTGAAAAAATACAATATAAAGCTAAACCCGGAGAAGTGCACATTTAGGGTCGGATCGGGAAGATTTCTCGGGTTCATGGTGTCTAATCGAGGGATCGAGATCAATCCCGACAAAATCAAAGCCATAGAAGATTTCACCAAGGTGGACAACGTCAAGGCCGTTCAAAGGGTAACCGGGCGTATAGCCGCCCTGGGCCGGTTCATATCAAGGTCTTCGGACAAACGCCATCGATTCTTCTCACTATTAAAGAAGAAGAATAACTTTTAATGGACCCCAGAATGCCGACAAGCTTTGGAGGAACTCAAACAGTACCTATCGAGTTTGCCCCTGCTGCACACTCCGAAGGCAGACGAATAACTATACCTTTACTTGGCGGTTTCTGAGGTGGCGTTAAGTGGGGTCTTAGTTCAGGAAGAGGAAGGTACGCAATTTCCTATTTACTATGTCAATAGAACTCTAGGCCAGGCCGAAATAAGGTATCCTCACCTGGAAAGATTGGCGCTCGCTTTGCTTAGCGCTTCTAGAAAGTTAAAACTATACTTTCAATGCCACCCCATATGTGTCGTAACCTCTTACCCACTGAGGAACATTATGTACAAACCCGAGCTCTCGAGGCGGTTGGCCAATGGGCCATCAAAATCAGCGGGTATGATATTGAGCATCGACCCCGAACCGCCATACAATCTTAAATTTTGGCACACTTCGTGGCCGACTTTACGCCGGCCTTAATACCCGAAGTCGAAAGGGAATAAGTGTTAACCTCGGGAACTACCTGGGGAATCTGGACCCTTTTTATAGACGGTGCCTCGAATGCAAAGGGGTCCGGGCTCGAATGCAAAGGGGTCCGGACCCTTTTTACAGGTAATAATGCATCAATTCAGGGAATGGACTCTGTAACATGTATCTCGGGATCAGAACAGCGAGGCCAATGCTCTGGATAACTTGGGGTCATTGGTCGATGCAAATGAATTCAGTTCGGGAACAATAGTGCAGCTCATGAAGTCGGTGATAGAAGAAGGCCACGCCGAAGTAAATTCGACGAGTTTAACTTGGGATTGGAGGAATAACAACATAGATTACTCGAAGACCGGAAAATGGCCCTTGGATCCTAAATAATCGAGAGCCCTGCGTACCAAGGCTGCTAGTTTTAGCTTGGTCGAAGGGATATTGTTCAGGAGAACATTCGACGGTCCGCTAGCCAAATGCTTGGGCCTGGGAGATATCAAATACGCCTTGAGAGAAATTCACGAAGGCACTTGTGGGAACCATTCGGGGGAAGGATCATTGGTTCAGAAATTAATCAGGACCGACTATTACTGGACTGAGATAGAAAAAGACGCAAAGGACTTCGTACGAAAATGTGACGACTTCTAGAGACACGCCCCGATGATCCATTAACCGGGAGAACTACTCCAAACGATCTTGTCCTTGTGGCCATTAATGAAGTAAGGAATAAATATCGTTGGTCTTCTACCGTGGGCACCTGGTAATGCTCAATTCATATTATTCATGACCGATTATTTTTCCAAATGGGTCGAAGCTCAAGCGTTTGAAAAAGTTCGGGAGAAGGAAGTCATTGACTTCATCTGGGACCATATAATATGTCGATTCAGGATATCGGCTGAGGTCGTTTGTGATAATGGAAAAAAATTCATCGGCAGCAAGATAAATAAATTTTTCGAAGACCACAAGATAAAAAAAAATACTATCAACGCCTTATCACCCTAGTGGAAACGGGCAGGCAGAATCAACAAACAAGACCATACTTCAAAACCTGAAAAAGAGGTTGACCGATGCCAAAGGAAAATGGAAGGAAATCTTGCCCAAAGTCTTGTGGGCATACCGTACGACCTCGAAATCTAGTACCGGAGCCACCCCATTCTCGGCCGAAGCCTTAATACCATTTGAAGTGGGAGAACCAAGCCTCGGGTTCCAATATACGACATAAGAGTCAAATGGAGAGTTCATGATCACGAGCCTGGAACTATTGGATGAAATTCGGGAGGCCACCCTGGTCTGGTTGGACGCTCAAAAACAACGAATAGAAAGATAATACAACCGAAGAACCAACCTCCGACACTTTCAGATCGGGAACTTGGTGTTGATAAAAGTAACATTACACACCCAGAACCCGAACGAGGGGAAACTGGGACCGAACTGGGAAGGACCATATCGAGTTGTCGGAATAACTGGAAAAGGCTCGTACAAACTCGAAGTAGAAAATGATGTGCAACTACCGAACAATTGGAATGTGACACACTTAAAGCGGTACTACTTCTAAGGTAGAACTCAATTACTCTTTAATCATGTTATGAATCGGACTAACATTGGCAGGTAAACGGCCAAGGATGGGCCAAGGATGGATGTGGCTATTAGGTCTGAAAGCACGCGTTGCACTCTTTTTCCCTTGAGCCGATTTTGTCCCAAAATGGGTTTTTCAGCAAGGTTTTAACGAGGCAACAGTAAAACGTGCTAACTTAGATTCGAAGACCAGTTTCAAACCAGAGTCAATGATTGTTCACTTCATATCAACAATATCTGAGCCCTTACAAGTTCGACCTCGAATACTGGGGGCCATTACCTTTGTATTAAGGTTTTTAGCAAGGAAAAAAGAAAACTTTGTATGCTAGAAGCTAAGGCTTGGTGGTTAGGATTCATTGTAAGGGCCAAACGGTTGTATGAACCGTGCTCACATAGTCCACTTTATCCATGATACAAGCTTTTATGCGCTTTCAATCATGTACTTTTCACATTGAGAAATGAAAGAAAGTTTCGCTTTGCTAGTACGCATTTTTTGCTTCTTCGATTACAGATCCTAGAGCCCACAGGCTACCTCTACTCGGGGGCAATCGAGCCCAAGGGCTACCCTGCTCGGGGACTATCGAGCCCAGGAGTTACCCCTGCTCAGGACTATCTAGACTAAGGGCTATCCCTACTTTGGGACTATTGAGCCCAGGGTCTATCCTTGCTCGGGGACTATCGAGCCCAAAGGCTACCCTTATTCGTGGGCTGTCGCCCGAAGAAAATTTGGATGACCTGGGCTAATGAATCACAGAGGCACCAAACCTATTAGACGGTGCCCAAAAATAAAAGACTACGACCGCTCAAAAAATGGCTCGGAGACGGCTGAAGTTCGTAATCAGAAAGTACGACCTTTACAAAAACTCAAAACCTACTAAAAGGTTACCCTCGACAAAATCATCATCTAAAAACACTCAATCATCTTGGGAACTTCCAATCACACCGAGGTTTCGAAGCCACGAGCAAACAAAGTTGCATCGAAGTTGGACTTCGCTCGAACTTTCAGAAAATGAATGCCCCGGAACTATATATGATTCTATGCTAAGGCACCAAAAAAATACACGAATAAAAGATGCTGGAAAAGTAAAGACATGATATTTCGAGAAACGAAAAAATTTCATATATATGTTCTAAAATATATTTACAAAGGCCCAATAAAATGGCCCCAACATGAACAAACAAAATATATATATAAGAAAAAACAAAAATTGAAAAGGTACTGAGGCATCAATGCCTGTTCTTCACTCGTCGCCAGAATTGTCGGAGCCCTCAGATCCCTCGCAACCCTCGGAGCCTCGGTACCCTCAAGCTCGTAAAGCTATTTTTCCTCGGCCTCGAGATTCTTAGCTTCCTCAATCTCGGCCGATAGGTCGAAGCCTCGGGCGTGGATCTCTTTGAGGGTCTCTCTTCGGGACATCCACTTCACGTATTCAATATTTGTCTTTAGGCGGGTCTCAGCTCCCTCCACATCAGCCTTATACTGGGCCACCATTTCCTCAGCATCAGTGGAGGTTGTGTCCAATTTGGACTTCAGTGCCTCAAATTCTCTTCTAAGGGCATCCCCTTCTGCGACGACCGAGCCCACTTGTGCTCGGAGATCATTATTCAGCTAAGACCACTTATGAGCTTTGTCCTTCGCCACCCGGAGTTGGTTCTTAACCGATGACAGCTCCGCCTTCGCAGTTTCCTTCTCCGAAGCCAGCATTTCCATCCTTCCCTTCCACCCTTCGGCTATGGCCTTGACCTCGTTCATCTCGGCTTGGAGCTGGTCTATCAAGTCGATCTTCTGTTGGACTTGAGAGGTTGTGTTGTTAGTCAACATGACTAGATCCTCGTTTTTAGCTTCAAAGACCTTTACCTTTTCAACCAGGTTGGCATGTTCCCTCTTCAGGGTTGAGGCCTCCTTTTGAGCTTTGTCCAGCTCGGCCTGGAGCTCTTCAAGGGCCTTGTCCTGTTGCTCACCGAGAAGCCTATATATGTCCTTCATTCGGACCTGCTCTTTGAGCTCAAACTTGAGCTAGCTGATTTCCAAGCGGTACTGGAGGAAGCTCTCATGATGAAGCACTAAGTCCTATAAAACAACGAGAGTAGTAAGAGACATCGAAACTTAAGTGGAATTCATAAAGGGGTGTAAAAGTATTGGCGTCTTACCCGGTTCAGCGCCTGCTGCGCTTCGTTGAAAAGACTTGACGTGCCCACCTCATTCATCTTTATCTGGTCCTCCTCGGTCACCAGGCATCGGATGTAGTTGGCTATGCCCACCGGAGCAGATAGGACCCGAGCATCCTCCGGGACCGAAAGAAGGACTGTCCTTTTGCGCCTGGGGTCCACGCTCAGTGTGGGAAATCTCTTCACCACTTTTGGGCTCGAACTTGGCCCACCAGCTCCCGAAGGCACATCTTTGTTTGGGATCTCCAGGTGGCCTAGCCTAGAAAAGTCCTCAAATGTGGACATATCCATATCGTCGAAACAAGAGTTGAAGGGATCATCTAAACCCTGACCTCCCTCACTTGAATTTTCTTTGACCGCTTGAGCCTCTTCGAGCATGGACTCGGTATAGGAGGGCGTTGCTATGATGTCAATGACACCGTTCTCCTCCTTCAGAATAGGAGCGGCTTCCTGGGAGGTCACAACCTCCATCTCCCCCTCAGGTTCCCGAGCTTGAGGGGGATCGGCCTCATGGCCCCCTTTCTCGGACGTCGCCTGCTCCCCAAAGGGGGTCGATCTATGGGCGACTAAGATGTCATATTCTTCGGGCTCATCCATGAGCCGGTAGAGATAGTCGGGGTTCAGTGCCCTGAATTTGGTATTCTTCTTGGGCTTCCGGGCCCGAGTGGTCGCCCTCTTCTTCCTCTTCCCCTCGGGGTCCGGGGAACCCGAAGACTTTCTCTTATTCTTCTTCTCCTCCTTCGTTGCAGCCAGGGCTATCCCAAGACGGAGGGCTCGACAGGTAGAGACGGGTCCTCATTCTCATTAAGAGGCCTAAGTTCAGTAGTCTTAGGTAGACTTGCAAGAAAAAAGGAAAGTTAGCACTATGTAAGTTAAAAGAGTGATAGTAACAATTTCAGGAAAAAACCTCACCATGAGAATGACCTCCCATCTGCCCTTCGAAAGCTTGCACCATGCGCGCTCGGCGTAAGGCATCTTCTTACAAATCCCCCTGATCTACTCCTTGAATAGGGGGATTGCATCTAGTACTTGGGCAACCGATGCACGATCACAAACACAAGCGATGAGCAAAAGAAATAAAAGGTAAGAAATACCCAAGAAAGACAATACTTACGGGATGTGTTCCACTCCTCGAGGAATGACAGAAATTCGGGGGGAATCAGGTCTTTGATTTTCACCCGAATGAACTGCCCCTGCCAACCTCGATCACGATCCTCGTCAATGCTCAATAAAAGAGCCTTGCTTGCTCGGTGGACGAGCTTGATCAGTCCCCCTCGAAAGATTTAGGGACTATACAAACAGAGTAGGAGGTTGAGGATGAACTGGAGAAACTCGATGTTGTTTACGAAGTGTCGCAAGAGGATCACAATCCTCCAAAAGGATGGGTGGATTTTTCCAAGGCACACTTTGTATCCCTTGTAGAAAGCAAGAACTACGGGATCCACAGGGGCAAGCGTGAAGGGGAAAGCGTAAACTCTCAGGTACCCCTTCGCTTGAGTAGTTATATCGTCATTGGGCCCAGGGAAAACCATGTCTTTACCCTACCACTTACAGTCCGCTCAGACTACAGGTAAGGTTTCATTGGTGACAAAGCATATGTATCTAGATGCTCCCTCACCTCGGTCTTGTTGGCTAGAGGCCTTCTCGACCTCGAATTCATCCCCGATAGAGCATCCCTCGGGTATGAAGCTTTTCATGGGGAGGGCTCTGGAGCCACCTCAGCATCTGCGACCGGGTGGAAAGATGAAGGGGCAGCCTGCTGAGGCACTGACTTGGAAGTTTTAGCCATCGTGATCTAGGAAAATATTAAGATTTGAAGGGAAGTATGAAGATTCAAATGAAAAGTATGGAGGTTTGAAGAAAAGAGTATGAAGGTTTGAATATAGGATGAAGATATGAAGATCTGGGTTAGAAATTTAAGACCAAATATGAATATTTGAAGAATAGAGATGAAGATATAAAGATTTGAAAAAGTTGAAAGCCGCTAGAAAATTCAAAGATAAAAGCTAGGATCGGAAAGTGAAAGAAGTATAAAAGATTGAAGCTTTTATAGGGAAAAATGCAATCAATACGCGACGTTTCGCATTCGAAGACAACCAGCCGATGACTGACACGTGTTCGAAGTAAGAACGACGCAACTGATGGGACATTTCGGCTTATCCGTTACCTCGGTTGTAACACATGAAGGAAGGAACCGGAGTTCATCTATCATTTCCTATTGTTTTGGCAAACCTACTCTCTAGAAAACGAGGAGACAATCATTATACGGGTGAAATCGGGGATAACACATACCCCAATTTACCGGTAAATCGAACGAAGTAAGAGCATGAATATATGAGATCAAAATCGAAGCTGGGAACTCTTGGTGTCAAGGCCCGCATGGAGTGCTCGCCATCGGACCTGATAAGACGACGCACCCCGGACTCGGGATGAGTTTTGAGACTTTGGGAAGCGCAATGAATGATTGTAGGTGAAAGATAGAGGGCCATTATATCCGAAACCAACCGTATATCACGGCGTGGATCTCGCTTGATGGCTGTTACAGATCAGTAATTAACGAGAGAGGAGGATTTTTACCTTTTTTAGACTTGTACTAGGTGTAACACCCTGAAAATTTTTGAAATATTTAAGTGTAAAGCCCCGTAAAATTTAGCAAACGAATTCAAGGTTTCGTGGTGCCGGAGTAGGTATACGTGTTTAAGAATTTTAGAAATTCTTCGCGGCGAGCTTGCGAGCAATGTCTCGGACTGTTTGGGTTGAACAATGTACTGGAAAGTAAAAAATATTTTTTTGGGCAGAAGAAATGCATTTCTGCGGCCCACTATGCGGCCGCGGAATCACTCTGCGGACCGCATAATGGTCGCAGAGTGAGACAGTCGTTTGGGCCATTTTTTATGTCATTTTCGCGGCCCATTATGCGATCGCAAAACCATTTCGCGAGCCGCACTCTGATCGCATATCCAGCTTTGAGATTTTTCGGCGGGAGGTTCTGCGGCGCATTATGCGACCGCAGAATAGGTCTGCGGGCCACATAATAACCGCGAACCGAGTCAGATTTGCCCAGTTCTGGAGGGAAATTATGCGGCCTATTCTGCGGACAGCATAAGCATTATGCGGTCGCATATGCGACCACATACCCTATTCCGGAGCTTCATTTTTGGGTTTTTCTAACTCGACCCTACTTCGTTAAATAGACGATTTGTACCATTTTGAGCCAAAAATATGATATTTTAGAGAGAAGTTAGAGTGTTTTAGAGAGAGAGAAAATCCTAGGCTAATTATTCATCAATTCTTGCTCAAATCTTGGAAGATTAACAAGGAAAACTCACTAAGTCTTCATCCTAGAGGTAAGATTCTACACCCTAGCCCTTAATTTCAAAATTTATCTAAGAATGGGTAATTAGCAAGGAAATTCTTGGGTATGGGAGTTGTTATCTTGCATGCATGTGTTATCAAAGAATGTGGGAAGGTTGTGAGCTAAAAATTATAGAGAATGGGTTAGGGAATGATGTAATTTTTCACAAAAAGGGCCTTAAGAACTTTAATGCACACCTAGTGTTTGATAAAATACTCAAATGAGCTAGAACCATGATCATCCTCCTAATTTTGATTCAATTTGTTACATTTTAAAAATAGATTGAAGTTGCTAAGATTTCCAGAATATTTTAAAGTGTAAGGAAGCTCAATTGAGGTATGTTGGCTAAACTTTCTCTCTTTGAATCGAATTCCATAATGTTCCCATAAGTTCAAGTATGGTTGGCTCAAGATTTCTAATTTTTATATTCCGGGTTATCTCCTAGAAACCTGACTATTCCGAATGAGCCTTATGTCGAAAGGTATATGTTCAAAGTATGGCTTGCGTATTAAAATGTTATGACTTTGAGTCGTGTTTTAAATGAAAACTAGTATACCAATTGGATGAGAAAAAAACTCAATATGCTTAAGACTCTTAATTGCTCATATGTGTACCTAAAGTCTTGATTGAAAATGTCTTATTGTTGATAATCTATAAAGGTGGTTGGAAATGAAATAATTAAATTGGGGATATAGTGTCTGGCCAACGTACTAAGAATTTAAGTTATGATTGTGGCTAGTAGTGCAAATAATTTGAGAGGATGCGATAAAGAATATGAAATGAGCCTCGACTCAATTGTTTAAAAATAATTTCGAAAATAGAATTGCCTCAAAGCTTTTGTACTCAATTCATGCCCATAAGTGGCTGCTTTAACTAAGGCTTTGCCTTATAAATATATCCAGTATGATTCGAGTTCTTACATACTCAGGTGTTGAAATTGTATATTGTCATTTCTGGGAAAGAGTATTGCAAGAATAAATGGTGTATTGATTGCTTATGATTTGGTGTGTGCTTGCATTGCTGGTCGGCATGCCCCATTATTTGGGAAGAAACCTTTTGTATTTAAAGTTTTCATTACTAATAAATTTGAGATATATGATTGCTGAAATATTCTATGTTAATATTTGATGGTGATCTTTGAATTTGAAAGAGGTGAAAATGTGGAATATAAAATACGGCCACCGAACTAGGAATAAAGAATCTTGTGAATGCCCAAATGAGCCAAAGAAATATTGTTGTTGTGAATGACTGGAATTATTAATAAGAATTTATACAATATGAAAGATGTTGAGGTGAGTACAATTGTATTTATGTTACCTTTGTGTGCAAACTAAATCAAAAAAATATTTTTGGGAGCATCATTAGCAAAACCGAGGAAGGGTAGGCCATAAGGCCCACACCTGAAACTACACGTGCCAGTGTAGGGTTGGATTGTTATTATTCCCCTTATTTGGGATGAAATTAAAATATTGGAGAAATTGTGATATTATTCCCCTAATTGGGATGAAATTGGTAACAATTGTTGATTGAAAAAGTCAACCCACACGGCATATGTGGGAAGGCGGCCTAGCTGATCGGGTGGAGATCGGACGCCATGTTGCGCACATAGTGGTACTACTCTTGGTAACAACTTTCTTTCGTATCACTTGTCAAACCACATTGTTCGTGGGGAGATAGCCTAGACGATCGGGCATGATCGGACTCCGTGCTAACAAAGACAGTGGTATATCGGTGCTAATGATCTCCCAACCAAAATTGTATATGAAGGTTTTATTTTGAAAATTATTATATTTTAACTGGACTTTTGGATATTGTTGATTGTGAATTGCGGTTTCTATGTGTTGTCTTTTCTTATATGGTCATTCTATTTTAAAAGAGGACTTTTAGCTTTACATACTAGTACTATTCGACAGTACTAACGCCCCTTTGCCGGGGGCGCTGCATCTTTAATGGATGCAGGTGGATCCACAGTAGGCGGCATTGATCTGTGATAGCTGTACACTTTCTTCAGCTGATTTGGTGAGCCCCCTTCTTTTTGGGGTCATGTATCTTTCGTTTTTCATGTACTGTGTTTTGAGGTATAACCAGGGCCTTATTGCGGGCATTTCCCTATTACTCTTCTATTGTACTTAGAGGCTCCGTAGACAGGTTGTGGGTTGTGGTTGATGTTGGGAATTGATCTAGAAATGTTGGGATTTGGAAATCATATTGTTTTCCATTAATTTTATAAACTCGTAGTATTTTAGAATTATGAATGAAGCTGCTAAAGGGAATGAAAAAGGAAGTTGTTAATAAAATCTTTTTAGTGTTTGATTAATGGAGTACATCTCCTCTTTATTCATAGATGAGTTTGGGTAGAAGGTAATCTAACAGGCTTGCTTGGCCGAGTTCTCTCGGTTGAGCGCCGGTCGTGTTCCCCGAGTTTGGGGTGTGATACTAAGGGTGAAACTCTCCTACTATATAAAGGAGAAGCTTTTTTCTTTGATAACATATATTGTAACACACAAACCAAGGCAATACAAATTCATTTTTTTGCTTTCTAGCTATTGCAAAGTTCTTATTTTATTGTTGTTCTTCATACACAATTGGCTTCGAACCGAGGGTCTGATCGAGGGCAAAAGTACTGCCCAGCCTAAATACGAGTCAGGCCGTAACATCACAATCGGTTTGATTATTCATTTTATTTTTAACTCGTTTGTCTAACATTCTTGATTATTTGTATTGAATCAATCCATATATCCTTAAAATCGTGTATAAATTTAATTATTATCCGTTTATAGGGTAAACAGGAGCTTAGTGCATTAGGTTGCCTTTTATATTTCAAGCTTCCGATTGAGCGTCCTAAGCACGCTTAAAACTCCAATCAAATATCAACTTTCTTAATTAGTATTGTTGACCCACAAAATTCTAAAAAAAGGATAAAAGTTCTGTACATCTATAAAATTTTAAAGATTGAGATTATCTCAAATAACATATATAGTATTGCATATTTTTCATAATTAAAAATTTCATAAAGATAGATATCATTTGAACATTGTAGACATAAAAAATATACATGCCTGGAGTGTGCCCCGGGCACATGATCTTAGACCTAATCTGATATACGGCCTAGCACCTGACACAAGCGACCCATGCAAAATGACCACTAGCCTGTAGCTCTACTTGCATCATGGCAGCCTCAGGGCTTGCGACTCTAAGCATTGCGGTACACATACAGTCAATGCTCATGCATGTCAAGCTCACTGGAGCCAAGCATCCGCCTCACCAGTCACGTCTTGATCCACTCCAACTCTCTTTAACCGAGTCTAAAAGGATAAGAAGCATGTCTAACAATCTTCGCAACTACCTCAACGATGAATATCAAGGGAGAGGATGTTGGCTCCCAACGGACTAACCAAAAGTCCTACAAGTTAGCCTTGGGGTCCAAACACCCGAACCTCTATAAATACTAGATGAAGCTATCAAGCATTTGGGGTATTCCAAATCACTTCAACGTCACTACATGCCGTTTCTATAAGCTCTCAGCCTATTATTAACTTTACTTTCCTTGTTTAAACACTTATAAATATTATACTTTTTATTGTGGAGTCTCTCCGGAGCTCAAAGCGTATCTTTATACTATGCATAGTACATGTATATTAGCTAGCTTGGCTACCGTTGGTTCTCCTATGAGGTAGCATTATACTATGTGAAATAAGGAATTATCAATAAGAATAGTCGCTCCTCTCACTACTTTACGTTATCTGTCATTTCGCATTGAAGACTCAATTTAGCAACCAATATCCTCAATGAATTGATTTGTTCCTGACATATATTAGCACTCTTGTGAAATTAAAGTTACCTTGCAAGCTAGAGAGTTCCACATCATATATGTTGAACTCCATATAATCAAGCTACACGTGTCAACTCAATAGAACAATACTCACGTTGTTAGTAAATTATATTCAAAAACCAGTAAACCAGAATACACGAAATAAATTGCAAAACAAATAAAACGGAAAATTTAAATAATTTCGAGCTCACAAAATTTAATGTATGTCCTTAAGCAATTTAATTGCCCCACTGTTGTTCAATATTTGGATTAATTCCTCCTAGGATAAAATTGACTACATAGTTCTATAATAGCGGCACATCAAATTACAGTACTTCAGCAAACTCTAAGAATAGAACAAATTACACTTGACACTTCTATTTCTTTGGAAAAACAATACAGAAAAGAGGAAAGAGATTTCAAAAATAAATATATAGTGTATTAAAAGTAAGTCCAAGCCTCTGAATTTTTAAGGAATAAAAGGGTGAGATGGAAAGGTGCAACATAAAAAATACCTTTTCTCATATTCACACCTTAAAAACCCAACACATGCTTCCAAACTCTTCCAACTGATCTTTGGATTTGTCCCTGCTCATTATCTCTTATCTTGATATCGCATTTTATTGTACACCATAAGAGATATTAGGGTAAGTAGATAACGTCATATGCTTTGTTTATCTTTTCTTCGCGATATTATTGTAAAGGAATTTATCTCTAATTTGTTTAACGAGGATCATGAATCTCTTAAAAGGAAGTTGTTTCCATGCCCCAAAGCCTACATTTTACTTTTTCTTAAGGTACATAGTTAGACATTCTTGGCACTTTAATTTATGTTCTTTTGAATACAGCCGTCTTAAGGTACATAGTTATCCATTCATCGGTAGATTTCAGTTTGCATATCTAGAAATTACCTGGATAGGAGAATTGTGCCATTGCCCTTGGTGTTTTGAGGAATCTCAACCTAAAGATCTTTTTTATATTATTTTTAAAAATTGTACGTTGTGTTTTACCAGCAAGTGGATATCCATATTACATTTTTCTTAACTCTGCTTTGATTTGTATCTAGCAAATTTAAGTGTGTACGGGTAAAATCGGGGATAAAGTTATCCCCAATTTTACATTGAGAAGCGAAGAACAACGTTACTCATTACTAGCTTGAGTGAGATCGTGGGGGCCTGCAGATCGGAACCAGGAGCGGACGGAATCGAGCATGACTAAACCCGAAGAGACTCTAGCTCGAGCAATATGAAGAATCGAGGGCAAAAAAAAAATGATTAAAGAATACAAACGGAGAGCCAAAATATCCGTCATCAGTCGAATATTACAGCACGAATCACACTCGGTATTGGTTGTAGATCGTGTTTTCTTGAGAGAAAAGGAAGGAAAGTATTTTTACCTTATTTATATTGTACTAGGGTTAGAACTCCTCTACTATATAAAGAAGTGAACCCTTTCATTTTTTGGTCCGAGTTACTGGCACACATATCAATGCAATTAAATTTACTTTGGCTTTTAGCAATTGTTTAAGTGTTCTTTAGTGGTTCATCCATTTATTGGAATAGGAGCCTTATCTCGAGAGCTCAATCGAGACCGTCCATTGGCACTTAAATTAAATCTAAGGCTTAACTACCACGTCAATTCAGTTTGATCATTTCATTCCATTTAAATTCAATTATTTACTGTTCTTTGATCATTTATGTTAAATTAAATCACATATCCTTTAAACTACGTATAAATTTAATCGTTATCCGTTTTAAGGGTAAACAGTTTAGCGCTCACCGTGGAGCTAAGAATAATAGTGGTAATTTAATACGACTCTTGATAACATATACTGTTTTACACTTGTTCTTTGAAGTTTGATTTCAGGACTGTTCAATATGTCTGATTCTCAATCTACTCACTTAAGTGTTGACGCCGAATTAGGCCACCACGGTGAATATAATAATGGGGTACCAAGTAACGGCATATCCCCAATCGACCCTAATTATGTTCCAATCATTGACCCAGTCGATGCCAATTCACAGGTCGTTGTCAACGCCAAACTACCAACTGACCCCAATAATAGAGTTCATGGTGTACCTCGGCCGTCGGCTCGCGAGGAACATGAAGGAGGAGGTGATGTAGTTGGCTTGCGTTTGATTTTGAGATGTTGCAATCCCAAAAAATTGCCATTGCACAGCTACAGAGTAAAAATCACAATGCGGCTGAACCCGAACGGGTTGGAGAAGATGCTCGAAGGGAAGAACAGAATGTCACAGAACCCAATGGGCCCGGGGAAATTTTCGAGGTGATGAAAATGCTTGAGGCACTAACAAAATGGGTAGAATTCGACGAAACGAAGATAGAGGCAAACGATAAGAAAGTGGAAACTTACAGCTCGAGGGTCGATCAGATCTAGGGGAACCTATGATATTTTCGGGACTGGATTCCAAAAAGTTCATTCAGAAGCCTTTCCCCCCGAGCGTAGCACCAAAGCCTATTCCGAAAAGGTTCTAAATGCCCGATATTCCCAAATACAATAGGACCACGGATCCAAACAAGTAAGTGAACTCTTACACATGTGCAATAAAAGGCAACGACCTCGAGGATGATGAGATCGAGTCCTTATTGCTGAAGAAATTCGGGGAAACCCTGTCCAAGGGAGTGATGATATGGTATCACAATTTACCTCAAAACTCTAATGATTCGTTTGTTATGCTTTCAGATGCCTTCATTAAAGCTCACACCGAGGCTATTAAAGTTGAAACAAGGAAATCAGACCTGTTCAAAGTCAAGCAGAGGGATAACGAGATGCTTAAGGAATTCTTGTCGAGATTCCAAATGGAACAGATGTACTTGCCACCGGTTGTAGAGGATTGGGCCGTTCAGGCATGTACTCAGGGGCTCAACCTCTGAAGTTCAGTTGCATCTCAATAGTTGAAGCAAAATTTGGTAGAGTATCCAGCGGTTACTTGGGTCGATGTCCATAACAGGTATCAGTCAAAGATCATAGTGGAGAACAACCAATTAGGGACCCTCTCGGGGTCAGTTTATCCCAATAAAGCAAACGACAAGTCTAAAAGAGTAGTGTACCAAGAGTCGAGGCCACCTTGAGAGCGATACCAGCCTTACAGCCCAGATAGAAGGGGAAAGGGACCTAGTTACTATTCGACCAGGAGCAACAGAAGAAATGATCAAGGTCTAAGCAATCAAGGGTTGGTGAATAGAAATGGGTTCGACAGATCACCCGGAGTCAGAGATGCCCCGAGGCTATCAGAATATAACTTCAATGTAGATGTGACAAGTATAGTATTGGCAATCAGTCGCATCAAGGAGACTAAATGGCCAAGGCTGCTCCAGTTCGATCCAACACAGAGGGATCATAATTTGATATGCAAATATCATGGCACTCACGGGCATAGAACTGAGGATTGTCGGTAGTTAAGGGATGAAGTGGCTTGTTTGTTCATTAATGAACATCTTTGAGAATTACCAAGTGAGTGGGCCAAAAACCATTTCAAGAACAAGGAAGCCAACAAGCAGGTCAAGCAGGAAACACCCCAACATGTGATTAATATGATTATCAGAGAAGTAGACGTTCCCCAAGGTGTGATGATGAAACGCACCAAAGTTTCTATCACACAAGAAAAAATAACTCGAGATTACGTTATGAAAGGATCCATCTCATTTATGACGAAGATGCTGAGGGCATCATTCAACATCACAACGACACACTAGTAATATCTGTACTCATTAATGAATCTCGAGTTAAGCATGTGTTAATGGATCTAGGTAGATCGGCCAATATCATCAGATGGAGAGTCGTGGAATAACTGGGGCTGTTGGATCAGATCATACCAGCAGTTCGAGTAATAAACGGGTTCAATATGGCATGCGAGACAACGAAGGGAGAAATCACCTCACTGGTCAACACGGTCGGAACCACTCAACAAGCAAAGATCTATGTGATCGAGGGGGACAAGAGGTACAACACCTTGTTCGGGAGACCATAGGTTCATAGCATGAAGGTGGTACCATCGAACTTGCACCAAGCATTGAAATTTCCAAACCCAGGGGGAATCAAAACACTATACGGGGAACAACCGGTCGCAAAGGAGATGTTCATCATCAAAGAAGTGATCCCTGTACCCGCGAGCATGACCTAAAAAGATAAGGGGCCGACCGGAGAGAAAGGCACCAAATAGCGATCACAGGTCTCAACCTCGATCGAGCTGGGATAGAAAGGTATACCTGGGCATGGGGTTAACCCCAAGCTCAGGAAAAATCTCATTGATTTTCTTAAAGCAAATGCCGACTATTTTTCCTAGTCGCACTTATATATGATAGGAATCTCACCAGAGATAACAACTCATAAATTGAATTTGGATCCGAACTTTCATCCGATTAAGTAGAAGAGGAGGCCACAGTCCGAGGTCAAACGTGCATTCATCAAAGGCGATATATCTAAACTTTTAAAAATAGGTTCCATTCGGGAAGTTGAATACCCGGATTGGCTAGATAATGTAGTCATCGTACCTAAAAAGGGAAACAAACTTAAAATGTGTGTAGATTATAAGGATTTGAATAAGGCATGCCCAAATGACTCATTTCCTTTGCCTAACATCGAACTAATGATCGATGAAATGGTAGGGCATGAGACACTGTGCTTTCTCGATGCATACTACGGGTACAACCAAATACGAATGGACCCGGGCGACCAAGATAAAACTTGTTTTATAACTAGGTTCGACACTTATTGTTATAACATGATGCCATTTGTGCTTAAAATGCCGGTGCCACATACCAACGCCTAGTTAACCGAATGTTCAAGGAATAAATAAGGAAATCAATGGAGGTTTATATTGATAATATGTTAGTTAAGTACCTGTGAGCAGAGGACCATTTGAAACATTTGCAGGAAATCTTTGACATACTGAGGGAATACAATATAAAGCTGAACCTAGAGAAGTGTGCCTTCAGAGTCGGCTCGGGCAAGTTCCTCAATTTTATGGTATCTAACCAGGAATTAGAGATCAGCCCGGATAAGATAAAGGCCATAGAAGATATCATCGTGATAGAAAACGTCAAGGTAGTGCAAAGGCTGACGGGGCGAATGGCCGCATTGGGCCGATTTATTTTCAGGTCATCGGATAAAAGCCACCAATTTTTCTATTACTAAAGAAAAAGAGTGACGTCGCTTGGACCCGAGAGTGACAAAAGGCTTTGGCGAAACCCAAATAATACTTATCAAACCCTCATTTGTTGCACACCACGAAGGCGAATGAGGAGCTATACCTTTACTTGGCAGTGTCCGAGGTAGCAGTAAGTGGTGTCCTAGTTCAGGAAGAAGAAGGTACATAATCTCCTATATATTATGTTAGTAGAACCCTAGGTGATGCCGAAACGAGGTATCCACACCTAGAAAAATTGGTACTTGCCTTACTAAGCACATCTAGGAAACTAAAACCATATTTTCAATGTCACCCTATATATGTCATGACCTCCTACCCATTAAGGAATGTCATGCATAAACCTGAATTCTCAGGCCGCCTAGCAAAGTGGGCCGTAGAGATTAGCGGGTACGATATTGAATACAAGCCCTGAACAACTATAAAGTCCTAGATATTGGTAGACTTCGTGGTCAATTTCACACCAGCCCTGATTCCCGAGGTCGATAAATAATTATTACTTGCTTTGGGGACTAGCTTGGGGGTCTGGACCCTATTCACAGACAGTGCCTCCAACGCGAAAGGGTCCGGGTTGAGTATCGTGCTAAAATCCCCCATAAGTAATATAATAAGGCAATCAATTAGAACTGTGAAATTGACTAACAATGAAGCGGAGTATGAGGCTATGATTGTAGGTCTAGAATTATCTAAAATCATGAGGGCTGAGGTTATCGAAGCCAAGTGCGATTCCCTCCTCGTTGTTATCCAGGTCAACAGAACATTCGAAGTAAAAAATGATTGAATACGAAGGTACTTGGATAAATTACAAATAGTGTTGCATCGGTTCAAAGAATTGACGCTACAACATGTACCTCGAGATAAAAATAGTGAGGCCAATGCACTTGCTAATTTAGGGTCATCGGTGGACTTCAAAGAATTTAACTCCGGAACGGTGGTGCAATCGATAAGCTCAGTAATAGAGGCCGGTCATGCTGAGGTAAACTCAACATGTTTGACCTGGGATTGGAAAAACAAATACGTGGATTACCTTCAGAAGGGAAAACTACCATCGGATCCTAAAGAATCAAGGGCCTTTCTAATTAAAGCTGCCAGGTTTTGCTTGTTTGAAGGCCAGCTGTACCGAAGGTCATTTTTCGGATAGTTAGCAAGATGCTTGGGTCCCTGAGAGACCGACTACGTGATGAGGGAAGTCCACGAGGGGACTTGCAGAAACCACTCCGGAGCGAAATTGTTTGTCCGAAAATTGATCAGGGTCGGGTATTACTGAAACGAAATGAAGAAAGATACAAAGCACTTCGTTCGGTGCGGGAAATATCTCCACCACTTTTGGGCTCGAACTTGGCCCACCATCTCCCAAGGGCACGTCTTTCTTCGGGATCTCCAGGTGGCCTAGACTGGAGAAGTCCTCAAATGTGGATATGTACATACCGTCGAAAAAGGATTTGAAGGGATCATCTGAACCCTGCACTCCCTCACTTGAATTTTCTTTGCCCGCTTGAGCCTCTTCGAGCATGGACTCGGTATAGGAGGGCATTTCTATGATGTCAATGACACCCGTCTCCTCCCTCGGAATGGGAGCAGCTTCCTGGGAGGTCACAACCTCCATCTCCCCCTCAGGTTCCCGAGCCTGAAGGGGATCGGCCTCATGTCCCCCTTTCTCGGACGTCGCCTGCTCCCTAGTAGGGGTCGATCCATGGGCGAAGAAGATGTCATCTTCTTTGGGCTGATCCATGAGCCGGTAGAGATAACTGGGGTTCGGTGCCCTGAACTTGGTATTCTTCTTGGGCTTCCGGGCCCGGGTGGCCGCCCTCTTCTTCCTCTTCCCCTCGGGGTCCGGGGAACCCGATGATGTTCTCTTTTTCTTCTTCTCCTCCTTCGTGGAAGCCTAGGGTTGTCCCGAGACAGAGGGCTCGGAAGGTAGATATAAGTCCTCATTCTCATCAAACGGCCTAAGTTCAGTGGTCTCAGGCAGACGTGCAAGAAAAAAAGAAAAGTTAGCACTATGTAAGTTAAAAGCGTGATAGTAACAGTTTTAGGAAAAAACCTCACTATGAGAACGACCTCCCGTCTGCCCTTTGAAATCTTGCGCCATGCGCACTCGGAGTAAGGCATCTGCTTACAAATCCCCTTGATCCACACCTTGAATTGGGGGATTGCATCTGGTACCTGGGCAACGACTTCATGACCACAAACACAAGCAATGAGAAAAAGAAATAAAAGAGAAGAAATACCCAAGAAAGACAATACTTACGGGACGCGTTTCATTCCTCGGGGAACTACAAAAACTCAGGGGGAATCAGGTCTTCGGTTTTTACCCGAATGAACTACGCCTGCCAACCTCGGTCGCGATCCTCATCAATGCTCGATAAAAGAGCCTTGCTTACTCGGCGGACGAGCTTGATCAGTCTCTCTCGGAAGATTCAGGGTCAGTACAAACGGAGTATGAGGTCGAGAGTGAACTGGAGAGACTCAGTGTTTTTTATGAAGTAGCACAAGAGGATCATAATCCTCCAGAAGGATGGTTGAATTTTCCCAAGGCACACCTCGTATCCCTTGCAGAAAGCAAGAACTATGGGATCCACAGGGGCGAGCGTGAATGGGCAAGCATAAAAACTCAGGGGCCCCTTTCCTGTGAGTAGTTAAATCATTATTGGGCCCAGGGAAAACCAAGTCTTTACCCTTCTACTTACAGTCCGCTCGGACTACGGGTAGGGTTTCATTGGTGACAGAGCATATGTATCTCGATGCTCCCTCACCTCGGTCTTGTTGGCTAGAGGCCTTCTCGACCTCGAATTCATCCCCGATAGAGCATCCCTCGGGTATGAAGCTTTTCATGGGGGGGCTCTGGAGCCACCTCAGCATCTGCGGCCGGGTGGAAAGATGAAGGGGCAGCCTGCTGAGGCACTGACTTGGAAGTTTTAGCCATCGTGATCTAGGAAAATATTAAGATTTGAAGGGAAGTATGAAGATTCAAATGAAAAGTATGGAGGTTTGAAGAAAAGAGTATGAAGGTTTGAATATAGGATGAAGATATGAAGATCTGGGTTAGAAATTTAAGACCAAATATGAATATTTGAAGAATAGAGATGAAGATATAAAGATTTGAAAAAGTTGAAAGCCGCTAGAAAATTCAAAGGTAAAGCTAGGATCGGAAAGTGAAAGAAGTATAAAAGATTGAAGTTTTTATAGGGAAACATGCAATCAATACGCAACATTTCGCATTCGAAGACAACCAGCCGATGACTGACACATGTTCGAAGTCAGAACGACGCGAATGATGGGACGTTTCGGCTTATCCGTCACCTTGGTTTTAATGCACGAAGGAAGGAACCGGGGTTCATCTATCATTTCCCGTTATTTCGAAAAAACCTATGCTCTGAAAAATGAGGGGACTATCTGTATACAGGTGAAACCGGGGCTAACACACACCTCGATTTCCCGGTGGATCAAATGAAGTAAGAGTATGAATATATGAAATCGAAATCGAAGCTGGGAACTCTTGGTATCAAGGCCCAGACGGAGTGCTCGCCATCATGCCTGATAAGACGACGCACCCCGGACTCGGGACGAGTTATGTGACTTCGGGAAGTGCAACGAACGATTTTAAGTGACAGATAAAGGGCCATGATATCCGAAACCAATCGGATATCACGACGTGGATCTCGCTCGATAGCTGTTACAGATCAATGATTAACGAGAGAATTGTATTTTTTACCATTTTTTAGATTTGTACTAGGAGTGAAACTCTCCTACTATATAAAGGGGAAGCTTTTTTCTTTAATAACATATATTGTAACACACAAGCCAAGGCAATACAAATTCATTTTTCTGCTTTCTAGCTATTCCAAAGTTCTTATTTTATTGTTGTTCTTCCTACACAATTGGCTTCGAACCGAGGGTCCGATCGAGAGAGAAACTACTGTCCAGCCTAAATACGAGCCAGGCCGTAACATCACAATTGGTTTGATTATTCATTTTATTTTTAACTCGTTTATCTAGCATTCTTGATTATTTGCGTTGAATCAATCCACATATCCTTAAAACCGTGTACACATTTAATTGTTATCCGTTTATAGGGTAAACAAGAGCTTAGTGCACTGGGTTGCCCTTTATATTTCAAGCTTCCGATTGAGCGTCCTAAGCGCGCTTAAAACTCCAATCAAATATCAACTTTCTTAATTAGTATTGCCGACCCACAAATTTTTTTAAAAAAATGATAAAAGTTCTGTACATCTATAAAATTTTAAAGATTGTGATTATCTCAAATAATAGATATAGTATTGCATATTTTCATAATTAAGGATTTCATAAAGATAAATATAATTTGAACATTGTAGACGTAAAAAATATACATGCCTAGAGTGTGCCCCGGGCACATGATCTTAGACCTAATCGGATATATGGCCTAGCGCCTGACACAAGCGACCCATGCAAAACGACCACTGGCCTGTAGCTCTACTTGCATCATGGCAGACTCAGGGCTTGCGACTCTAAGCATTGCGATACACATACAGTCAATGCTCATGCATGTCAAGCTCACTGGAGCCAAGCATCCGCCTCACCAGTCACACCTTGATCCACTCCAACTCTCTTTAACCGAGTCTAAAAGGATAAGAAGTATGTCTAACAATCTTCGCAACTACCTCAACGATGAATTTCAAGGGAGAGGATGTTGTCTCCCAACGGACTAACCAAAAGTCCTACAAGTTAGCCTTGGGGTCCAAACACCCGAACCTCTATAAATACTAGATGAAGCTAGTCAAGCATTCGGGGTATTCCAACTCACTTCAACTTCACTACACACCATTTCTATAAGCTCTCAGCCTATTATTAGACTTTACTTTCCTTGTTTAAACACTTGTAAATATTATACTTTTTATTGTGGAGTCTCTCCGGAGCTCAAAACGTATCTTCATACTATGCGCAGTACATGTATATTAGCTAGCTTGGCTACGATTGGTTCTCCTCTGAGGTAGCATTATACTATGTGAAATAAGGAATTATCAATAAGAATAGTCGCTCCTCTCACTACTTTACGTTATCTGTCATTTCAGTTTTGAAGACTCAATTTAGCAACAAATATCCTCAATGAATTGATTTGTTCCTGACATATATTAGCACTCTTGTGAAATTAAAGTTACCTTGCAAGCTAGAGAGTTCCACATCATATATGTTGAACTTCATATAATCAAGCTACATGTGTCAACTCAATAGAACAATACTCACGTTGTTAGTAAATTATATTCAAAACCCAGTAAACCAGAATACACGAAATAAATTGCAAAACATATAATACGGAAAAGTTAAATAATTTCGAGCTCACAAAACTCAATGTATGTCCTTAAGTAATTTAATTGCCCTACTGTCGTTCAATATTTGGATTAATTCCTCCTAGGATAAAATTGACTACATAGTTTTATAATAGCGGCACATCAAATTACAGTACTTCAGCGAACTCTAAGAATAGAACAAATTACACTTGACACTTCTATTTCTTTGGAAAAACAATACAGAAAAGAGGAAAGAGATTTCAAAAATAAATATATAGTGTATTAAAAGTAAGTCCAAGCCTCTGAATTTTTAAGGAATAAAAGGGTGAGATGGAAAGGTGCAACGTAAAAAATACCTTTTCCCATATTCACACCTTAAAAATCCAACACATGCTTCCAAACTCTTCCAACTGATCTTTGGATTTGTCCCTGCTGATTATCTCTTATCTTGATATCGCATTTCATGGTACACCATAAGAGATATTAGGGTAAGTAGATAACGTCATATGCTTTGTTTATCTTTTCTTCGTGGCATTATTGTAAAGGAATTTGTCTCTAATTTGTGTAACCAGTATCATGAATCTGTTAAAAGGAAGTTGTTTTCATGCCCCAAAGCCTACATTTTACTTTTTCTTAAGGTACATAGTTAGACATTCTTGGTACTTTAATTTATGTTCTTTGGAATACAGTCATCTTAAGGTACATAGTTAGCCATTCATCCGTAGATTTCATTTTGCATATCTGGAAATTACTTGGATAGGAGAATTGTGCCATTTCCCTTGGTTATTTGAGGAATCTCAACTTGAAGATCTTTTTTTTATCAGTTTTAAAAATTATACGTTATGTTTTACCAGCAAGTGGATATCCATATTGCCTTTTTCTTAACTCTGCTTTGATTTGTATCTAGCCAATTGTAAGTGTGTACGGGTAAAATCGGGGATAAAGTTATCCCCGATTTTCCATTGAGAAGCGAAGAACAACGTTACTCGTTACTAGCCCGAGTGAGACCGAGGGTGCCCGCAGATCAGAACCAGGAGCGGACGGAATCGAGCATGACTAAACCCGAAGAGACTCTAGCTCAAGCAATACGAAGAATCAAGGGTAAAGGAAAAAAACGATTAAAGAATACAAATGGAGAGCCGAAATGTCCGTCATCAGTGGAATATTACGGCGCGGATCATGCTCGGTATTGGTTGTAGGTCGTGTTTTCGTGAGAGAAAAGGAAGGAAAGGATTTTTACCTTATTTAGACTTGTATTAGGGTTAGAACTCCTCTACTATATATAGAAGTGAGCCCTTTCATTTTTCTGTCACTGTTACTGGCACATATATCAATACAATAAAATTTACTTTGACTTTTAGCAATTGTTTAAGTGTTCTTCAGTGGTTCGTCTGTTAATTGGAATCAGAGCCCTATCTCGAGGGCTCAATTGAGACCGACCTTTGGCACTTAAATTAAATCCAAGTCTTAATTACCACGTCAATTCGGTTTGATCGTTCATTCCATTTCAATTCAATTATTTACTGTTCTTTGATCATTTGTGTTAAATTAAACCACATATCCTTTAAACTGCGTATAAATTTAATCGTTATCCATTTTAAGAGTAAATATTTTGGCACCTACCGTGGGGCTAAGGATAATAGTGGTAATTTAATACGAATCTTGATAACACATACTGTTTTACACTTGTTCTTTGAAGTTTGATTTCAGGACTGTTCAATATGCCAGATTCTCAATCTGCTCACTTAAAGTGTTGACGCCGAATCAGGCCATCACGATGAAAATAACAACGGGGTACCAAGTAATGCCGTACCCCCAATCGACCGTAATGATGTTCCAATCGTTAACCCAGTTGATGCCAATTCACAGGTTGTTGTCAATGCCAAACTACCAACTGACCCCAATAATAGCGTTCATGGGGTACCTCGGTCGTGGTTCTCTAAGCACACGAAGGTGAAGGTGATGTAGTTAGCTTGCGTTTAATGTCTGAGATTTTGCAAGCCCAACAAATTTCTATAGCACAACTGCAGAGTCAAAATCAGAACGCGGATGAACCCGAGCAGGTTGGAGAAGATGCTCAAAGGGAAGAACAGAATGTCACAGCACCCAATGGACCCGGGGAAATTACTGTGGTGATGAAAATGCTTTAGGCACTAACAAAACGGGTAGAATCCGACGAAATGAATATAGAGGCAAACGATAAGAAAGTGGAAACTTACAACTCGAGGGTTGATCAGATCTAGGGTCACCTCCGATATTGAAGGGACCGGATTCCAAAAAGTTCATTCAGAAGCCTTCCCCCCCGAGCGCAATACCAAAGCATATTCCAAAAAGGTTCCGAATGCCCGATATTCCCAAATATACTAGGACCACGGATCCAAACAAGCATGTGACCTCTTACACATGTGCAATAAAAGGCAACGACCTTGAGGATGATGAGATTGAGTCCTTATTGCTGAAGAAATGCCGGGAAACCCTGTTCAAGGGAGTGATGATATGGTATCACAATTTACCCCAATACTTTATTGATTCATTTGCTATGCTTGCAGATGCCTTATTTAAAGCTCACGTTGAGGCCGTTAAAGTTGAAACGAGGAAATCAGACCTGTTAAAAGTCAAGCATAGGGATAGCGAGATGCATAGGGAATTCGTGTCGAGATTCCAAATGGAACAAATGGACCTGCCACTGGTTGCAGACGATTGGGCAGTTCAGGCATGTACTCAGGGGCTCAACCCCCGAAGTTCGGTTGCAACTTAACAGCTGAAGCAAAATTTGGTAGAGTATCCAGCGGTTACCTGGGCCGATGTCCATAGCAGGTATCAGTCAAAGATCATAGTCGAGAACAACCAATTAGGGACCCTCTCGGGGTCAGTTTATCCCAATAGAGCAAACGACAAGTCTAAAAGAGTAGTGTACCAGGAGTCGAGGCCACCCCGAGACCGATACCAGCCTTACAGCTCAGATAGAAGGGGAAAAGGACCTAGTCGCTATTCGACCAAGAGCGACAGAAGAAATGATCAAGGTCCAAGCAATCAAGGGTTGGTGAATAGAAATGGGTTCGACAGATCACTCGGAGTCAAAGATGCCCGAGGCTATCGAAATATAACTTCAATGTTGATGTGACAAGTATAATATCGGTAATCGGTCGCATCAAGGAGACCAAATGGCTGAGGCTGCTCCAGTTCGATCCAGCACAGTATCATAATTTGATATGCAAATATTACGACACTCACGGGCATAGAACCGAGGATTGTCGGTATTTAAGGGATGAAGTGTCTTGTTTGTTCAACAATGAACATCTTTGAGAATTCCCAAGTGAGCGGGCCAAAAATCATTTCAAGAATAGGGAAGCCAACAAGCAGGTCGAGCAGGAAACACCCCAACATGTGATTAATATGATTATCGGAGAAGTAGATGTTCCCCAAGGTCTGATGATGAAATGCACCAAAGTTTTTATCACAAGAGAAAAATTAACTCGAGATTACGTTCTGGAAGGATCCATCTCGTTTAGTGACGAGGATGATGTGGGCATCATTCAACCTCATAACGATGCACTGGTAATATCTGTACTCATTAATGAATCTCGAGTTAAGCGTGTGTTAATGGATCTAGGTAAATTGGCCAACATCATTAGACGGAGAATCGTGGAATAACCGGGGCTGTTGGATCAGATCATACCAGCAGTTCGAGTACTGAACGGGTTCAATATGGCATGCGAGACAATGAAGGGAGAAATCACCTTACTGGTCAACACGGTCAGAACCACTCAACAAGAAAAGTTCTATGTGATCGAGGGGGACATGAGGTACAACGCCTTGTTCAGGAGATCACGGGTTCATAGCATGAGGGTGGTACCATCGAACTTGCACCAAGCGTTGAAATTTCCAAACCCAGGGGGAATCAAAACACTATACGGGGAACAACTAGCCGCAAATGAGATGTTCGTCATCAAAGAAGTGATCCCTGTAACTGCGAGCATGACCTCAAAAGATAAGGGACCGAACAGAGTGAAAGGCACTAAATAGCAATCACAGGTCTCGACCTCGATCGAGCTGGGAAAACTGGATGACCGTCCAACAGAAGAGAAAGATGACTTAAGGTTCCCAAGATCCTTCGTACCACTTAATGACGCTGATGCCACCAAGTCAACAATTGAGGAACTTGAACAAGTCATATTATTCGAGCATTTGCGAGATAGAAAGGTATACCGGGGCATGTGGTTAACTCCAAGCTTAGGAAAAATATCATTGATTTTCTTAAATCTAATGCCGATTGTTTTGTCTGGTCGCACTTAGATATGATAGGAATCCCACTAGAGATAACAACTCACAAATTGAGTTTGGATCCGAACTTTCATCCAATTAAGCAGAAAAAGAGGCCATGGTCCGAGGTTAAACACACATTCATCAAAGACGGTATATCTAAACTTTTAAAAATAGGTTCCATTCGGGAAGTTAAATACCCGTATTGGCTAGATAATGTAGTCATCATACCTAAAAAGGAAAACAAACTTAGAATGTGTGTAGATTATAAGGATTTGAATAAGGCATGCCCAAAGGACTCATTTCCTTTGCCAAACATCGACCGAATGATCGATGAAATGGTAGGGCACGAGACATTGTGCTTTTTTGACGCCTACTCCGGGTACAAACAAATACAGATGGACCCGGGCAACCAAGATAAAACTTCTTTTATAACTAGGTTCGACAATTATTGTTATAACATGATGCCATTTGTGCTAAAAATGCCAGTGCCACATACCAACGCCTAGTTAACCGGATGTTCAAGGAACAAATAGGGAAATCAATGGAGGTTTATATTGACAATATGGTAGTTAAGTACCTACGAGCAGAGGACCATTTGAAACATTTGCAGGAAACCTTCGACATACTGAGGGAATACAATATAAAGTTGAACCTAGAGAAGTGTTCCTTCAGAGTCGGCTCGGGCAAGTTCCTCAATTTTATGGTATCTAACCGGGGAATAGAGATCAACTCGGATAAGATAAAGGCCATAGAAGATATCACCGTGGTCGACAACGTCAAGGCAGTGCAAAGGCTAATGGGGCGAATAGCCATATTGGGCCGATTTATTTTCAGGTCATCGGATAAAAACCACCAATTTTTCTCATTAATAAGGAAAAAGAGTGATGTCGCTTGGACCCGGGAGTGCCAAAAGGCTTTTGCGAAACTCAAATAATACTTATCAAGCCCTCATATGTTGCACACCCCGAAGGCGAACGAGGAGCTATACCTTTACTTGGCAGTGTCTGAGGTAGTGGTAAGTGGTGTCCTAGTTCGGTAAGAAGAAAGTACATAATTTCCTATATATTATGTTAGTTGAACCCTACGGGAAATGAGGTATCCACACCTAGAAAAATTGGCACTTGCCTTACTAAGAACATCTAGGAAACTAAAACCATATTTTCAATGTCACCCTATATGTGTCTTGACCTCGTACCCATTAAGGAATGCCATGCATAAACCTGAACTCCCAGGCCTCCTAACAAAGTGCGTCGTAGAGATTAGTGAGTACGATATTGAATACGAACCTCGAACAACTATAAAGTCCTAGATATTGGAAGACTTCGTGGTCAATTTCACACCGGCCCTGATTCCCGTGGCCGATAAAGAATTATTACTTTCCTTGGGGACTATCTCGAAGGTCTGGACCCTATTCACGGACATTGCCTCCAATGCGAAAGGGTCCGGGTTGGGTATCGTGCTAAAACCCCCCACATGTAACATAATAAGGCAATCAATTAAAACTGTGAAATTGACTAACAATGAAGCGGAGTATGAGGCCATGATTGCAGGTCTGGAATTGGCTAAAAGCATGGGGGCTGAGGTTATCGAAGCCAAGTGCGATTCCCTCCTCGTTGTTAACCAGGTCAACGGAACATTCAAAGTAAAAAATGACCGGATGCGAAGGTACTTGGATAAATTATAAATAGTTTTGCATCAATTCAAAGAATAGACGCTACAACATGTACCTTAAGATAAAAATAGTGAGGCCAATGCACTGACTAATTTAGGGTCATCAGTGGACTTCGAAGAATTTAACTCCGGAACGGTGGTGCAATCGATGAGCTCAGTAATAGAGGCCGGTCATGCTGAGGTAAACTCAACAAATTTGACCTGGGATTGGCGAAACAAATACGTGGATTACTTTCAGAAGGGGAAACTGCTATCAGATCCTAAATAATCAAGGGCCCTTCTAACTATAGCTATCAGGTTTTGCTTGTTTGAAGGCCAATTGTACCGAATGTCATTTTTTAGATCGTTAGCAAGATGCTTAGGGCACGGAGAGACCGACTACGTGATGTAGGAAGTACACGAGGGGACTTGCAAAAACCACTCCGGAGCAGAATCGTTGGTACGGAAATTGATCAGGCCGGGTATTACTGGAACGAAATGAAGAAAAATACAAAGCACTTCGTTCAAAAGTGTGACGAATGTCAGATAAATGCTCCGATGATCTACCAGCCAGGAGCGTTTCTTCACCCGGCCCATTCTCTTTGGCCTTTCATGAAGTGGGGAATGGATATCTTAGGTCATTTACCATGGGCACCCGGTAAGGCTCAGTACATATTGCTTATCACTGCTTACATCTCTAAGTGGATTGAATCACATGCATTTGAGAAATTTAGGGAAAATGAGATTATCGACTTCATCTGGGATTATATAATCTGCCGGTTGGGGATACCAACCGAAATCACGTGCACAAAGAGGGGCTAGAGTACAAATATGAACTCTTCTAATATGAACAATCCTAAAAGATAAATGATAACACATGAAATATTTCAAAGGTTCAATGACAAGGCAACTCACAATTATATAACTAAATTTAATTAAATATTAACTAAACCCTAATTTATACAATTAAAATATTTAAAATTACTTAAATTAAAAAATATAGATAACTAACCTTGAAATACTAGGATGGGGGGTTTGATTTTAGGTGGCAGAGGAGGCAGTAGTGGCGGAGGACGCAGTGGGGCCGGCGGAACAGTTGCGGGGGAGGAGAGGGAGACTTCAAACTGCTTTGTTTTTGGGTGAGATGAGGGATATGAGTTGATTTTGGGTGGGGATTTGGGGGAATCGCGACAATGGGGAGGAGAAAAAGAGAGATGGAAGAGAGATAGAGAAAAGAGGGAAATGGAGGAAAACCCGTCTGGTGCTAACCTAATTTAAAAATTTCCGACCGAAATCAGTCAGTAAGTTTAAGTGGCCTTTGGCTCGTTTGACCACGACTATTCCGACCGAAGTCGGTCGGTAATTTAATGTTAAATAAAAAAAATATTTAAATTAAATACCGACCGAAGTCGGTCGATAATTTAATTTTAGATTTAAAAAAAAAATTAATTATAGATACTATATAATATATATAATTAATTATATATATATATATATATATTAATCAATAGTGGGATTTGACCGAGTATATGTTGTTGTTGCTACAACTTAAGTTTTAATATAACACTACATCTTATAACACTATACATTTTATTTTTAAATGTGTTATAGCCGATACTTAGACTCGATCGCTCCAAAAAATTAATTATAGGTACTATATAATATATAATTAATTATGTATATATATATATATATATATATATGTATATGTATATATATGTATATGTATGTATATATATATATGTATATGTATGTATGTATATATTCATACACACACATATATACACATATACACATATACACACACCCACACACTGCAAGGAGCTACTCTTCTCAGATGCTTGAGCCTTCTTTATTATTTATTTACTACGACACTAACTGTATCATAGCATATTGGATATAACGACTATTTCAATTAAACTCGATCAATTATATTTATAATGTTTATCATCTGTGTGCTTTCGTATAAATTACACTTCATATCCGTAGAGATGTAGTAGATTATAATAGAGTGTATGATTTTATTTCATATATATGTCACGAACCAAACTCCTAACATGTCGTGATGGCACCTGACGTAGTACTAGGCAAGCCGATTTCTCACAAATATTTCCAACACTTTTAACAAGAATGAATTTAAAGTAGTTTTAATAGTAAAAGTTCTCATAACCGGGATAGAAAACCCAAAACATAATGCGAAATTCTCAAATATCGGGGTGTCATAGAGTACATGAGCATCTATAAATTACAAGTCTGGAAAATACGGTCTATAATAGTCTGAGACCAAATATAGTAATCAAGAAGATAAGGAAGGAGAGACAAGGTCTGCGAAACACCGACAGCTACCTCGGAATCTATGGATAATCAACTGTGCGAAGAAATCAACACCCACTGTGTCCGGGAAGACCTGGATCTGCACACGAAGTGCATGGTGTAGTATGAGTACAACCAACTCAGCAAGTAACAATATTAAATAAAGAATTGAAAGTAGTGACGAGCTTCACAACTGAGTCCAATTAGAGTAATTTCCAACATAATAAGGTAGGCATGCTTTCAAGTTAAACATTTAAGGCCAAAAAAGTAATTTCATGTCAAGTTCAACTGAAACATAAGCTAATATCTCTCAGAAATTTCCAAAACAGTGATACATGACAGCTGAAGTGCAACAATAATGAAATCAAATGCATCCTTTCAGGACCACAGTCACTCATCCATTCCATTCACTCAGCACTCAGCACTTAGCACTCAGCACTCGCACTTAGTAGGTACCTGCGCTCACTCGGAGTATGTACAGACTCCGGAGGGGCTCCTTCAGTCCAAGCGCTATAATCCGCAAGGACAACTCACGTGCTGCACGGACAACTCACGTTCTATAGTATCAATATTTGGATCCGCACGGACAATTCATGTGTTGCACAGACAACTCACGTGTTGCACGGACAACTCACGTGCTATAGTATAATATCTGGATCAGCACGGACAACTCACGTGCTATAGTATAATATCTGGATCTGCACGAATAACTCACGTGCTGCACGGATAACTCACGTGGTATAGTATCAATATATCACAATCAGTCCCTCGGCCCCACTCAGTCATAAATCTCTCTAGTCTCTCGGGCTCTCAGAAATCATGAAAATCAGCCCCAACAGAAATGATATAATGTATCAATAATGAACAATAGAGACTGAGATAAAATAAATAAGTAAACTGTGACTGAGTACAAAATAATAATTTAGCAGATAATTCAACATGTACACGATCTCTGTGGATCCCTACAGTGCCAAAACATAATCTGAACATGATTTGTGGCTCAATTTCTCCACTACATGGAGAATGTACATATATCAACAGATTATTCAATTACACAGTTCCATGAAATTTGATCAAGTCACAATTCCTACGGTGCACGCCCACACGCCCATCACCTAGCATGTGTGTCACCTCAAAATCGATCACATAACACAAAATCCGGGGTTTCATACCCTCGGAACCAGATTTAGAACTATTACTTACCTCAAACCGTGAAATTCTTTATTCTACTATGCCCTTGCCTCGCGAATCGACCTCTGAATGCCTCGAATCTAGTCATAATTAATTCGATTCAGTCAATACAAATTATAGGAATTAATTCTATATGAAAATACAATTTTTTCAACAAAATCCGAAATTGCACTTAAAAATATCCTATGGGGACCACGTCTCTGAACCCGACAAAAATTATAAAATATGAATGCCCATCCAACCACGAGTCCAACCATACAGATTTCACCAAATTCCGACATCAACTCGACCCTCAAATCTTCAATTAAAGTCTTTGAAGATTTCTATCATTTTCAACCCATTCTTTACCCATTTGAACTCAACAATCTTTTCACAAACCTTATTGGTACGTGTATGTATAAATAATACTCTTACACTCAAGAATCATACTCTCAATCACCCATCTTTACCCAAACTCGAAATTGAAGACTAGGGTTAGAAATTCTTACCTCTTTGAAGCCCTAGCAAGATCCTTGTGAAATCTTCAAACCTTGAACAAGAATTGATGGACAAATGGCTAGGTCTTCACTTTCTCTCTCTAAGATGCTCTCACCTCTCTCTAAAATATTAGATGAAACTCTTCAAAATCACCCCTAATAGTGTTTTATAAGAATGGGGTCGGGTTTATAAAGCCAGAAAAATGAAGCTCCGAAACACACTCTGTGGTCGCATATGCGACCACATAATGCTCCTGCGACCCGCATAATGGGTCGCAAAAATGCCCTCCGGAACTGGGCAACACTATTTCAGTTTGCGGACGTTATGTGATCCGTATACCTGTTCTGCGGTCGCATAATGCACCACAAAACTAGTCTGCAGTCGCATAATGCACCGCAGAACTGGTCTGCGATCGCATAATGCGCCACAGACCTTCCTCCAAACTTGCCCCACTTCTGATTCACTCTGCAGCCATTATGCGGTCCGTAGAGTGATTTTACGACCGCATAGTAGGCCGCAAAAATATTTTTTCCGGCAAAAAGTTTTCTTTACTCATCGGCGCATTATTCAACCCAAAAGGTCCGAGCCGCGGTCTAAAATTCTCAAACACGTAAGCCTAGTTCGGTACCACGAAATCTTAATTTTCTTAGCAAAAATTTTCCGGGGTCGTTACACATAAGTCAACGTTCGGTCACCCTTTTCAACTTAAGTTCTAAACCTTGGTACTAAGTATTCCAAATCATTCCAAAATCTCTCCGGACCCGAACCAATTACCCGGCAAGTCAAATAACAATCGAAAAGCAGAATTTGAGCAATAAATGGGGAGACGGGGTTGTAATAATCGAAACGACCGACCGGGTCGTTACAATATGATTATTTACACTTACATATATATGACAAGGGTTGATGATTTATTCTCAACTGTTCATTACATCGATCGAATGCTTGATAGGTGAATAAATAAGAAAATAAATCTTGAAGTTTAAGTGACTACATGCTCCGGTATACTGAGTGACTAGATGCTCCAAGATGTGTACAATCGACATAGTCTTGAATGTTTTATTTTCGATCACCTTATTAGTTCTTTGCTCGGATAATACTTCATCAGTGGATCAATTAGAAATTCAAGTATATTCGATTAACACTTACTATAACACATTTAAAAACAAAGTGTATAGTTCTATAAGATGTAGTGTTCTATTAATACTTAAGTTTTAGCAACAACATATGTATACTTATATTAATATTGCATATGTTAATATAACATTAATATGTGTGTGTGTATATATATATATATATATATATATATATATATATATATATATATATATATATACTTAAGTTGTATTACACTTGCACATATATATATGCTATATTAATACTTAAGTTGTAGCAACAACAACATATGTATACATATTAATGCTATATTAACATATGCAATATTAATATAAGTATACATATGTTGTTGTTGCTAAAACTTAAGTATTAATATAGCACTACATCTTATAGAACTATACACTTTGTTTTTAAATGTGTTATAGTAAGTTTTAATCGAATATAATTGAATTTCCAATTGATCCACTAATGAAGTATCCGAGCAAAGTACTAATAAGGTAATCGAGAATAAAACATTCAAGATTATGTGTGTGTGTGTATATATATACATATATATAAATGAGTGTGCATTGTTAAATATATATAGATATTGTAAATAACAAATAATCTAACAATAATACCGACTTAACTTTCCGACCGATTTCGGTCGGTATACTTGAGATTTTTTAATTAAAATTTATTTTGGTAGATAAGGTGCAAGTATGACAAAGTCTTGGTCAAAGATTGATCAATTTTCGTCCGACATCGGTCGGAATTTTTGTTTTTATGTTGTGGGACCGCTATTTTTGACCGACGGTGGTCAATATATACTACAAGAATATATATATATATATATATACACACACACACATATATATGAGTGTGTGTATTGTTAAATATTTGTAGATATTGTAAATAACAAATAATCCAACAATAATATCAACCGAAATTGGTCGGTAAATTATATATATAATTTTTGTTATATTAAAAGACCAATTGCACTTGGGTGGGAAAAATAATTTCAACTTTCCGACCGATTTCGGTCGGTATACTTGAAAATTTTTAATTAAAACTTATTTTGGTAGATAATATGTAAGTATGACAAGGTCTTGGTCAAAGATTGACCAATTTCCATCCGACATCGGTCAAAATTTTTATTTTTATGTTGTGGGACCACTATTTCCGACCAGCGGTGGTCGGTGTCTTTGTGAAAAATATTTTCGTTGACTTTTGCAACCAATTTACCTCGTTTCAAACCGCAATCGGTCGGTTTATTTTCGGACCGTGAACGGGTTTTGACAGTTTTCTAGCAGTGTATAAAGCTTCACTTTTTGACCTTTAAAAGTAAAGTAATTAAGTAAACTAACTACTAGTACGATAGAGTTCAGAAGTAAAAGAAACTAGTGCTTCATAATATTCATTAAATTCTTGGACATGTTCTTGCGCAAGCTGTGGAAAACATCTCCGCTGCCCACATTACAGAGATTAGCATGACAGTGCATATATATCTAGTTATCATGCTTTTATTTCATACACAATAATTACAGATCACTGATTAGAAATAATTAAGCAGCGGTTTGAGGCTCCCCACCAGTACAAATTAAAGATCCATCATTATCATAGAGTTCGCAACCTTTGCCTGCGTTACAACAGTTGATGCATTCTTGATTAAGCTTTACCAATCCAGAAATCGGGCAACTTATGCTAGCAACTCTAGGGTCACATTCCGTAGTACAACTCTTGGGTTCATCACTCTCTCCTTCACAAACAAACTTGCCATCCTGATCGAAGTAGTAGCAACCTTTGTAGCCCGAGCAACAGGTGGTGCATCCCGTGGGATTAATTATCGTCTCTCCTTCTGAACGCGGGCATTTTGAATAGGCAATATCTGGATCACAAAATTGGGGACAAAAGTTTGGATTTTTGGGGTCAGACAATCCTTCACAAATAAAAGTTCCATTGGCGTTGTAATAGTTGCAGCCCTTGTAGCCTGCGCAACAAGTGGTGCATATGGGATCCTCCGGACTTCCTTGTGAACGCGGGCATATCCCATAGGCAAAATTACCACACTCTTTGGTACAAGCCTTGGCATCAACAAGTAGTAGAGACATTCCTACAATAAACATAGCTATATTTGTTAGTTATTTGCATGCCCTTATTTTTTTAATATCATATTTGAAGGAAGGGTTAAACCAATAATAGTAACTCGCACAAATTAAAGGATTACACATAGACAATCTTAAGGAATAACAACAGTTCTATATCAAAGAAGAAAAGAAAGGAAAAAAGGACAAAGGAAAATGATCTTACCAAGAACAAGTAGGTGAGCGAGGAAACTAACTTTGTGAACAGCCATTATATGCTTTCTCGTGAGTTACTTTGTTTTCTTTTTGGGGTAAGGAGGGTCTATCCTTCTCCATCTATTTATAGCAAACGAGTGATCAATTAGAACATAGTCAGAATCAATTCATTATTGGCTAATTAAAACCTTTTTGTTTATGATTAATGTATAGCCTCCTCAATTGATAGATCTATTTTTATAGCGTAAGTTTGGCAAGGTACACGCTTGCTTCTTTATTATAAAGTTTTAAAAACTTCCCAAGGTTTCTGGCAGCCATAAGGTACTTATAGGTAAATTTTTATAATGAACACTAATTAATAATTTGATAAAAATGAAAATTACATATTATAATAGGTTAAACTATATTATATTGTATATAAAATATACAATATTTAAAGTTTAACAAGTCACACCGTCCCTTTAATTTCCCTAGTTCCATCAGTCGAGTGACTTGTGATTGGAAGAAGTGCACAAGTGGGACTTAAATTAAAATTAAAATAAATAAATATAAGTTTGGCTGCTAAAAGCCGACGGCGGCGAAAGGCAGCGTTGTGTTTCTTTCTTGTCCAAACTCTTTAGGTTTGACATTTTCTTCGTTATTTAATGTGACACTTTGACTTGAAATTTGATGGTTGCGTGTATGCCTACAGTATTAGACTATTAGTTTTTTCTATGAGAAATAATGTAATCGTTAATCAAATACTATACATCTAGGGGTGTTAAATGGGTGGGGTTATTTAATTTTGGACGGGTCAAAATGGATTGAATTAATAAATGAGCGGTTTATTGGTTATTTGGGCTGATATGCACCGAGTTAAGATTGGTTAAAATTTAAGTCATAACTTAATCCATACAACTCTTATCAAGTTTTAATTAATGTATATTATTTTCTTATGAATTATTTACTTTTCAAATAAGATTTTATTTTTGTTATGGTCATATATAATATATCAAAAAAGTTATTTTAAAGATATTTTAATAAAGTTACTCATGAATTAATTTGACCTAAAAATCGGCCCAACTTTAAATGGGCTGAGAGGGGCTAGGTCAAAATTGGCTGAGGCCTGAGTTCCACTAATGGACAGGTCAATGGCTGGCCCAACCTTAAACGGGTTGAGCGGATTAAATAGGTTTGGGATCAAATTGCCACCCCCAAACTATATCATTTAGGCTGCCAAGTTGGACCTTTCGGTTTAGTTGTAGATCATTTTCTTTTCAACAAAATTTGCTTTGCTGCAGTCTGCATGTCAAACGTAATAGCTATCTTAAAACTTCTGCTTGGTACTTTTATTTGTCTAGTCAAAGGATGGAACTAAAAATAAATAACACTAGACGGGTTTGATAAATATTGCGCTTTACTTTTATCACATACTAGTGAATATGCGCGCTTCGCGCTATTATGAGAGGAAATCAAAATATGACCAAATAGTTAATATCAAAACTTTTGCTAAGAAAAACCAAGCTTTGCTAATCAATTAAATGTGTTACTAAATGAAATGGAGAAGAACATTTTTTTCCTTGACATCGCTTGGTCAATAATTAACTAAGAAGACTAAAAAAAATACAATTTATACGGTGTCATGCAATAAAATTGCAAAAGAAACATCTTGAAGATGCCATATGAATTTGAAATCCATGCCACACCTTGTACTAAATTTAAAATGTACAACTTCCATAATATTAAAAGCTACAAATAATTGAGTTTATTTCCGTAAAGAAGATCGTTGAAGTTACATTTAAATTTATACTCCCCCTTTAAATAGAAAACTAAAGCTCAATAGACTGATATACTACCATTTGCAATTGAAAGTTCTACAATATATACTATCCTACTGTATGTTGTTCAACTTGAAGCAAAGCTAAAACAAATCAGAAAATGCAATTCATTTTAGACGATACAAAACTATGCATGATAAAAATAAAATGCCTAAAAATAAAGTTATGTCACTTTTTAATAACAAAAGAGATAAAAGATCTATAAAAAAAAATAGAAGTCATACCATGCATATAGTTCACGAGAAAGGGGCTGAAGGACAACTTTTCGCTTTCAGTAATCTTAAACTCCATTCCCGCTCCTAGAAATGATGCTTTAATTTGTCAGAGCTTTTGTGAGAGGATATAGCAATGTTTGTCCAATGTTTTAATAGAACGCATGGGGAATAACAATAGAAAATGAGCAACAACACCAAGAAAAATAAAGCCTAATTCTCATCATATATATATATATATATATATATGTGTGCAATATACTCCACTCTGAAAATAATGTTATATGTACGAACTCAAAGTTGTATTAAATCTTACAAAAATAGGGAAAAAGGAAATAAAAGTTACAATATAATTTGACTAAATAACATCTCTTACATACGTAGCTTTCTCAAAACTATTTGTTTATGCCGTACAAATGGCTCATCTATCCCATCAGGACGAGCCTACAAGTAAAAATACATTAGAGGAGTATTTTGCATACACTACTTGGTTCAAAATATATGCACTTAAATTTGAGTATGTGTATCACTCAACAACACAGAATGCATCATGCAAACAAAGGCATTTTGAAATTTGCAACATGTAACTTTAATTTATGAGGGTTTTCCCTGTTAGTTGAAACTATATATTTGAGTTGCAATTTTTTTTCTCTGTGCAAAAAGTTAAGGGAAGTAGAACCGTTAGTATATATAGCCATAATAATTTACTGATTTACCAAGTTTCAAACAGTTTGAAGTTCAGTAAAATCACATATTTATTCTTATTGTTAAACCAAAAAAAAAATCAATCAATCTTTGAATTTATCAAAAACAATAATATTACATTGTTCATTTTCCAAGTCCTTTTGGCTTTTTAACTATTTTGCAAATTGTACACACGATTGAAAGTTAAGTTTTAGGATTTACTTTTCAATATAAAAATTCATTATTAATGATCAGAATATATGTCGAGTTAGCAACACAATAGAAGCAGCATAGACAACATATAATATTTTTACGATGATTGAGAAAATTGACCTCTTTTACGATATATAGAAAGTGGTAGAATGAAAAATATCTGAATGAAAACCTGTGATACATTGAATCCATCTTTCACGGTTGAGGAGAAATAGCTTTGACGGCAGAAAAGTTGTTTGTCCAATGAAAGGCCAAACTCGAGTTTGACTTTTTTCTTTCTTATTCAGGCAAAGACTTCTGAACTATGTGACGGTTGGTCTCTTATGAAACGTTTTGCGTCTTCTTAATTAAGATGATGATTAACATAGGGAGGTTTAATGAAAATGGTTAATGAAGGGCGTGACTTTTAAGGCCAAAAAAACTGAAACAAAAAGGAAATAGGCAAAATAATTGAGAAAAGGTA
The DNA here is from genome assembly GCF_000715075.1 of Nicotiana tabacum. Lineage (NCBI taxonomy): Eukaryota > Viridiplantae > Streptophyta > Magnoliopsida > Solanales > Solanaceae > Nicotiana > Nicotiana tabacum. The sequence continues at coordinate 1,590,888 of NC_134096.1, forward strand.
AAAAGCTGAGAAAAAAGATAAGTTGAAACCCTTGTTTAGGAGAGTGCCACATCACCGGGCTATGTCCCTCATATATATATATATATATATATATAAAATATGTATAATTAATAAATAGTTACTATTATCAAAGTGATTTATTTGGAATCAATGGAAATTCTGAATAGTCTATCCGTTATACATGTAAAATTATGGTTTAAGAAGTTATAACTAACAAATAGTTCCACCAAAAGGTCTATTTAATTGAATCATTAAAATCTTCTCAATTTACGATGTCGTCCTTGATAAGTATACGTTAGTATTGGAAGCTTATCTACCCAAAGAAGATTTAGCTTTGTTACTTAAATTAATTAATAAGAAGATATATTGTGCTCTCCACCCATGGAGGAAACTTAATATCTTGAATTCTCATGTATATAAAATTAGAAGGTTAATTTGTTAAAAAGTAGGGTTTATGTCTCTATCCCAAAGGAAGAACGTAATGTTTTTTTTAATTTCAAACACGAGTCACGATTTTATTGTCACTGTGCGCAAAATGAAGTTGTCGGAGGGGGGGGGGGGCTAGGCCTTACCTTCGTATACATTTTGGAGCATGTACTAGCAGGACTCAAGATTTGTAAACATAATAGTTCCATATCTATGAACAAACTAGTTGACCCCAAAATTAAGAAGAAATAAAGCTGATAATTCAAGGTGGCTCGAACATGAGCATGCTTGATCTCCTATTCTTGACTCGAAATGAAGGCATTTGCCATCTATTTGTGTTCAAAAGTCCTCTACTTTGACTAGGTCCTGGCTGTGGCTTTGTCACGCCCCGACCATGGGGAGCGCGACCGTCATTCGACCGAGATATCCCAGTCAAGCAAGCCTACTTGTAATGACCCGATCGGTCATTTTGTGTAATTACGCCATGTTTCCCTTTTTGATGCTTCATACATGTATAATTTCAGTTTTATGACTTACGAGGTTGATTGGTTTCGTTCCGGGAAGGTTTTGGATTGATTTGGACTCTTTGATTATTCTTGGTTTAGAAGACTAAGTTGATTATGTTGACCAAACTTTGACTTATGTAAAAATGACCCCGAAATAATATTTTGATGGCTCCGATAGGTTCGTATCATGATTTTGGACTTGAGCATATGCTCGGAATCAAATTCAAAGGTTCGTAAGTTGATTTGTGTTGTTTTGCCGAAATTTGGCAAATTTGAGATCTTGAAGTTCGTCCGTGGGTTGAGTTTTGGCTATCGGGTTCGGAACTTGATTTTGGCACTTGGAATAGGTCCGGTATGCTATTTAAAACTTATCTACAAAATTTGGTGTCATTTGAAGTTGATTTGATAGGATTCAGACGCTTGGCTGCAATTCTAGATGTTCTTGAATTTTACTTTGAAATTCATGCGTTTTGATGTCCGATTTGTAGTTCTAGATGTTATTTTTGTGTTTTGATCGCGTGAGCGAGTTCGTGTGATATTTTTAGACTTGTCTGAATATTTGGTTTGGAGCCCCGAGGGCTCGGGTGAGTTTGGAATGTGTCGTGTAATGGTTTGAACTGAAACCTGGACTGTTGGTGTGCTGATGCCTCAGGTGTCACAATTGCGAACACCATCATCGCAATTGCGATCATAGCAGGGAGATCTCAAGCGTCACAATTGCGATATCTGGATCGCAATTGAGAAAAGTATCAGGATTTGGGTATGCTCGTATTTGCGACAAAAGTGTCGCATTTGCAATAAGGACAGTCTTCGCAATTGCGAAGCCAATATCACATTTGCATCTTACTCTTAGGTTGTCAGTGGACGCATTTGCGAGAATTCCTTCGCAATTGCGAACCCATGTCACAATTACAACAACTGTAACTGAACAAAAGGGATGGGAGTCGGATTTTTTCATCATATTCTCTCATTTTAGAACCGTAGACTCGATATGAGGCGATTTGGAGAGAGGATTTTCATTTAAAAATATTGGAAAAGTGATTCTAATAAATTTTCAACTATATTTTATGATTATATCTTAGATTTAACATCGAATTTATGTGAATCAAAGAGAAAATTTGGGGAGTTTTGTCAAAATTTTAAAAAATGAAGATTTGAGATTTGAAAGTCGGTTTGGACTGAGATTTGAAAACTAATCACATATATGGACTCGTGGGGTTATGGGTAGTCGAAATCTACCCTTGGACCTGAGTTTTGACCGGACGGGCCTAGGATTTATTTTTTGGGGATGTAACGACCCTGCCGATCATTTTGAGAGTAGTAGCCCCAAACCCCTATTTATTGCTCCCTTTAATTCATTTTGTGGTTATGTAACTTACCGAGAGGATTTGTCTTTGGTTTCGGAGTGAAGTGAGACACATAGTCCCTAAGAAGGGAGTCTAAGTCGTAGGATTTGACCGTAGTTTGAACTGTGTGAAGAAGACCTTAGAATGGAGTTTCGACGGTTCCAATAGCTCCGTAGGGTAATTTTAGTCTTAGGAGAGTGTTCGGATGTTGAATTGGAGGTCCGTAGGTCGTTTTAGCACCAATTGGCGAAAGTTGGATGATATTTTGGGAAGTTTAACCGGGAGTGGACTTTTTGATATCGGGGTAGGATTCCGATTCCGAAAGTTGGAGTAGGTCTGTAATGTCAATTATGGCTTTTGTGCAAAATTTGAGGTCAATTGGACTTGATTTGATAGGTTTCGGCGTCGGATATAGAAGTTTGAAGTTTTAAAGTCTATTAGGCTTGAATCAATGTGCAATTAGTATTTTTAGTGTTGTTTGATGTGATTTAAAGGCTCGACTAAGTCCGTATGATATTTTAGGACTTTTTGGTAAGTTTGGGTTTGGTCCTGGGGGCCTCGGGTGGTTTCCAAATGGTTAACGAATCAAATTTTGACTTGTGAGAATGGCTGAAGGCACCAGCTCTGGTGTAATCGCACCTGCGCAAGATTGACCGCAAGTGCGAGCCCGCAAAAGCGAGAAATTTAGCGCAAATGCGGGGCTGGAGGACTTGGGCAGTGGTCACAGATGCGACGCGAAGATCGAAGGAGCAGAGTCTCTTATGTGGAGAAATGAGCGCAGAAGCGGAAAGGGCCAGGAGGCCTATTGGTCGCAGAAGCGGACTTGGTCCGCAGGAGCGGGTACGCAGAAATGCTCCTTGTCCGCAGGAGCGGATGCGCATTTGGGTTTGCAGAAGCAGACGTGCCCGGACTAAGTTAGAACCGCACCTGCGATGGAAATTCCGCGGGTGCGGAGCCGCAAATTCGGTTGTGGACTCGCAGAAGCGATTTCGCAAGGGCAGAAAAGGGGCAGTTCCGAGGGTTTATTTCATTCTTCATTTTGGTAATTTTGAACTCGGTCTAGGGCAATTTTTGAGAGATCTTTCGAGGTATTTCTTGAGGTAAGCCACTCGTGAACATTTTTATTCAATAATCTTGTTTCTCTATTGATTTTCCCACATAGTTAGTGTGTATTTAAGGTGGAAATTGAGAGTTTGAGGTTAGGGATTTGGAGAGTTGATTTGAGGAATTGAGTGGCGATTTGGTGTCGGATTTTGATAATTTTGGTATGGGTAAACTCGTGATCGAATGGGTGTTCCTATTTTGTAACTTTTACCTGATTCTGACACATGAGCCTGGGGTCGACTTTTGGGGCGATTTTTTATATTCTTTGCTTAAGTCATAGTTTCAGTATTTAAATTAGTTATTCGTAGTTGTATTCATGATATGTAATTGCTTTTGGCTAGATTTGGGCTATTCAGAGTCGGAAAATTGAGGGAAGGCATTCTTACCGATTGATTGAGCGAGATTTGAGGTAAGTGACTTGTTTAACTTTGTGTGGGGGAAATCCCCTTAGGATTTGGTACTGTTGTAACACTTTGTGATATGTGAGCACCGTGTACGCGAGGTGACAAGTGCGTACACGGACTAATTCTGGAAATTTTGGTTCTTGCGGAGTTGTCTTATTTTGAATTCCTTAACTGAGTTGCCTTAGCTTATGTAGTGATCATGTTTAGCCTAGTATCGCATGTCTACGTGCCTTAACTCCTACTTGCAAAATTGTGCAATATGCTTAGTTGAATTACCTGCTTCCCTTGATTTGAATTAAATCTTTAACTATAAGATTTCTTGCTGTAAATTCGTTGTTCCTTCGGTTCGATTATCTGCTGCATATTTATTTTGGGACTACGAAGCGTTTACTCGGGAGATTCCCATGTACTGCATATTTACTTTGGGACTACGAGGCGTTTACTCGGGGGATCCCCCTGTACTGCATATTTACTTTGGGACTACGAGGCGGTTCCTCGGGAGAACCCCCTGTACTGCATATTTACTTTAGGACTACGAGGCGTTTACTCGGGAGATTCCCCCTGTCTTGCATATCTACATTTGGGACTATGAGGCGGTACCTCGGGAGTGCCCCTGTTGTTTACCTCTAATTGCTGAGCTGTTATCTTTCTGAAACTTCTTGTTGTTTAAAATCTCAGTTATTTCTATATATTATTATATCTTCTGCCTTACTTTTATTTTAAACCAGTAGGGCCCTGACCTGACCTCGTCACTACTTTACCGTGGTTAAGCTTGGCACTTACTGGGTACCGTTGTGGTGTACTCATGCTACACTTCTGCACATCTTTTTTTGCAAATACAGGTACCTCTTACCAGACCAGATATCAGTGAGCTAGCCTGTACGTGGAGACTTCAAGGTACATCTACTAACGTCCACAGACCTCGGAGTCCCCCTTTATCCTTACTATGTTTTTTTTCTTATTTTTCTTTAGATTCTGATGTATAGATACACTTAGTATTTGCTCTTAGAATCTTGTGACTTGTTTCCATCGGGTTTTGGGAGTTGTAATTATTGAATGGCAATTTTATAATCCTTTCATATGTTGAGAATTGGGCTACAGTTTTATATTATGTATTTTCGCAAATCTGTTAGGCTTACCTAGTCTTAGAGAATAGGTGCCATCACGACATCCTACGGAGGGTGAAATGGGTTCGTGACAAGTTGGTATCAGAGCATTACGTTCATAGGTGTTATGAGTCACAAGCAGGTTTAGTAGAGTCTTGCGGATTGGTACGGAGATGTCAATACTTATCTTAGGGAGGCTATGGATCTGTTAGGAAAAGTTTCACTTTCTTTGATTCCTTATCGTGCGATATTTAGGCTTCAGACTCTAAACTTCTATCTTTCTATTCTCTCACAGATGGTAGAGGCCGATGACGTCTACGTGTTGCAACCAGAGCACCCGCACGAGCTGCTACAGAGGATCCACCAGTAGCTCCAGTTGGAGGACAGGAACCTGAGGCGCCTGTTACTGCACCAACCCTCCAGGAGACTCTAGCCAGTTTCTGAGCATGTTTAGCACTTTAGCTCAGGCAGGGTTGATACTGCTTGCTCCTGCCACATCTCAGGCTGCGGGAGGAGCACAGACTACCGTTGCTGGTAACCTAGAATAATGGGTTCGGGTCGACTAGGTTCCATAGATCATACCGATGCAGCCGGTAGCTCCAGTTCAGCCCGAGGTTAGGGAAGCAACTTCTGAGGCAGAGAAGCTCAGGCTCGAGAGGTACAAGAAGTACCACCCTCCTACTTTTAGTGGCTTGACGTCAGAGGATGCCTAGGGTGTTTTCTTGAGGAGTACCACCGTATCCTTTGTACTATGGGTATTGCAGAGACTAGTGGGGTTTCTTTCACTACGTTCCAGCTTAGAGGAGCAGACTATCAGTGGTGGCGCACATACGAGTTGGATAGTCTGGCTGAGGAAGCTTCACTCACTTGGACTTAGTTCTCAGATATGTTATTGAGGGAGTATGTTCCCCAGAGTCTTAGAGATGCTTGGCGCGTAGAGTTTGAGCGGTTGCGTCAGGGTTCTATGATTGTGTCGGAGTATGCGGTCCGATTCAGTGATTTGGCTAGGTATGCACCAGACTTGGTTGCTACTATTTGAGAGCGGGTTCGTCGATTTATTGAGGGGCTCAACCCCAGAATCAGATTGAGCATAGACTGAGAGTTCGAGTGGATATTACGTACCAACAGGTAGTAGGGATTGCTAGGAGATTAGAGGTTATGCTAACTCGGGATAGAGAGGAGAGAGAGGCCAAGAGGTATCGAGAGTCTGACACTTATATTAGTACTCGTGCCCCAGCGGAAGCTCATTAGGGCAGAGGTTATATGAGTCGCCCTATTTATTCAACACTTCCAGCCGCCAGCGGTGCTCCGGCCACTACTAGGCCCCAGGATCCTAATTATGCACTGCTAGTGTCTAGTGTGCCTCCTGCGCGGGGTGCTTCTAGTGGTCAGTCTAGTCGATCAGGCCCGAGCCAGTCGCATCAGCCACGTCCTCTGAGAGCTTGTTTTGAGTATGGCAACACCCGTCATTTGGTGAAGGATTGACCCAGATTTTGGAGGGGTGCACCTCCACAGATATCTCAGGCACCACATGCTCCACCAGGTCCTCAAGCTATGGTTACAACACCAGCTACCACCCCACCTGCACAGCCAGCTAGAGGTGGAGGCCGGGCAGGTAGAGGTTGCCCTGGGGGGGCCAAGCCAGGCGAGATATTATGCCCTTCCTACTAGGACAGAGGCTGTCACATCAGATTCTGTTATTACAGGTAGTGTTCCGGTCTATCGTAGAGATGCATCAGTCTTATTTGATCCAGGCTCCACTTTTTCCTATATGTCATCTTATTTTGCTTCGTATTTGGGTGTATCCCGTGATTCTCTAAGTTCACCGATTTATGTATCTACACTTGTGGGTGATTCCATTATTGTTGACCGTGTGTATCGGTCATGTTTGGTTGTTCTTAGTGGTTTTGAGATCAGAGCCAATTTATTATTACCCAGTATGGTGGATTTCGATGTTATTTTGGGCATGGATTGGTTGTCGCCCTATCATGCTATCCTTGATTGTCATTCCAAGATGGTGACATTGGCTATGCCAGGTCTACCACGGCTAGAGTGGAGAGGTACCTTGGATCATGTTCCTAGCAGGGTTGTTTCATTTCTAAAAGCTCAGCGAATGGTTGAGAATGAGTGTGATGCGTATCTGGCCTATGTGAGAGATGTTAGTGTTGATACCCATACCGTCGAGTCAGTTTTGGTAGTGAGGTATTTTGCAGACGTATTTCCAGCAGATCTTCCGGGTATGCCTCCCGACAAGGATATTGACTTTGGCATTGATTTGTTACCGGTCACTCGGCCATTTCCATTCCACCTTATCGTATGGCCCCAACAGAGTTGAAAGAATTAATGAAACAGTTGCAAAAGTTGCTCGATAAGGGCTTCATTCGGCCCAGTGTGTCGTATAGGGTGCTCCTGTCTTGTTTAAGAAGAAGAAGGATGGTTCTATGAGAATGTGTATCGATTATCACCAGTTGAACAAGTTTACAGCGAAGAACAAGTATCCATTGCCACGTGTTGATGACCTATTTGATCAGCTTCAGGGTGCCAGAGTGTTCTCGAAAATTGATTTGCATTCAGGCTATCATCAGTTGAAGATTCGAGAGCCAGATATCCCGAACACTGCTTTTAGGACTCGGTATGGTCATTACGAGTTCCTGGTGATGTATTTTGGGCTGACAAATGCCCCAGCATCATTCATGCACTTGATGAACAGTGTATTTCAGCCATATCTTGACTCATTCGTCATTATTTTTATTGATGACATTCTGGTGTACTCCCGGAGTCGGACGGATCATGAACAACACCTGAGGACTGTGCTTCAGACCTTGAGAGAGAAGAAGTTATATGCAAAATTTTCGAAGTGTAAGTTCTGGCTAGATTCAGTGGCATTTTTGGGTCATGTAGTATCGAGTGAGGGGATCAAGGTAGATCCGAAGAAGATTGAAGCAGTGTAGATTTGCCTAGACCGTCCTCGACTACGGAGATCTAGAGTTTTCTTGGCTTGGTAGGGTATTACCGTCGATTTGTAGAGGGTTTCTCGTCTTTTGCATCACCTATGACCATATTGACCCAGAAGGGTGCTCCGTTCAGGTGGATCGAGGATTGTGAAGAGAGCTTTCAAAAGCTCAAGGCTGCTTTGACTACAGCCCCGGTGTTAGTGTTGCTATTGGATCGGGGTCCTATACGGTGTATTGTTATGCGTCGCACATTGGTCTTGGCGCGGTGTTGATGTAGGACGGTAGGGTGATTGCCTACGCATCTAGACAGTTGAAGGTGCATGAGAAGAATTATCTTGTCCAAGATCTCGAGTTAGCAGCTATTGTTTATGCCTTAAAGATTTGGCGGCACTATTTATATGGTGTTCCTTGTGAGGTTTTCACCGATCACCAGAGTCTACATCATCTGTTTAAATAGAAAAATCTTAACTTGCGGTAGCGGAGATCGTTGGAGTTGCTTAAGGATTATGACATCAAATTTCCGTTGCCTTGAGTCGCAAGGCGGATAGTTTGGGCAGTTTAGCATATTGATGACATCCAAATCCACTACTAAAAAGTAAATGGACACGGTCGCATGCAATATAATTTATCCAACTATGAGTCGGGGTCGAATCCCACAGAGAACAATATGTAGGCGATTAGGAATGTAAGAGAATTATCACTTATTATGCAATGCCAAACACTTAGAATGGTTGTTGAGAAAGTATTATAGCTAAATGCGAAAATGTAAACTAACCTAGAAAGCAAGTAAAATGATCAATGGCTGCAAGTATAGATACAATGGGAATTACACTCAAGTAACGATCCAATATATTTTATAATTTTATAAATATGAGAGAGTTTATGTTAATTAGCCTCGAATAATAATTTTATATTAGCTTCTCTCGAAAACTAACAAGACTTCCTAATTGAATTATCTCTAAAACAATTAAGAGATTAAGCACACCCGAATATGGCTACAAGTAGTCCATTCCTATCCCTAGGTAGAATCTATAAAGTGAGGGTTAACGCCTCAAGTTCTTGTTAATTAATCTTTCTCAACCCCAAATTATTTTTCTCAAAATTAATCCGAAGTGAATGGGCGAGTCCTAGGGTTAGCTAATCCCTTTAGAAACATTCAAGAACAAGAATAATTAAAGAAACAATAACTCACTTCATAATAAATAAAAATCGTTCAGTACATAAGCACAACAAGGTATTTAATCCACACTTTAAATATGAATATTCTCATAAACAAGATTCAAGTGTTGGAAAAAATACTACACACTTAAATATTCAATACAAAGCAAGGAAATGAAGAAATGAGCATAAATGAGTAAGAAATTCTCAATCAAAAGCTTCAAATCTTCAAGACCCAAGTGTGTGTGCAAGAACCCTAGCTCCAAAACTTGTCTTGTCTAGTCTAAGAGACTGAAAAATAAGCCAAAGATCATTTTCCAATAAGCTAGGTCGTGTATTTGTGGGTTTGGAGTTGAGAAAATGTGAAATGTCATTCCTGTCTAGGTCTGAGCCCGTTGACCGCACCTGCGGAAGGATCCTCGCAGGTGCGGCTCCGCAAAAGCGGACCATCAATCGTAGTTGCGTAAACTCAGGAGATTGCCTATTCCGCAGATGCAGACATTTTGGCGCAAATGCGTCTTCGCAGATGCAGATAATTCATCGCAAATGCAAGCCTATATGGAATTCTCTTCTCCATAGAAGCGGACCAAATAGTCACACCAGCGACTCCGCAGGTGCAGATTCTTGCCGCAGGTGCGGTCCCAGTGAATGAAGCTTAATTCCGCAGATGCGGCCTTCCACCTTGCAGATGCGAGGTCGCATATGCGGAAAGTGTTCCGCAAATGCGGAATCACTGAAGGATTTTGCACTTTTGTACTCTTGTTTTGCTCAATTCCACTTCAATTGAATTCAACTCTCTTCATCGCATCATTTACTTGAAAATCTAGCAATAAACACCATAAACAACCTCATATTATAATTAAAGGATGCAAAATCTAAAGAAAAGAGGCTAAAATAAGTGGTAAGATCACCACTCATCAACACCCCCAACTTAAAGATTTTGCTTGTCCTCAAGCAAATCAAAACCAACAATTCAATGAGGTTCTACCATTTAAAGCAGAAGTGGCATTGCTATCATACACAAATCACATTCTCCAATTAAGCACGATACTTATGGATTTGGTTGGTACTAATAATTAGGCTCAAGCATATCAATCTCAACCAAATAACTCCCTCATTTAAAATCAACTTTGAGAAATGCAAAGGAGTTTCAAAATAATCAAGTGACAACAAAAAGCTTCAAGAAGTGACTGAAAAGCACTAATCTACTACATATGCTCAATTTGCTCATTTCCGGATACATCAATGTCACCAATCCATCCTAATTCATGTGCCCTCACAAGAAAGAAAGTCTCAAAATCACCATATTTACAATAACAACACAAGGGACAAATTGCCAAAGACACTCACTCTCAACAAAGAATTTCAAGTGTTACAAAATATCATGCCATAAGCTTGCCCTTATTTTAATTCGCCACCTATTCAAGAACATTCGGTTGGAGATCCCATAAGGACTTTTTAAGCTTGTAATGTAGGTTTAAGGAAGGGTCGGATAAGCATTTGGGATACAAATGACTACACCCTTCTTGAACACTACTCATATTTGTCTTTCTTTTTGCACTTTGTTTCTTTTCAAACCACATAGCCCTTATTGGCATCTAGTTACCAACATGGGACCACCTTAAATACCTCTCTAATTTTCTCAAGTCTCCATATATATATATACACATATTTTTCTCACTTTTTGTTTTTTAATATACAACTATTTTCTTTGGAGCTTGAGTAACTTCAAATAAACAACTTTGAGGTTTATGTTTCTATGCTCAATGTACAACCTTACCAATTTCCAACTTGACACCAACACCCCCAAGTTAGGCTTTTAGTCTCATTCTCAATATTCAAGGAGAGACGGGTTCAAAAAAGGGAATTATTTCAAAAAAAGGGTAAAGGTTTGTAATGAGGTGGCCAAAGAAAAAGTTAAAGGCTCAAATGGGGGTAAACTAGTGATAATATTTATGCAATGGTAGGCTTAAAAGGCTAAAGAGGCTTTGTCAAAAGTCACAAAGAATGCCTAAGGTCATCCCTCCAACCAAACATAATTTACATTAGCATTGAAAGACCAACCGGGCAAGTTCTAGATGATAGAAGTAAACACAAGAATTATTTATAACAAAAACTAACACACATGACACATGAACTAATCAAGACGGATCAATTTCACTTCTTTCTAAAAGAATTTAGAGCAATACCATGCTAACTAGTGGACAAAGAGTTACCAAATGAGCCAAAAAGTTGTCACACAAATTATTCTTCCCCATGCAACTTACTTTTTTCAATTTAAAACCAAAATGTGGAGGGGTATTCTTAATTCACACTCCACATACAAGAGACTAATTTTGTTAGTACCAAATAATCCAAAAGTCTCCACATAACAAAACAAGACTAATTCCCTTAAGAAAGTCGTCATGCTATCCGTCATAGGGAAAAGTCACCCGGTTCAACAAATAAATATTCCTTGGGAAAGAACCGTAGCATAAATAAAACCCAAGGAAATTTATTGAAAAGTATATTACTACTAAAAGAGATCAAAATAATATAAACTAAAACTACCAAAGAATATAAAATAAACACTAAAGAAATTAAATAAAATAACAAAAACTACTTAAGGAAACTAAAATAACAAACGCAATTAACACTAAAGGAACACAAATAACATAAACTAAAAACTACTAAAGAAAATATGTAAAAAAAGAAAAATAAAATATAATAACAAAAGTGACTAATCTTGCAAATGTACAACCAATCACAACTACACTCGGCAAGAGTACATGATAATCAATAACAAAACAAGCCCGGCAAGGGCACACAATATCCATACCACAACATAAACCCGACAAGGGCAAATATATAGCATCAATGTACGAATAAAGTATACTCCCTAAAGCTACCCCCAACTAAAAACATTGCAGTGTCCTCACTGCACAATATTAAAATAAAATAAGAGTGGTTTGAGGGTCTCCCTGAGGTCCTTATCAGACTAGCAGACTGCGAGAGAAAGGCTAATCACTGCTGATGATAACTCTCGCCCTCATCATCATTAGTATCGTCAGTATCATCATCATCATCACTCGACATCAAAGAGTACTCCTCACTATCCTCAGCATCAGCAACAGGTATCTTCCTGTTTGGCTGCCCCCATTTGAAGATGCCTTTGATGCCTCTCCACATTTTGATCATAAACTTGCCTTTATTCTTATTTCCCTCTTTCTCCTTTTTGACGTCCGCCTGTAGATTTACCTGTGCCTTGGCCATGTTGCCATAGGCTGCCTCAAGCCTGCCAACAGAAGCCGCTAACTTCTCGTGAGACTTTTTCTGGACCTCCATGTAGGTCTTCAGTTCTTCCATGGTACAATATTCGGGCATAGGCTGGGAGTGTGAAAGACCATTTGGGAGTTGTGACACTAGGTCACGAATGGAGGAAATATGGGAATTTAGCATCCCAAATGGTCCCTCGGCATGAGTAGCTTGTGATGAGGACCCCTCACCTACAGTAATCTCCACTTTCCTCTTCTTGCTCTTTAGCACACTGCCTGCTCCTATCACTCTCAATGGGTGTAATGGCTTGTCTGCCGGTATCAAATGATCTCCATTCCATTTCTCAACCTGTGCACGCCGGCACAACTCTGTAATCAATGGTGGAAATATCAATAACGTGCCACCTTGAAACACATACTCCTTCAGCTACCGAACAATGTAGTGACCGACATTCACAGGAATTCCATCAGGGATGTAAGAAATTATCAAGGCCCTGGTATATGGAACATCAGACATGTTCCCACAAGGAGACACTCTGCTCGCAATGATATACAACCACATTTATGCTTCAGCTGTGAAATCACCATATTTGATGCCTTTCTTCTTTTTAGCCCAAGTCACTCTATGACCTGGAGGACATAGATTTGCGACTAGCCAATCACCATTATCGCATGTATCTCTTTCTTGCACTGGCTCGGGCGGATGATTTGGGAGCCTATAGACATCATTTATCTCTTCAACTCCGAATCTCACAGTCTTCCCTCTTATAGTGATTTCATGGTTTTGGAAATGTGTACGCCTCAAATTGGCATAAAATTCCCTAACCTATTCCTCATTGGCATCGCATGGAGTGGGGATGAAGCAGGTCCAGCTGCTTGAAACTAGCTGGCCATGGAAATCCGAAAGGAGTTCGAACACTTTGTCATCGACAATTCCCTTCTCAAGTTTGAGCTTCTTCGTGAGGAGATCATCATAATATCAGGCTTGGCACTGGGAAGACATGAATCTGTTAGCATCATAGTTCAAGTCCTCAGCCACTTCTTCAATTTCGTGATCAAGCGAAGCATTTTCGTTCATGTTCGGGTCCATTTTTGCTCAAAGTACCTTCAAAAAATCAAAACAACATTAGTCGGGAATTAGAATCATGTTAAGAAATTCAAAACAATGCAATTAGGCCAAAGAATCAAGTCAAATGGGCCCAGGAAGATCCAGATGCAAAGCTACTGGAATTTGGAATTCTGCTCAATTTCCGCACCTGCGGAAAGGCCATCGCAGGTGCAGTCCCGCTTCTGCGGGTTTTTATCTGCTTCTGTGGTTTTGCCCATTTCATCAGAGTTCGCACCTGCGGAACAGTCTACGCAGGTGCGAGGCCGCAGGTGCGAGGCCGCATCTGCGGCATTTCATTTGCTTCTGCGATGTTCATCAGTGGGTTCAAATGCCCAGAATTTTAGACTCTTTTACTTCTCAAACAAGATTTTTAGCACATAATTTATACTCAAAACTTCTAAATTAGTGCATTACATGAACCTACGACTCTATTAAACTTGATTTTGTGGTACTTAGCAAACGATTTTCTTTTGGACAATTTGTCGAACATATTACAAGTAGTGAGAATTTATGCTTCTTCACACAATTTTAGGTACTCAGATTTCCCCCGACATTAATGTTCAACACAACAACACACATTACATACTCTCAACCAATATCCCTCACTCTCAAAACTAAAATTGATAACAAAAGGAATGTGGGGAAAACAGGCTTGTGAAAAGCAAAAGAAAAAAAAGAATAGTGGAGATGAAGAAGAAGAAAAAGAAAAGAGAAGTAGAAGAGAGGAGTAGATGAGAGACATGGTACCTGTGTGGTCTTGTGCTTGAGAATTCAAGTGTGAGCAGTGATTAAGAGCAGTAGTGTGAGAGAAATGAGAGGAGTTTGAGTTTTGGGGGGAAAATGTTTAGAATATACCTGATGAAATGAGGGTTCATTTCAATAAACTACCCCGATATCCGCACCTGCGACTCCATAAGCGCTTCTGCGAAGCCGCTTCTGCGAGTTTTACATCGCACCTGCAAATTGTTGCGCATTTGCGCCTTGGTGTCCACTTCTGCGTAAGCGCACCTGCGTGCTTATGTCCGCAGGTGCGGTTGAAGCAGACTTCAACTGGGCATATCTGGGCAGCCACTATTTTGGCTTGTTCCAACACTTCAAACCCCTTAATTCAACTCCAAAAAATCTGAAACTTTGCAGATTAGTCAAAAATAACATCATAAACTATTCCCAAAAAAGAAAATTGCAAAAATGACTAAGAATTTTGAAAATGATGGGTTGCTTCCCACCAAGCGCCGCATTTAATGTCGTGGCACGACACGGATCAACTTTACCACTTTTCTCGCCACTTGAACAATATGAATTGGGCACCTAACTTGGAGTCAAGCTTGTGACCACGAGCAACGGGGGGTGGTAAGTTGATGGTCAAGCCAAACTTTAATTTCTCCATTTTGTATTTCTTGGCTTTCTTGTGAGGAATGTCATTTTGCCTTTTTGAATATGCAAATTGCAAAATGTATGGCTCTTTCTTTTCTTCTTTTCACTTCCATATGGACTAGCACGGCTCAATTCCCATATCACCATGCAATTCCAAGGTTGAAAAGTGCTTGGAATGCAACCTCAAGCCTTCAAATTGCAAATCTTCCCGAATTTTGACATTCTCTTTTTCCCCCGAACTAGAGTTTCTAACATGAGCTTAAACTCTCCATTTTGACCATGCTCAATTTCTTCAACTTCCATATCCCTATAAGTTTCATCACAAAAAGTATAATCATCATAGCGGGGGCTTGGGGAAGGGAAGGACAAATAAGCACAATTATCCCAATGACCATTTTGCCGACCACACTTATCACAAATACTCCACTCATGGGTTTGAGATTGTGCGCACAATCCACCCCCGGGAGAATTTAAATAATTTTTCCACGAATGTGGTCCTCCACAACAAGGATACGGGTCACTAAAATATGAACAATTACCATCCGACCAATTCTCATTATGTGATGCCATTAAAAACAAATATGAAAATAAATAAGAAAATAAATAAAGATAAGAAAATAATTACACAAATATGTATTAGTTTGGAACAAAGCACTTACGCTTATTCCTCAAACAACCTAAATACGCCAACTTGTTCCCCGGCAACAGCGCCAATTTTGATGACATCCAAATTCACTACTAAAAAGTAAATGGACACGGTCGCATGCAATATAATTCACCCAACTATGAGTCGGGATCGAATCCCACAGAGAACAATATGCAGGCGATTAGGAATGTAAGAGAATTATCATTTATTATGCAATGCCAAACACTTAGAATGGTTATTGAGAAAATATTATAGCTAAATGCAAAAATGTAAACTAACCTAGAAAGCAAGTAAAATGATCAATGGCTGCAGGTATAGATACAATGGGAATTACACTCAAGTAACGATCCAATATATTTCACAATATTATAAATATGAGCGAGTTTATGTTAATTAGCCTCAAATAATAATTCTTTATTAGCTTCTCTCGAAAACTAACAAGACTTCCTAATTGAATTATCCCTAAAATAATTAAGAGATTAAGCACACCCGAATATGGCAACAAGTAGTTCATTCTTATCCCTAGGTAGAATCTATAAAGTGAGGGTTAACACCCTTTAGTTATTGTTAATTAATCTTTCCCATTCCTGAATTATGTTTCTCAAAATTAATCCAAAGTGAATGGGCGAGTCCTAGGGTTAGCTAATCCCTTTGGAAATATTCAAGAACAAGAATAATTAAAGAAACAATAGCTCACTTCATAATAAATAAAAATTGTTCAATACATAAAGCACAACAAGGTATTTAATCCACACTTTAAATATGAATATTCTCATAAACAAGATTCAAGTGTTGGTAAAAATACTACACACTTAAATATTCAATACAAAGCAAGAAAATGAAGAAATGAGCATAAATGAGTAAGAAATTCTCAACCAAAAGCTTCAAATCTTCAAGACCCAAGTGTGTGTGTGCAAGAACCCTAGCTCCAAAACTTGTCTTCTCTAGTCTAAGAGACTGAAAAATAAGCCAAAGATCCTTTTCCAATAAGCTAGGTCATGTATTTATGGGTTTGGAGTTAAGAAAATGTGAAATGCCATTCCTGCCTAGGTCTAAGTCCGTTGACCGCACTTGCGGAAGGTTCCTCACAGGTGCGGCTCCGCAAAAGCGGACCATCAATCGCAGATGTGTAAACTCAGGAGATTCGCTATTCCACAGATGCGGACATTTTGGTGCAAACGCATCTCCGTAGATGCGAGCCTATGTGGAATTCCCTTCTCCGCATAAGCGGACCAAATAGTCGCACCAGCGACTCCGCAGGTGCAGATTCTTGCCGCAGGTGCTATCCCAGTGAATGAAGCTTAAGTCCGCAGATGCGTACTTCCACCTCGCAGATGCGAGGTCACATATGCGGACAGTGTTCCGCAGATGCGGAATCACTGAAAGATTTTGCACTTTTGTACTCTTGTTTTGCTCAATTCCACTTCAATTGAATTCAAGTCTCTTCATCGCATCATTTACCTAAAAATCTAGCAATACACACCATAAACAACCTCATATTATAATTAAAGAACGCAAAATCTAAAGAAAAGAGACTAAAATAAGTGGTAAGATCACCACTCATCACATATCTACCAGTAGCAGATAGGCATTTAGCCTTGGATGTTCAGGCATTGGCCAACCAGTTTGTTTAATTGGATTTTTCTGAGTCGAGCAGAGTTCTGACTTGTATGGTTTCTCAGTCTTCTCTTTATGATCGTATCAGGGAACGTCATTATGATGACCCCCATCTGCTTGTTCATAAGGACACGGTTCAACACGGTGATACCAAGGAAGTCACTATGGGAGATGACGGTGTATTATGGATGCAGGTCAGGCTATGTGTGCCTAATGTAGATGGTTTGTGTGAGTTGATTCTCCAGAAGGCTCACAGTTCGCGGTACTCCATTCATCCAGGTGCCGCGAAGATGTGTCAGGATTTGAGGCGGCACTATTGGTGGAGGCGTATGAAGAATGACATAGTGGAATATGTAGCTCGTTGCCTAAATTTTCAGCAGCTGAAGTATGATCACAGCGACCGGGTGGATTGCTTCAGAAGTTAGAGATTCCAGAGTGGAAATGGGAGTGGATCACTATGGATTTTGTTGTTGGGCTCCCGCCGACTCAGAGGAAGTTTGATGCAGTTTGGGTGATTGTGGATAGATTGACCAAGTCAACTCATTTCATTCCTGTGGTTACTACCTACTCTTTAGAGCAGCTGGCTCAGGTTTACAATCGCAAGATCATCAGGCTTCATGGCGTACCAGTATCTATCATCTCTGATCGGGGTACCAGGCATAATGTGGTATAAACGCATCTCCGCAGATGCGGATAATTCATCGTAGATGCGAGCCTATGTGGAATTCCCTTCTATGCATAAGCAAACCAAATAGTCGCACCACCGACTCCACAGGTGCGGATTCTTGCCGCAGGTGCGGTCGCAGTGAATGAAGCTTAACTCCGCAGATGCGGCCTTCCACCTCGCAGATGCGAGGTCACATATGCGGACAGTGTTCCGCAGATGCGGAATCACTGAAAGATTTTGCACTTTTGTACTCTTGTTTTGCTCAATTCCACTTCAATTAAATTCAACTATCTTCATGGCATCATTTACTTGGAAATCTAGTAATACACACCATAAAAAACCTCATATTATAATTAAAGGACGCAAAATCTAAAGAAAAGAGACTAAAATAAGTGGTAAGATCACCACTAATCACATATCTACCAGTAGCAGATAGGCCTTTAGCCTTGGATGTTCAGGCCTTGGCCAACCAGTTTGTTAGATTGGATATTTTCGAGCCGAGCAGAGTTCTGACTTGTGTGGTTTCTCAGTCTTCTCTTTATGATCGTATCTGGGAGCGTCAGTATGATGACCCCCATCTACTTGTCCATATGGACACGGTTCATCACGGTGATGCCAAGGAAGTCACTATGGGAGATGATGGTGTATTATTGATGCAGGTCAGGCTATGTGTGCCTAATGTAGATGGTTTGCGTGAGTTGATTCTCCAGGAGGCTCACAGTTCGCGGTACTCCATTCATCCAGGTGCCGCAAAGATGTATCAGGATTTGAGGCGGCACTATTGGTGGAGGCGTATGAAGAATGACATAGTGGAATATGTAGCTCGTTGCCTAAATTTTCAGCAGGTGAAGTATGAGCATCATCGACCGGGTGGATTGCTTCAGAAGTTAGAGATTCCAAAGTGGAAATGAGAGCGGATCACTATGGATTTCGTTGTTGGGCTCCCGCGGGCTCAGAGGAAGTTCGATGCAGTTTGAGTGATTGTGGATAGATTGACCAAGTCAACTTATTTCATTCCTGTGGTTACTACCTACTCTTTAGAGCAGCTGGCTCAGGTTTACAATCGCGAGATCGTCAGGCTTCATGGCGTACCGGTATCTATCATCCCTGACCGGGGTACGCAGTTTACATCACGATTTCGGAGAGCCGTACAGAGTGATATGGGTACTCGTGTGGAGTTGAGTACAACATTTCACCCTCAGACGGACGGACAGTCGAAGCGTACTTTTGAGATATTGGAGGATATGCTTCGTGTGTGTGGGATTGATTTTGGGGGTGCTCTGGATCAGTTCTTGCCACTATAGGAGTTTGCCTACAACAACAGTTATCAGTCGAGCATTCAGATGGCACCGTATGAGGATTTGTATGGTAGACGGTGCCGGTCTCCAGTGGGTTGGTTTGAGCCGGGCGAGGCTAGGCTAGGCTATAGGGTACAACTTGGTTTAGGATACCTTGGAAAAAGTTAAATTGATTCAGGATCGACTTCGTACAGCCCAGTCCAGGTAGAAGAGTTATACAGATCGGAAGGTTCGCGACGTTGCATTCATGGTTGGGGAGCGGGTCTTGCTCGGGGTTTCTCCCATGAAAGGTGTTATGAGGTTCGGGAAGAAGGGCAATTTTAGTCCTAGGTATATTGGGCCTTTTGAGATCCTTAAAAAGGTTGGAGAGGTGGCTTACAGGCTTGCACTACCACCTACTCTCTCTGCAGTTCATCCAGTATTCCATGTTTCCATGCTCCGGAAGTATCACAGCGATCTGTCTCATGTGTTAGACTTCATCTCAGTCCAGTTGGACAAGGATCTATCTTATGTTGAGGAGCCAATGGCCATTTTGGACAGGCATGTTCGAAAGTTGAGGTCAAAGAACACCAGTCTGTGAAGGTTCGGTGGAGGGGTCATCCGGTCGAGGAGGCGACTCGAGAGACCGAGAATGATATGCGCAGCAATTACCCTCATCTTTTCACCACTTTAGGTATGTCTCTATACTCGTTCGAGCTATCAAGGCGGTTCCTCGGGAGATCCCCTTGTACTGCATATTTACTTTGGGACTACGAGGCGGTTACTCAAGATATCCCCCTGTACTGCATATTTACTTTGGGACTACGAGGTGTTTACTCGGTAGATCCCCCCTACCTTGCATATTTACATTTGGGACTACGAGGCGGTACTACGGGAGTGCCCCTGTTATTTACCTCTAATTGCTGAGTTGTTATCTTTCTGAAACTTCATGTTATTTAAAATCTCAGTCATTTATAAATATTATTATATCTTCTTCCTTACTTTTATTTTAAACTAGTAGAGCCCTGACTTGACCTCGTCACTACTCTACCGAGGTTAGGCTTGGCACTTACTGGGTACCGTTTTGGTGTACTCATGCTACACTTCTACACATCCTTTTGTGCAGATCCAGGTACCACTTACCAGACCAGATATCAGTGAGCTAGCCTATACGCGGAGACTTCAAGGTACATCTACCAGCGTCCGCAGACCTTGGAGCGTGGATCCTTACTATGTTGTTTTCCTTATTTTTCTTTAGACTCTGATGTATAGAGACACTTAGTATTTTCTCTTAGAAGCTTGTGACTTGTTTCCACCGGGTTTTGGGAGTTGTAATTATTGAATGACAGTTTTATAATTATTTCATGTAATGAGAATTGGGCTTCAGCTTTATATTATGTATTTTCGCAAATCTATTAGGCTTACCTAGTCTTGGAGACTATGTGCCATCACGACATCCTATGGAGAGTGAAATGGGGTCGTGACAGGGAAATTTGTTAAGATCATAGCTTTATCTATTGTAATTTGTTTATCTTGCATTGTTTGATGTTATTAAGCTATTTTTGGTTATATTTGAGCTGTAGAGGCGAATTGTAGTGGAAACGCTATTTCCGAGGGTTGATTTGGCCTAGTTGAAGTAAGTATCTTACCTAACATTTTGTGGGGGGAAACTAACCCTTAGGATTTGGGTTTATTGTGCTATTTGTGTTATGTGGAAGACGTGTACGCGAAGTTACGAGTGCGTACATGGGCTATATGTGGTATTTGACCAGTTTAGGTTATTTATACTCTTTACATGCCTTTAATTGAATTTTTCTAACATGTTATATCTCTCATTGTTAATCTACTCTTACATGTGTTAATCTACTCTTACATACTTTATTTAACGTTGTTAGCACTTTTTCTACCTCTTACTTATTATTTTGCTCTTATATGCTCTAGTTGAAGTCATTGCCTTCCTTATTGTCTTGCTACCTCTTTAATTATTGAGTTACTTTTATTTGAAGTTGTTATTTCGTGGAATATCTTCTTGTTGAGTTATTGGAATTAAAGTTGTAAAAGTCATTATCATATTGAAGTAAAATTGTTATATTGTTGAGATATCATTCCTTGTTGAGCAATTCCCATTCATTTTGTTATTGTTGAGATTCTTGTACACATTGTGGTTAAGCCATGGGCTATTTGTTGTGAAAACATTGGTATTATTGACTTTTTGGCAAGTTGTGACATATGGGCACTTGTGGTGCGAGTTGTGATTATATTGTGATATTGATATGCATGCGGTGGTATAAGGCTATGGGTTGATATGCATGCAGTGAGATAGGGTGGGCTTGATGCGCGTGTTGCTAGTAGGGGAACTAATTGAAGTCATGCGGAGAGATAAGATGGGCTAAAACACGTGTAGCTATTTTGTAAAAATATATTTTTAAAACTAAATGTAAGGCTCACACGGTGATATAAGGAAAGATTGTGATGGAAATTGTTGAGAGCTTAAAATACACACCTAAATATGCTCGCTAGTCAAAGATAGTATAGTATAATATCGTATCCACAGGGATGGATTTAAATAATATTATCATAGTTTGTAGCTAGATTGCTATCCAATATAATTAATAGTTAAGAATCATGTGAATTAAAACTAAAATTAGCTAAGAATCTAAAGCTAATTGACTAATGACAATCGAAACAAAAGCAAGCAAGGAAGATATCAATGGGAGAAAATAGGGGTGATTGGATAGGTGCAAGATAAATGTCTGGGATTTACTCTAGTTAATTCACTTCTAATGTTCAAGTGAGTCTCTCGAATTCAATCAATTTTTAGTTCAAACGTTTAGTAGAAACTCCTCTCTCGATTAAGTTTCAACCTCACAATATGAATCAATTTAAGCTCGGAAGATATGCACGACTTCGTAGTGGACTGGTCTTTAGGAGAACCTCTCTTGATTATCTTCCTAACTATGTTTAATCAATAATTCAACTAGCCTCTTCCGATTATTAAAAAGAATTAATGAGTTCAACCAATAAGATAATGCAAAGATATCACAGGTTATGCCTCTCTTGATTACATGAACATGTGAATATAGATGCAACAATTAAAACACCCAAAACGATTCAATACATAAAAACTAGAGTTGATAACCACAAACAAATATCAATACACCAAATCCATCAATCCCTAACGAGAACTACTCCATAGATATGGAGTAATTCATCACAAATATAAGAACAAGCATAAGACGATCCAAACTCTTGTCTTGAGTGAGGATTGAATGATGAATTACTTGTGCTTTCCTTCTCCACCTCTTCCTTAGTCTCCTTAGGTCTTAGATGTGTCAAAATCCATAAAAATTCTATTTTTCCATGTATTTATACCAAGTAGGGTCGTGCCCAGACTAAAATACTTTCTCCAGCACGAAATAGGAAAATAGTCTGTAAATATTGCACAGGCGCGCTGCATGGGGCGACGCACCATGCGGGGCATTAGTGGGGATTTCCAGAGAGTTGATTTCTGACAGATGGTAGGATTTTACACAGACGCAGCGCGCCACGCGCCGTGCTAGTGTAGTTTTCTCAGAGTCCGGCTTTTTGCTTCGATTTTTGACATCCAGACTTGGTCCTCGACCCCCGAACGCAATCCCGACTTAATCTCTTGGGCTTTTACTCAGAATTCAAAGCTCCAAATCACTCGAATTAGCTCCATATATAGCTCGAAATTCTCCTACAAGACATAAAATACACAATTAATGCAAAACACTAGCGATTAAAGCTCAAACTCAATTAAAGTGTAGTAAATTAGAGTGCAATAAGTGACTAAAATACGAGATTATAGCCTACCATCAACACCCCACATTTAAACCATTGCTTGTCCTCGAGCAATCAAACTACACTTTATAAAGACACGACCTTTTTAAACAACTCTCCTCACTCATCAAACCAAGAATATTTAAAATAGATTAAGCACAATAACGTAACATCATAGCCTCAAAATTTGACTCAAAAGCACCACACATTATTTATAACCCCTCTCACTTACTCTAAGACAAAGGTCAATGACATTACCTTTCTTTCATGAATCAAGTACCCTCACCACAATAGAGAGTCGTTCCACACACAATAGAAATTAAGAACAATTAGGAACTCAAGATAGAAAGAATTTACTCACTCTCAGAAACAATATTCATATGCCACAAACGATGAACCATAGGCTTGCCCATAGTGTACTACTTAACTAATCGAGCATATTCAGTTAAGGATCAAGTAGGACTTTAATTGGTTGTAATGTAGGCTACGGGATGGGTAGGATACATTTAGATATAAGAGTGGCTACACCTCCCTAAGCATTTTAATACATACATTACATTGTTCAAAACCTCACACTTATGTCAAATTATAACTCCACCTTCACATAAATATACATTAACTCCCACTTCTTTAAGCACAATTGCATCAAGATTTACCACTATCAAGGAATATATTTTACAATCAACACTTATTTTTTTCTTTTTTGTTTCTTTTCTTATTCTCTTCCAGTGGCTCTTACTTGTTTTTCAATATAATGCACTTTTCTCCCTACTTCATTAGTTCCACTCAAAAGCCAAACCAACCACCCCACACTTCAACTTTTACAAAGTTCATAATCAATTCAAGTGCTTACGAGAGGTAAACCGTTCAAATAGATGGTCAATTCAAAAAAAATGGGTAAGGCTTGTAATGTGGTTGCCAAAGAAACAGGATTACAGGCTCAAAGGAGTTACTAAGATACATAACAATTAGGTGGGTAAAAGTATATAACTAGTTCAACAAAGAAATGCCTAAATCACTTTCAAGACTGAACAAAACTACTATTTCGCTTTGCAAACACACGGGGCAAGTTCTAGATATCAAATGCAATGCACAGAATACGCAAAACCTCACACACACATGGCACATAACTCACTCAGGATTGGATCATCAAGATACTCTAGTCAAAACAGTTAAGCAGAGTTAAAATTATACAATATAAAGTATGTATACAAGAGTCAAAAACTGAGCCTAAGCGTCATAACGAAAGCACTTACTATTCTCAAGGTACAATAAAGTTAAGAGATATTGCTTTCAATTCAAATCATAGCACAAGGTTTCCTACTTCTAGAAAATAAAGCTGACTACATCCGGTTCAAACAAAACCCTGGGAAAAGAACCGCGACACAAACAAAAACCAAGGAGAAATTATTACACTACCTAATAAAATCTTTTTGTCTTTTTCTTTCGACTTTAATCCCTCAAGAAACCTGTCGAATGATATCCATCGTTGGGAAAAATTAAAATTTTGAATTTTTTTTTTGGCTTTTCTCATTTTTCTATCTCTAACTACTAAAACAACAAAACTAAATTACTAACACAGATACATACAACATACAATTTTCCCCACCCCACACTTTAAGTTGTGAAATGTCCCCATGACACACAATTAAAAAGCATAAGGTAAAGGAAACTTTCCTGAATTTTTAGTCAGGGTCTGAGTCGAAGTCGGGCTCCATTCCCCGCGCCCGAACCAATGCACACATCCATGCGGACAACTTCTTCTCAGCCTTCTTGGGGTACACTCCACACTTATCGTTTCCACTCGTTGCAACCTTTTCTTTCGAGCTCTTCATTTTTCACTCAACACTTGTAGGTGGCTTCTCCTTCTTCATCCCTGTTTCTACATTCATCTCAAAAGTCACAGTCTTCTCACCCACTCTAAGCATCAGTCTTCTCTCGTGTATGTCTAAGATTGCTCTGCCCGTTGCTAAAAATGGTCTTCCTAAGATGAGAGGGACCTCCTTATTCTCCTCCATATTCACTACTATAAAGTCTACAGGAAATACAAGCTTATCTACCCGCACAAAAACATCTTCCACTATCCCCTCGGATATCAGAGTTGTTTGGTCAGCCAACTGCAAAGATATTGGTACTGACCTTATCTCTCCAATCTCACTCTCCAGCTTTATGTGAATAGACAAAGGCATTAGATTAATTGAGGAACCAGAATCACATAAAGACTTATCAAATTTAATAGAGCCTAAAGAGCACTGTATAGTAAAACTCCCCGGATCTCCACACTTTTGTGGGAGTTTGTTTTGAAAGATTGCACTACAATATTCTGTGAGCTTAACTACTTATGTTTTTTTCTATCTTTCTCTTCTTTGTCAGGATTTCCTTCAAGAATTTTGCATAAGCTGGCATTTGGGAGAGCACCTCTATGAATGGCAAATTTACATTTAACTTGTTTCAGCATATCCAGAAATCTCTTAAATTGCTTGTCCATCTTCTCTTTATAAAGCTTTTGGGGAAAAGGTAAAGCATGCATGTGCTTACTCTCTTCAGATTCACCCCTTCTTGAATTCTCTTCCTTCTTCTTTTTCTCAGTTCCCTTCTTGCCTTTCTTCTTCTTATTAACTTCATTTTTCAGCTGCTCCCCACTTTCGTTTTCATGTACCACATCATTTTGGATAGGGTGGGATCATTCACTACTTGTCCACTTCTTAGAGTTACAACATTTACCATCTCTTTGGGGTTTCTTTCAGTATCAGCTGGCAAAGTACCTGGGATCCTTTCAGATAATATGGTGGCAACCTTGTGCCTTTCAGATAATATGGTGGGGTTTCTCCAAGTTTCGCAACCTTGTGCCAAGTTCTTTGATAGCTGCACCATGAGAATCTAACCTCTCATCCGTCTTGACAATAAAGGACTTCATCAGATCTTCTAGCCCATGCTGATTGGATTGTTTAGGTTGAAATGCTGCCTTTGTTGATTTTGGAAGCCTGGAGCTCCTTGTCCCTGGACCCTTGAGTTGTTTTGCTACCATGAATTTATAGTACCCCCAGGTGAACTCCATGAAACATCGGGGTGCTTCTGGCCCATTGCATTGAAATTAAAATTCCCCACAGCATTCACTTCCACGGTTGAGGCTTGGCACTCATGAGTAGGGTGTCCTTTTCCACATATATCATAAGATTTGTGATTCTCACTTTTTTATTGAAGCTAAGGTCATCTTCCTTATCTCGTTCTCCATGGCATCAAGTTGTACCTGCACAGATGTGTTAGCATCAACCTGGTGTACACCATTCGCCCTTCTTCTTTCAGCACTTTCAGAGGACCACTGATTTGCATCTTCAGACAACTCATCTAGAATTGTAACTATCTCCTCTGGAGTCTTATCCATCAACGGGCCTCCAACTGCATTACTCAATGTTCTACGTGAGTTCGGTGTCAATCCATTCCAAAAGTCCTGGAGTTTCATCCAAAGTTCAATTCTGATGTGTTGACACTTTCTGAATATTTCCTTAAACCTCTCCTAAGCTTCAAAAACAGTTTCAGTATCTTTCTGGCAGAAATTATGGATCTCTCTTCTAAACTTGCCCGTTTTAGCTGAGGAGAAATATTTGTCAAGAAATTTTCTAGTCATATCCTCCTATGTTCTAATTGATCCCTAGGGCAAGCTTCGAAGACACTGCTTTGCATCATCTTTAAGTGTGAAGGGGAATGCCCTAGTAAACTGCATCTTGTGAAACACCATTGTACTGAAAGGTGTTCATAATCTACTCGAAGTCCATTAGATGGTTGTTTGGATACTGAAAGGTATTCATAATCTACTCGAAGTCCATTAGATGGTTGTTTGGATTTCGTTCATCTTTCCTCTAAAGACACAACTATTTTGAAGAGTTTGAAGCAACCCCTGCTTTAACTCAAAATTGTTAGTTGCGACTGGAGGTGGTCTCACACTTGATAATCCTTGGTTGTAGACCGGTCTAGCATAATCACCAAGTGGTCTCCGAGACTTCTCCTCCTCATAGACAAGTTGTGCATTTTGAAGAGTTGTTTCCTTTGCATCCCTTGCAACTTTTTCTCTTTGCCGGGTTGCCTCTCTTGCAGCCAAATCAACATTAGCATCATCTACCGACAAAATTTCTTTAGTTGAGGATTGCCTAACCTTCTCTATATTCTCATGGAGATTTCTTTCCTTCCTCGGTTGTCGTAGTTATTTTTCTATTTCTGGTTCGTATGGTAGCACTTCCTCCCTAGAAGATCGATTCATGCACCACTCTTACCTGCAACCTACTCATAGTCAAAGAACACCAACCGTAAAAAGGGAAAAATAAAAAGAAAAATTTCTGAATTAGCACTGCAACTATTTCAAACACTATTGATTGCCAATCCCCAGCTACGACGCCAAAATTTAACAAGCTTAAAACACACACCTAAATATGCTCGCTAGTCAAAGATAGTATAGTATAATATCGTATCCACATGGATTAGATTTAAACAATATTATCGTAGTTTGCAGGTAGATTTCTATCCAAGATAATCAACAGTTGAGAATTATGTGAATTAAAACTAAAATTAACTAAGAATCTAGAGCTAATTGACTAATGACAATCGAAACAAAAGCAAACAAGGAATATATCAATAGGAGAAAATAGGGAGTGATTGGATAGGTGCAAGATAAATGTCTGAGATTTACTCTAGTTAATTCACTTCTAATGTTCAAGTGAGTCTCTCGAATTCACTCAATTTTTAGTTCAAACGTTTAGTAGAAACTCTTCTCTCGATTAAGTTTCAACCTCACAATATGAACCAATTTAAGCTTGTTGAAGATATGCACGATTTCGTAGTGGATTGGTCTTTAGGAGAACCTCTCTTGATTATCCTCCTAACAAAGTTTAATCAACAATTCAACTAGTCTTTTTTGATTACTAAGAAGAATTAATAAGTTCAACCAATAACATAATGCAAAGATATCACAAGTTATGCCTCTCTCAATTACATGAACATGTGAATATAGATGCAACAATTAAAACACCCAAAACGATTCAATACATAAAAAAAAGTTAATATCCACAAACAAATATCAATACACCAAATCCATCAATCCCTGATGAGAACTACTCCATAGATATGGAGTAATTCATCACAAATATAAAGAAAAGCATAAGAGAATCCAAACTCTTGTCTTGAGTGAGGATTGAATGGTGAATTCCTTGTGCTTTCCTTTTCCACCTCCTCATTAGCCTCCTTAGGTCTTAAAATGTGTCAAAAGTACCAAAAATACTGTTTTCCATGTATTTATACCAAGTAGGGTCAGGTCCAGACGAAAATACCTTCTCCCGCGTGAAATAGGAAAATAGTCTGTAAAATTTGCACAGGCGTGCCGCATGGGGCGACACGCCATGCGGGGCATTAGTGGGGACTTCAGAGAGTTGATTTCTGATAGATGACAGGATTTTACATTGGCGCGACGCGCCATGCTATTGTAGTTTTCTCAGAGGCCGAATTTTTGCTTAGATTTTGACATCCAAACTTGGTCCTCGACCCTCGAACGTGATCCCGACTTAATCCCTTGGGCTTTTACTCAGACTTCAAAGCTCCAAAATACTCGAATTAGCTCCATAACATTTACATAGCTCGAAATTCTCCTACAAGGCATAAAATACATAATTAATGCAAAACACTAGTGATTAAAGCTCAAACTCAATTAAAGTGCAGTAAATTGGAGTGCAATAAGTGACTAAAACACGAGATTATAGCCTACCATCAATTGTGAAAAGTGAATATGACGTGGTACCTCGGTTGTAATTCTTGTTGTACACCTCATATTGAAAAGGTTTATTGGTTGAACAATTCTTGTTGTTGTTATTCTTTCTTGTCTTACTAATTTTGTTCATATTTGATTATTTGTGGTTCTCATTATGTGTTTCCTTCTTGTTGACTTTTTGCTTAAAATTCTATCATTAGCTTACGTTACTAAACTGCTTTGTTATCATTTATTTCTCTGCTTTCCATTACTTCCCGTTATTATATTATTGTTCCATTTATCTTTCCCTAGTAGGTGTATAGACCTGGCCGCATCACTACTCTACCGAGGTTAGGCTAGATATCTACTGGGTACCATTGTGGTGTACTCATACTACGCTTCTGTACATTTTTGTGCAGATCCAGGTATGTCTGCCTGTGATGGACGCCAGTGATTGATTGATTAGCTGCTTTTGGAGACTTCAACGTATACCTGTGTTGCTCCCAAATGCACACGCAAGTATACGTGGTCGTATAAGTAATAAAATAATAAGTCGAGTGTCGAACCCACAGAGATTTATATTAACTACCCACTAAATTCACCAAAATTGTTATTCAGTTGAGCCAATCCGAGTTCAAAAGTGTGATTATACTAAACAATTATTCCAACTAGTAACTAAATTATCAAGTAGCAAAATGATTGTTGTTTATTCAGTAGAGACAAATATTCCAGGGTTGTGATCAATTCACCAATGCTATTGTGTTCTAGTTAACTCTCCATTTTATTCAATTCACTCATGGTTGCTAATTAATCAAACAATTGCTCTCGTAGCCTTCTCTCGAAGTACTACTCGCCTATTCAAAATAGATTAACGCTTATATTTCTATGAAATCAATCTATTGAGAACGCATTAAGATTACGATATTTAATTAAGCACGGTGACTAGGTATATTCCTATCCTAACCACAAATCTGCCCTCCCCCCTCCCCCAGAGTTAAGATCGTTCTCTCTTCAATTATTCTCTAATCTAAGCATGGATTTCTCAAGCATAACATAGATAGTAAATAGAACCTAACTGTTGGCCAGACAATTAAGCAATTAATCGTAGAATTGAAGAAACACCATATATTAGTGAATTGAAATCAAGGTTAAGTTAACGTTAAATGACAATATTCATGACTAAATCACAACCCCAGAACTATGGGTTTTATCCACTCATGATAGTATCAAATAATTTCATAAGTGTTGGATAATTGAAAATACTAAGAAACGATGAAGAAAACTGAGATCTATTCACTCCCGAATGTTTCTCGTATGTATTTCCTCTTCAAAGTGGCATCCCTCTCACTAAAAATAAGCTTAGTCTTGATTTTATACGTGTTGGGTAGGTGTAGGGCCGAAATAACCTTGTCCCGGGCAAAATTGGACAAACTTCCATCACCAGCGTCCAGCCCAACGCCCCATGCTCGCCCTGGCGCTGGGCTTCTTGATCATTCTTCCTCTGGCGCCACAGGTGGCGCTCCACGCTGCTTGTGGCGCTGAAAATCCAGGGTTTCCTTTTTTCGTCTGTTTTGGCTCTAATCTCGCACCTTTCGCCCCCAATTTCTTCCGGATGATTCCTACACATAAAAATACTCCGAATTGATATAAATCAACACATTTTACATCCGAAATCCACCAAACACGAGTAAAACATGAGGCGATATACATATAAATATATATATACCTTAAGTTAAATATCAACATCCCACACTTAGACTCTTGCTTGTCCTCGAGTGATAGGACTATAAAACATACCCCCAGCTACGTACAAATCTCAACTATAGAGGAGCACTTTAATTTCTAGCCATACACTCTACCCTTGACTATGATCAATACCGGCCATCAAGCTTGCACATGCAAAATTTACATTTTTCCCGTTATAAGCACGCCCAAGTATTACATTTCAATCCGATCAATTCAAACAACCTATCTGTAACCACCTGACTTCAAGAGTCGACTCGTTACCACTAAGCACCCTCAACTCGCGTACTCACCCAACAAAAGAAGGTTACAACATTACCAATCATCATTCATGAGCTCATGTGCCCTCACCAACAAACAAAAGAGTGAATATAGACTAGTCCACACATTCAAGTATCCTTTTGAATATAAATTAAGGACATCACACAATTGAACAAAATTTGTTCACTCTCACAAAGAATTCATATGCATCCCGTGGTCGTACCATAAGCTTGCCCGTAGTGTACATCTCTACTAATCTAAGCTAGCCAAATCTAGGATCAATTAGGACTTTAAGGTTGTAATGTAGGCTAAGGGGAAGGTATGATACATTTAGGAATGGTGACTAACCCGCCTAAGCACTTTAATACACTACACTCACAAATCAAGCACATATTCTTCTCAACCAATTCACTTGCCACAAACGATATACAACATAGTCCCCTTTTTCATTAAGCACTTCTATACTCCCACTAGCACAAATTAGTAAAATTAGGAGGTGTTTATTTTTCTACATACGTTGACTATCATTTTTTTTCTCTTCTACACACACTCCACACTTTAAAGTCCATCGGTTAGTGACTTTTGATTTCAACTTTAGTGCACCAAAGGGCCATTCAATGGTTCCACTCAAAAGCAAATCCTCAATCTCTCCCCTTACTTCTTTTAGCGACTAAGTGCCTTAGGAGGTAAAGGTTCAATAATCTCAAATTAAGAACAAAATAGGGGTATGGCTTGTAATGTGGTTGCCAAAAGAAAGGTCTGTAGGCTCAAAGGGTCTAGCAACAGAAAATTTTATTTTATGTGACAAGCACATCTAAGATCAAGCAAGAATCGCCTACATCATCTCCTAGATTAGCACAACTTAACAATTTCGCTTCGATTAACACACGGGGCAAGTTCTATACTACACAGGATAGCACAAAAGATCATAAATCCTCACACACACATTGCACATGACTCAATCAAGACTGTTCTATTCAACTCTCAAGTCAAGAAAGCACACAGAATTGAGAAAATTTAAGCAATATTGCACTATGTGGCATACAAGTCGAACAACTGAGAAAAAATGTCACAAAATAGGCTATTTAACTTACTTAGACGTCACAATTCAAACCAAGTGCATGTGAAGATAGAATGTATGTCATAGCCTAATGTGCCAGCTTCCAACACGTCAACGAGTGTCTCAAAGCAACTCATTTTCTTCCTAACCTACTCCTAAAAAAAATAAAGCACCCGGTTCGAGCTACACTCTTGGAAAAGAACCGGTGCCCAAAGAAAAACCAAATGATACTACCTAACTATCCTAAAAAAAAAAATTGGTATTTTTAATCGGACTTTATCCCTCAAGAAAAATATTCAAAAAATCCCTCGTCGGAAAAAGTCCGAGCTTTTTCTGAGTTTTATTTTTAAAAACAAACTAGACTAAAAACTAGACTAAGTAAAACTAATAAAAGAAACAAATTGATACAAGTTATACAAATTACATCACAGGTAGTATTTCTCCCACCCCACACTTAGCTTATGCGTAGTCCTCGATGTATATAAAAATGTAAAATAGAGTAGCGTGACAAGAAAACTCCCTGTCAGTCGGAGTCCTCCTCTTCAGCATGCCCTCCATCCACAGTTCTGGGCACATCATCATCAGGTCCTAGAGGAAACAAAGCCAGGGGCCCCGTAACATCATCACCCATATCATCCTCCGTATCAGAGCCTTTTACAGTATTTACGTCCTCCGACGAGTGAACAGGGCTGCTAGGCTCAATCCCCAACATCTCTTTGGACGAACTAGAGAAGGCATTGCATAAATGCATACGCTCTTCGTCTAAGATACCAACCCTTCTCATGATTAAATTCACGGAGTTATAAAGCTACCTGTTGAAGTTCTCGTCTCATTCGTTTCGTGCAGCCTGAGTAAGCTTAGATATAGGCTCCAATAAGGATGTGATATCCAACAACCCTTTAGGTGACTCCACCACCTCATCATACCCTGGGTACTCCGGCACCTCTCGGGAGAGCATATATTGCGTGAGCAAGTTGCCGAAGAAGAACCTCATAATATGTCACCCAAATCGCGTGTGGGACATCTCACCGAGCATGATCTCACCCATATTAATGGGTCTGCCAGTCATCAAAAAGAATATGACACACACTCGAGCTCGAGTGCTGTCGCTATTGTGCTCCACGGGCATGATTCTGGCTTGCACAAAATTCTGCCATACTTTAACGGTCTTGTTGAAATTAGAGCGAACCATATGAAGGTGAATATTGCCTTGATTTTTGGTCTAGTTGGCATTTGAATCTATTCCACAAAGAGTGTGACGTATCGCCATGTAGCTCGGGCTTTTGACAAATTTAGTTAGCCTCCTTGGGTCGGCGTTCTCAACCCCTAAAAATGCACATAAAGACCGCCTATCCAGTGGCACGTCTATTCCACGGACATGTGACATGAACAAGTTTGCATTCCAGTTAGCGTACAGTTCCCCACTATGCTCAAATTTGCATGCCCGGGGCATTCTAGGAATTTTTCCATATTCAGTGCACGCAATCGGCCAAGTACCTGTGGGAAGTTTCTTTCTAAAGTTTTGACATTAATCCCCATTTCCGAAACATACCGCCCCGAGGGTACGAAATCCCTATTCCATATAATAGCCTCATCAGTACTTAAATTCAAGCGATGCCTCAGTCGTAATGGTGCCTGTTGTGATCCCTAGATAACTTGTTTTCCTTTAGCTTGCCTTGAGGACCCTTCTCCTTGCTTGCACTTTTTGGGCGCAGAGGCGGTGGTAGAAGCCTTTCCTATTCCCTTGCGTTTGCTTTCCATAGCGACCTGCAACATAGATAAGTATGAATGTGAGAACGAATCAACAAATCCGCCTAAGATTGTCGCGCGCGTAAAAAATGAGCCCACACTTAAAAACCGAAGGCTCAATGTACAATACTTCACAATTTTGATCTAAACTGCACAAGTGTTGCACTCGAAGGCCATGGGTACTCAAGACTTCCCCATGCCATACAATAGCTAAAAGTAATTAATAAATGCCACACAAACAAGTGATTGATCATGGCTTAGTGAATTCATGCAAGCAAGTGGCGTATGGTGCATTAATTTCCACAACTATTACAACTACTCTCAATTAGCTAACTCTACAAAATTCTACAACATACATCATATAGGATACATGGTATGCGCAACATGTGTGCATTGAAACCAAGCACCCAAGCATGTAAAATCATCCCCACACACCCCAAACTTAGCCCAATTTCATATACAAATACACTCGGTTACTCGGATTTCACCGGTGCACAGAATATTCATTCAAATATTTTAACAAATACCTTGGGAGCATGAAGTGTGTGCATTTTAGTTTAATAATGGTGGAACATGGTGGCCCTTCCAAATTTCAATGAAGTAGAGGGAATTCTAGTTTACTACTCTATATACAAAACAACCACAACAAATTTCGGCCAATGACTGGACCACGCACCATAGAACAATTCTTAAGAAATAACTTAGGTGCAAAATTTGGTGGTTAGGGCAATTGGGGGGATGTGATGTTCATTATCATCTACTTATTAAAAGAAGAAGAAGAAGAAGAGGAAGAAGAAGAAGAAGAATAAGAAGAAGAAGAAGAAGAAGAAGAAGAAAACATACTTGTAGTATCTAGGATGAGAGAAAGAGAAGAACTTGAGAAATTTGAGAGAGAGAGGGAGTGAGAGGGTCACGGCAGAAGCTTTAGCGTGAGAGAGAGAGACTGTTGTGAACTAGGGTGATTTGGGATATTTGGGGTATGTTTTAATTTATGTTGTGGGTGGGTATGGGTGATAAGATGGGTTATAGCGTTAGTGTAGATGGGTATATGGGTTGGTTTTTATGGGTATAGGTTAAATAAAATATATAATTAAACACAACGGAAAAAAAAATTAAAAACTTACCTAGCCACCCCTAGCCCAGCGCTCCGCGCTATGCCTGGCGCTGGGGGATTTCGAGACACTGCTTTCAGCGCCACAGGCAGCGTGGAGCGCTTGTCTAGCGTTATTCGACGATTTTTTTTTATAACATCTTGATCCCTGCGAGCCTTTTATATATCTAATTTACATGACCCACACCATTCTACCAATAAATTCTAAGTCTACAAAGAAAATGCAAACTCTAGTCTACTCTAAAAAATATTTAGAAAGCTAAGCTATGAAAGCAATAAAAATTGGGTTGCCTCCCAACAAGCGCCTAATTTAACGTCACGGCAACGGCGCCAAAAACTTGTTGCTCCCAAACGCACATGCAAGTATATGTGGTCGTACAAGTAATAAAATGATAAGTCGAGTGTCGAACCCACAAAGACTTGTATTAACTACCCACTAAATTCACCAAGATTGTTATTCAGTCGAGCCAATCCGAGTTCAAAAGTGTGATTATAATAAACTATAATTCTAACTAGTAACTAAATTATGAAACAGCAAAATGATTGTTGTGTATTCAGTAGAGACAAATATTCCAGGGTTGTGATCGATTCACCAATCCTATTGTGTTCTAGTTAACTCTCCCTTTTATTCAATTCACTCATGGTTGCTAATTAATCTAACAATTGCTCTCGTAGCCTTCTCCCGAAGTACCA
The DNA here is from genome assembly GCF_000715075.1 of Nicotiana tabacum. NCBI lineage: Eukaryota > Viridiplantae > Streptophyta > Magnoliopsida > Solanales > Solanaceae > Nicotiana > Nicotiana tabacum. The sequence continues at coordinate 1,625,987 of NC_134096.1, forward strand.
CTCGCCTATTCAAAATAGATTAACTCCTATATTCCTATGAAATCAATCTATTAAGAATGCATTAAGATTATGATATTTAATTAAGCATGATGACTAGGTATATTCCTATCCTAACCACAAATCCTCCCCCCCCCAAGAGTTAAGATCGTGCTCTCTTCAATTCTTCTCTAATCTAAACATGGCTTTCCCAAGCATAGCATAGATAGTAAATAAAACCTAACTGCTGACCAGACAATTAAGCAATTAATCACAGAATTGAAGAAAAAATCATATACTAGTGAATTGAAACCAAGGTTAAGTTAACGTTAAACAACAATATTCATGACTAAATCACAACCCCAGAACTATGGGTTTTAGCCACTCATGATAGTATCAAACAATTTCATAAGTGTTGGATAATTGAAAATAATAAGAAAAGATGAAGAAAACTGAGATCTCTTTGCTCCCGAATGTTTCTCGTGTGTATTTCCTCTTCAAAGTGGCGCCCCTCTCACTAAAAATAAGCTTGGTCTTGCTTTTATACGTGTTAGGTAGGTCTAAGGCCGAAATAACCTTATCCCGGGCAAAATTAGACAAACTTTCATCGCCAGCGTCTAGCCCAGCGCCCCATGCTGGCCCTGGCACTGGGCTTCTTGATCATTCTGCCTCTGGCGCCACAGGTGGAGCTCCACGCTGCCTGTTGGGCTGAAAATCTGAGGTTTCCTTTTTTCGTCCGTTTTGGCTCTAACCGCGCACCTTTCGCCCCCAATTGCATCTGGATGATTCCTACACATAAAAACATCATGATTTAATATAAATCAACACATTTTATATCCGAAATCCACGAAACACGAGTAAAATATGAGACGACATACATATAAATATATATACTTTAAGCTAAATATCAACCTGCTCGACGTTCGCAGTCCTCGAAGTCACCTTCTGCTTTTAGATATTCTATTGTTTATTTCTTGTTCCAAAATAGTATTATATTTCTTGACTATTAGTACACTCGTGTAGAGTTTATGACTCTGTTCCACCAGGTTTTGGGGTGTTGTTGACATTTGTACTATTGAGTTCTATTATGACAGTCTAAATGGTTTAATTTAAAGTTTTTTTATTATTTATGTTGTTTTTCAATGCATGTTAGGTTTACCTAGTCTTAGAGACTAGGTGTCATCACGACATCCTAAGTTGGAAAATTGGGGTCGTGACACTACTTGATGCCTCCGTTCCAGTTTATGTGAACCTATTTCCTTTTTGGTCCGTTCCAAAAAGAATGACCCCTTTCTAAATTTGGAAACAATATTGCTTAAACTTACAATTCTACCCTTAATGGGAAGCTTTTATAACCATACAAATACTCTGGGGACCTTTTTGAATTGTTTAGGACCACAAATTCCCAAAGTCTTCATTTTTTCTTAAACTTCGTGCCCAGTCAAACAGGTTCACATAAATTGGAACGGAGGGAGTAACATTTTAATTTGGGAGATCTTCAGTACCGACACACCACCATGCATATGGCATGGAGTCCGATCTCCGTTTGATCGGCTAAGTCGTCTCACCCCAGTGCATACGGATGGACATAGAAACATAACACCACCACCATGTGCGCGACATGGTGTCCGATCACCGCCCGATCGACTAAGCTATCTCACCACAATACCCTGTGGGTCGACATGGTCCTTTCTAGCTATCATCGCATCTCAATTAAGGGGAATAATCTCAATACATCATCACGGAAATTTATCCCTCAATCACTCCTACATTGCCACGTGTAGTTTCGGATTTAGGTCATTTCAACCCACCCTTCCTCGGTGACCTAATGATACTCCCAAAAATATTTATATAAAAATATTCATCTCATATCCCTTCATAAAACATTTCATTTTATTGGCACTTTTGGCCACACATGTATATCTTCGTTCTTGGCACAATTGCCGCATTTATATTTCATACTATCATTCTCTCACTTTCATGGATCATCATAGGTCATCAACATAAGAACATCTGTAACTTACAACTTTAAATACATGAGTAATAAGAGTCGTAAACACATTGAATTTTCTTCCTAAAAGAGAGCATAATTATTTTCAATTGAAACATGAATTTAAGTCATAGCATTTGACCCATTAATCATGCTTGAAACTTTTTTCTCAAAGGGGAGCATACTATGATAAGAGCAATTGGAACATAGGTTTGAGTATATAGACTTTCAATGCATTGCTCATTTGGGATAGCTCAATTTATTGGGAACAACTTGGAACATTAGAAATAAGAGCTTGGACAAATCATGCTTGAAGCTCACAAGGAATTCATAGAATTCGATTCTACAAGGGGAGCTTTGCTAACATACCTCGATTGAGCTCTCTTAGAGTAACTACACGTTTCCCCTACTCTTAGCAACTTCAATCTACAGAAAAGTAATAATCAAATTGAATATTATTAGGATGATACTCTTAGACTTAGCCATCATTAGCATTTCATCAACACTAAGTGTGCATGTTCGATTACATAGTTTTATGATAGAATCCCTTCACCCCATGCCCAATTTCCTAACTAAGTAATCAACTTACGTCGATCCCACAACATCCCACAATCTTGTCGGCACATGCATGGCCTATATCCTACTCCACAACTTACTTAGACCCATAACAAACTAGTATGAAAGCTTGTGAAAAGGACTTACCCTGATAATTGGTGGCCTAGTGAGTGATTTCCTTAAATCTTCAAAATTGGGCAATAATTGATGAGCAAATTGGTTGAAGCTTTTTCATCTCTCTCTAAAATATTTTCCTCTCTCTAAAAAATCCATTCAGGCCTTCTAAAATAACTCCCAAGTTCTTTTTATAAAAATAGGGTTGGGTAAAATTTTACAAAACATAACCCTTTGAGTCGGGTCTGCGATCGTAGATGTAAACGTGAAACATGTATACGGTCCGTGGAATAGATGATCCATGTCCAATCTGCACTCAATAGCGAGTGGAAACTGTGTTGCAGTTATAATACCCAACTAGAGTCGGGGTCGAATTTCTCAGGATGTTTATGAAGGGTGTTAAGGTAGATAGTTGAAAAGAGCACGTGAAACAACTTTAATACATTTCCAAACAAAAGGTGAATGTTTTTCAAGTAACACTAAGAGAATTAAACTAATTGCAAGTAACTATAAAGAGAATAATTGTTTTTGGTATTTTTAATCAATTGGGAAAAATCTTAGGGGTGTAACTTTCACTTATGTGCAAACCTAATGGGTAAATTACGTTAATACTTATTTTTTCAGAAGAGGGTGTATTATAACTCTCAATTCTCAAGTACCACTCAATACCTCTCGGTCATAGAGTAGTTATGCCCAAATTGGCTTTCACCTCTCGGTCATATAGTGGTTATGCCCAAATTGGCTTTCATAAGTCCAATTGGGTAGCAATACAAACAACTAATATGAGTCCAAGTCGGATTTTCCCTATTTCTAGTTCAAACCCTTTAATTAAACTTGCCAAAACCTTAACTAATATAATTCCTTGTTAGCCAAGTTTTCCTAGACTAAGTTCATCTTTCTCAAGTAAGAACTAAGTCAAATAAGCATGAATAAATATTTGCGACAATTAATTCTATAATAATGCATGAACAAGGTTAAATAATAAACATCTAATCATAAACACGCATTAAAATTAATAACCCATAAAGTTTATACAGTAGGGTTGGGTTACAACCCTAAATTAAGGGTGGCATGTGGGCCGGTTAGGACCGGGACCGGCCCAGGACCGCAAGCCCACATGGACGGTGGGCCTAAACGGTCCTAACCGGATAGGACCGGGACCGACTGAGAAGTGGGCCAGTTCAAGCGGTCCTAAACGGTCCTATTCTGGCCCAACGGATAAATTTTTTAAAAAAAATTTGCCCGTTTGGCCATTTAAAAACTAGCCGTTTCGTCTGCCAAAATAGTCGTTGGCTATTTGCAAAATAGCCATTTAACCCGCCAAATTTTGTTTTAACCCCAAACTTTTTATAATTACACTTTTTCCTTATTTTCAACAATAAATACCCCCTCATTCTTTCATTTTTCTCACAAAATCATCAATCGCTCTCTAATATTCTTCTATAATTGCTTACTTAATTGTTACAGTTTGTGCAAAATTGTGAAGTTGGTGAATTGAAGTCTTCAAGTCTTCAACGATAATTATTTTTCAACAAGTTGTTCGTCAATTCGGTAAATCGTTCCAACTCTTAAGTTTTAATATTATAGTTTTATTTGTTTTATTTACTTTGCTTGATTAATTAAGATGGCTTATTTCTTAAAAACTATTTAGTAAAAATAAGGGAAAATCCAAGAGTGGTGAATCTAGTGGCCAATTTGTTCCTCCTCCACTTCCCCTGGCTCCCCGGCCCAAACCTGTTACCCGTCCTACACCTCCTATTCTTAATAGCAATAATAGTTTATTACAATTTACCAAGAGTCAATTTTGCCATAATATTGCACCTGGTGAACAATTAAACCGTGAATATATGAATGCTCTTTATGGTAATCCAACTATTGATAAAAATGATGATGAAGAAATAGATTTTGATGAAACGCAACCGGATGACGATACACCTACTAGTCCTGCTCCTGAAGTTAACCCAACTAATAATAATCCAAATGATCCCCCGTCTGACCCTCCTGTTACTGCCCCTACCTTTTCTAGACAACCTTCTAAACGGGCAGAAACATCTCTTGTTTGGCCCTTTTTTACTCAATTAAGAGAAAAAAATAGGGCTAAGTGTAAAACTTGTGACAAAGAGTTAGCTTTTAAATATGCTGGAAGTCCGGGGGGGGGGGGGGAGGACGGAAAGTTTGACTAGACACATATTGCTACACCCTCAAGATAAAGCTAGATATTTTTGTATGAAAGCTTTGGCCGACGGGACAAGTGCACCTAGTCAGGTTGACCTTAGTACCGGGTCAAATCAATTTCAACCGGGAATTAACACTGTTACCGGTAGTATTTTATATTATGATCCAAAAAAAGATCGGGAAGAATTGGCAAAAATGGTTAATGTTATATGCTTACCCTATAGTTTTCCTTCTAACCCTCACTTTGTGCATTATATCAGAAAAGTTTATAATCCTACTTATAAATATTTTCCTCACACAACTGTAAAGAGTGATATTTATAAATATAAACATGAATATGAACAATATTTGCGCTATTTATTTATTCATATAAATTGTCGTGTTGCTATTACAACTGATATTGGTAGAAGTGGTAATGACTGTGATTACCTTACTGTTACCAGTCATTGGATTGATGAGGATTGGATAATGCAAAAGCGCATTATTGCTTATAGAATAATTAATTCACGTCACACAGGGCAGTTTATTTCTAGCACGATTACGGATATTTATAGATATTTTTGCATTAGTGATAAAATAATGTCAGTTTCAATGGATAATGCTACTAGTAACACAAATGATGTAGCCTTTCTTACCACTACACTAAGTCCTGCATTTAGTAACATTTTTCATGTTAGATGTATTTGTCATATTTACCATTTAATTGTGGGTGATGGTATGCAAATTTTAAATGTTGAAATTGAAAAGGTTAAAATGGCTCTTAATTGGCTTTTTTATTCAAACCGTAGAAGTAGACTTAGAGAATATTTTAAAAGATGCGATGAATTTGGCCTAAGAGAAAGAAAGGTTCCTAAACCTTGTCCAACTAGATGGAATTACATGTATGAAAGTTTAGTTGTTGCATATGAATATAGAAACTCCATAAACTCAACGTTTAATGCTCATGTAAGTGATGATGATAAGCACCTTACAAATACGGATTGGGCTAATGTTAAAATGCTTGTAGATTTTTTTAAAAAGTTTCATATTGCTACAAATGAATTTTCTGGGCAATATTATCCTACTATTTCTAATTGTTTAGTTTATATTGCAGAACTTGCAAATTTGTTTGATCATTTTTCAGAGGGTGGGGAAATTTACCAACTTGCTATTGATTCCATTAGAAAAAAAATTTAAAAATATTTTTTTCCTATTCCCCCTATTTATGGTGTTGCTGCATTATTAAATCCTACTATAAAATTAGGAAGTCCTCAATTTTGGTATGAAACTGTTTATAATGGTTTAGCACTTGAAGATGAGGAGTTGTCTAAACTTCCGGACGCAATAGCCTCAATTAAAATTAATGTTCAAACTATTTATAATGCTTATCAAGTTGCATTAGATCATGCTAGACCAAATGTTCCAACTCCTTCTTCTTCTAGTTCTCAATCATCTAAAAGAACTGCAGGAGTAAGAACACTTAGTACTTGGGCAGAGTTCAGGGGTTCTCAAGGTTCTAGTACTAGTGATTTTTCACAACTAAATGAGCTTGAAGTTTATTTATCACAGGGAATTGAGGAAGTGAATCCTGACGGCTCCTTTAATATTTTGGAATGGTGGAAGGACAAAGAAAAACACTTTCCGATTCTTTCAACGATGGCCCGAGATATTTTAACTATTCAAGCTTCAACAGTGGCATCAGAGAGCACTTTCAGTCAAGCAAGACTTCAACTCGGTGATTATAGAGCGTCTATGAGGGAGAGCTTGAAAAAATCAGTACTTTTCAGAGATTGGATCCGTTCGGAAAGAAGAAATTTTGGACTTGCTGAATCACAACCAGAGGTAGAAGAAGCTTACGAAGAAATACTAGCTGAACTTGCGGAGGATGATGCTTCGCCTGGAAGCGGTGATGACCAAGCTTCATTTCCGCCACCACCAATGGAAATTCCTCCGGACCTTGAAGGATTTATGAAATTTGTAAGAGATACCATGTAAATTAATATGTAACTTGTATTTTGGCACATCTTGATTAGTTTATTTTTCTTCTCAATGGTAGTATAGCACCTTGTTGTGCTCATTCCATAGGGGGAGGAAGACTAAGAAAGATATTGGCATAATTTTTTAATGCTATAATAAAAATATAACGCATTGCTTTGAATATCTCTTTACAATATTTTTGTCTTTTTATATATCTTAAGCTATACATATAGTATAATATAGTATATACTATACTATATATATATATATATATATATTAAGCCATATTCGATGTATATATAACTTATCGAATATAGCTTATATATATATACTATACTATATATACATCTTAAGCTATATAATATATACATAGTATATAAGCCATATTCTATAGTATACATCTTACGATATTAAGCCATATATATATATATATATATATCTTAAGCCATATTCGATAGTATATAAATATATATATCGAATATAGCTTATATATCTTAAGATGTATATATAGTATAGTATAGTATATATATATATATATATATATATATATATATAGCTATATATATATATATATATATATATATAAGCTTATATATATATATATATATATATATATATATTATAACGCATTGCTTTGAATATCTCTTTACAATATTTTTGTCTTTAAATTTGAATTAAAAATTTTAGGTGACAATTCTATAATATAATTTACTAGGAATTGCCTTAGATATTTTTATTACCATTTTTTTCTCTAACTTGTATAAAAATAATTTAAAAAATAGAAAGTATCCGTTGGGCCCGCTTAGGACCATTTGGGCCCGCTTAGGCCCGGGACCGGCCCACTTAACACGGGACCGGTTCCAACAAGAAGCCCGCGAAGCCCGAGACCGCTTAGGACCGAACCGTCTAGGACCGGTCCACTTAGGACCGGTCCCGCGAAGCCCACTTAGGATCGGGCCCGCCCCACATGCCACCCTTACCCTAAATAAAATCTAGCTATTCATACTAGAAAGTGAAGAAAACAAAGTAGAAAAAGTAATCAAAGCCATAAACTATAATTCTTTGATAAAACTAATGATTCTACACCAATATTTATCACTACTTTCCCAAAAGAGTAAAATATAATCGCTACAGCTCTTTAGAGTACAAAACTTGCCCTAAAAAAGTGTTTTCTGTCTATTTATAATGCCCAGATATTCCATGATAAAAACTAATTCCATGTGCAGTCCGCACTTTTCTTCTCTTCTTCAGTTGGGAGGAATTCTGCACCCGCACAATTTAATCTATGGTTGCACTTCAGCTTCTATGGCCGCAGTGTTTGACTACGGATCACACTTTGACTACGATTCATACATGGTCTTTTTTCACCTTCTCTGAACTTTTCAAATCTTGTCAGTGCGACTAACTTTTTTTTCGCACAATTTGGTGTGCGGACCACACTTCTTCAAAATCCTCGGAGTCTTCAAGTATCTTTTGTGGCCGCATGTGTATCTCTGCAGACCGTACTTGCTTTTGCAGTCGCAAAATTACTTATACGGACCGCACTTCTGCCTGCTTTTCTTCTTCTTGCCTTTTTGAGTTGGAATACTCCGTTTTGAGTTAGATTTCTTCATTAAGCTCCAATCCTCCAACATGCCTGCAATTTACATAATTTCATTAGTTTTGGGAACAACCACTTTCATACTAAAAACTAAAGCAAGAAGGTACTAATAAGTGGTTAAAATCCACACTTTTCAACTCCCACCAAACTTAAGTCTTTACTTGTCCTCAAGCAAATAGATTAGTTCCCACCTCCTCTAAGTGAAAGGTCATTTCAAAGAGTCAATTGTAATCCATTCATATTCAGTTGGGACCAACAATTACCCACAATACTCATGCATTTTCAACAAGGTGACAAAACATATGTTACATGCATATAACCTTAGTGTGACATTTGAGCTTTAAAAATTGACTTCACTCATCAAAGACTCTTGTTCTATCATGTAAATAATGATGGACTCCAAACTCTTCCTCCTCTACCATCCATTTTCCATGCTCACTTCAAGAATTAACACTCAATTTCTAGAGCAATAATTGATTCACTCTTCTCTCACAAAAGAATATCACAAGTAAGGCTTCAAGTACCATAGGCTTGCTACTCATGTAGATCTCCACTAATGTAAGATCACTTGGTTCAAAATCAAGTAGGACTTCTTTCGGGTTGTAATGAAGGCTTTTGGATTGGGGTAGGATATCACATGGGATAAGTGGTTACGCCCTTCCTTAAGCACTCCACTTTCATTTCTTGGCTCACATTTACCAACCCTTAGAGGCATTTCTTTTTCTTGGGGACTAGAGAGACTTGACATCATTCTTTATTGTTCATTTCATTCTTTTTCTCCCTTGATGCTCATACTAGAGATAGGTGCCTCCTTTTGATTTCATCAATCTCCATTGATGCTCATACTAGAGATAGTTGCCTTTTTTTTATTTCATCATTCTCCCTTTTTATTTTACTTTTGGAATTTTATTTTTGTTCTTTTCTTTTCTTGCCTTCTCTTTTTATAGAGATAATTTCTTTTTCTCTTTTTGGTGTCTTGATACCTCTTTGAAATTTCTCAACTTTCCCCCCAAACTTACTCCTTAAGCCACTTATTTTGTAAGAGTGTTAAGGAAGGTCCGGGTACCAATAGAGGATTATAGACAAAACAGGTAAATGTTTGTGGCATGGTTACCAATAGAAAAAGGCTAAAGGATCAAAGGAGTTGACTAGGGATAACAAACATCCGGTGGCAATAGAAAATCTCAAACGAACCAAGAAAAGCCTACAATCATCTTCCAAACCAAGTAAAACTAGAATTTTGCCTTGAAACACATTCAGGGCAAGTTCTAGACTATCCACTCAAGTACTTGGACTAGAAACTAAAATCACCTCACTTTTCATGAAACTAGACCGTAAAAGAGGATAGATTCTAAAGCCAACAACGATCACAATCAAGTTAAAGATCACTATGGTCCAATCAACTACTCAATGATTATCAAAGTCAACTCAAGAACCTTAAAGTCACTAACTAGAGCTATTTTCTTCCAAAGGCCTTGTTTCAAACCATTAGTACACAGTTAAGTGTATTGGTGCCAAATGAAGCATGAATAATTCTTTTTAGAGAATGACCTAATTAGGGATTTCATTAATTACTACTACTATTATTGTTATCTAAACACAAAACGAACCCATTCCCTTAAGAAAGTTATCACACCATCCATCCTCAGGAAGAGTCACCCGGTTCACACAAAATACCAACTTTGGAAAGAACCGTGGCATTAATAAAACTAAAGGATTATTATCCACACTATTAGTAAAAACATAAAATCTACTACATAAAAAGAAAATACTAACATAAACAAAATCAAAGAAAACAAATAAAGAAGCTAATGAAAGCAATAACTACTAAAGATAGATAAAATAAAATAGAATCATCCAATTATTACATTCCATAGTATCTAAATGTATCCAATGTATCAAATTAGCTCCACACCCCCTGAATAAAATTAAGCATTGTCCCCAATGCTTAACAAAGTAAGATTAAAAGTAGAGAGAGGGAAGAAACTCCCTAAGTGTCCTGTGTCATCACTGTGTCCCCAGAAGAATCAGTCCCTGGTGGCTCAACTAACTGAATATCATCATCACATCTGGGAGTGGCTGGAGTAGTGAATGTCACACGCACCGCGTCAGCAGTGTCGGCGCAAAGGCATAGCTCCTCAGACTGGCCAGCAGGAGCATCCTTTGTAGATGAATCTGGGTCGGGCTGGGATGGGTCAACCAGTATGTCAAAAGGAAAATCTATCATCCCAAGCCTACTTCTTCTTTGTCCGAGCTAAACCAGCCTGTGTACCTGCTTCTCCTCTCCCATCATCAGGAGCATCATCAGAACAAGACCCTGCAGTAGCTGCCTCGGACTCATGGCTAGCACTTTCCGAACCCAAGGAAGTATTTTGAGATGTAGAAGGCACATCCAGAGGCTTAGATTGCCCCTGTGTCTTGGATTGCTTCTCAGTATGCTCCTCTGGAATAGACATTGAGTTTCCATCGGAGGCTTCCATAGATGGGGCATAAGAGCTAGACTCAGAGAGGTCTCTACCTCTCCATCTGCCTGTTGTTGCTTTCTTTGATATTGTCTTTTGCACACTTTGGGGAAAGGCACCTCTGCCTCGACCCCTTGAAGCTTCTCATCTTCTCTTGGTAGACTTAACTCGACCTCGTGATCGTACCATTGTCTGTACGAACACAAAGAGAATTGTCAGTTGCAAGTAATGATTCAACACAGCTAAGACTCTTATAGGTGAGTGAGAACAACATAGAAGCAGTGGGGTTACAATTGATCAATCATGCTGCTGAAATGGGTGAAGTGTGGTCTGCACATTTTAAAGTACGGCCCGCAGAAAAGAAGTGTGGACCATACAATTTCAAGTGAGGCTGCACTTCTACACATATGCACAGAGGCATCAGTTGCCTCTTCTCTGATAGACAGTGCGAGGTCATGTGCGGCCGCAGAATTAATCTGCAGTCCACAAAATTTAAAGTGGAGTCCTCACATCAGGGTCTCAAAGGGCAAGCCTCAGATAGGCAGTGCTGACCAAAAATACGACCTCTCCAGAAATTCTGTAGTCTGCACTATTAAAGTGCAGCCGCAGAATTACTATCCTACCACCAGTTACCCAACTTAGGAAACCGTGGACCTCACAAATTCAAGTGCGGCCGCACATTTCAAATTTCAGTCGAGCAGGTCTAACTTTTGCCTAAGTTTTGCAAAAACTTATTCAAATCTACTTGGCAACATGGTATACACATAGAAATTAGTTAACCCAACCCATTCTAGCATGTTTTATCAGTTACCCATTTCAAAACTACCCCACATGGATACAAGGATGGAATATAATAGCAGATGGCCTAAAAAGAAACTAAAAAGGAAAAATAAATTCAAAAATTAAAGTGAAACAAAAGCAACATGAAATGAAACATATCAGATGATGTAAATGTGCAAAGGTCCTGTTAGTGCAAATGGGTGTGTGTGTTTGATAGTGCTAGATCCTCAAGTAGGCTCTCAGACTAACAGTACTTTCTCAAAAGTGTGAAAAGTGTAATATGAGGCATAAAGTTCTATTTATACTTGGAATATTTAAGAGAGTAAAGAGGTGAGTGTGACTGCACAATTTCAAGTGCGGTCCTCACTCTTCTACCTGGCCTTCAGTGGTCTATTACTCATGTGCGGTCCATACAATTTCAAGTGCGGCCGCACAATTCTTCCAGAGGTCGTACAATTGCCTCGTACTGACAGGGAAAATGATCAGAGACCCTATCATTTGACATCTAAATTAGCTCCAGGATGTGCAGTCCGCAGATGAAATCTGCGGCCGCACAAGGTCTTATGAGGTGGAAATATTTTTCTATGGACGCACAAAGGAAAAGTGTGGTCCGCATTTTCTGCTTCACTTACACAACTTTGTCCACACTTCTTTCATCCAACACTCATCTATGCAGCACACTTCAAATCAAGTTAGAAACAACAAAGAACATCTAACTACAAAAGGAAAAAAGGGAAAGAACTTGGGTTGCCTCCCAAGAAGTGTCTGATTTAACGTCGCGGCATGACGCAATATCATAGCATTCTCGAGTGAAGTACATGACTATCACCACGTGGCTCTCACCAACGTTTCACAAGTAGTTCCTCACTCGGTGACCATTGACTCGAAATATTTCATTGTTCTTAATCTTCAAATCCGATTCACCTAAGGGTGTCACACCAACAATTTCAAATGGACCACTCCACTTGGACTTAAGCTTCCCGGGAAACATCCTCAACCTTGAGTTAAACAACAATACAAGATCACCAGCCTTGAACTCTTTGTTCCAAATGTACTTGTCATGAAGATATTTCATTTTTTCTTTATACAATGATGAATTTTCATACGTATGGTATGGGAACTCATCCAATTCATTCAAGAATGCAACCAACAAGTTAGCGGCTACATCCCAATTGAGATTCAATTTCTTCAAGGCCCACATTGCCCTGTGCTCTAGTTCCATCGGAAGATGACAAGCTTTCACGAACACTAACCGGTATGGAGACATTATGATAGTTTTTTTGTAAGCCGTCCTATAAGCCCATAACGCATCATCAAGCTTCTTGACCAATCCGTCTGATTTACATTCACCATTTTAGATAATATACTCTTTATCTGCCGGTTGGATACTTCCACTTGACCACTAGCTTGTGGATGATAGGGATCGTGACCTTGTGAGTAAAACTATACTTGCTAAGTAAAGTGTCAAAATCCTTGTTGCAAAAATGTGACCCCCATCGCTTATGATTGCACGTGGAGTACCAAATCTTGTAAAATTATTCTTCTTTAAGAAAGCCACTATACTTCTAGCCTCATTGTTGGGTAAGGCGTCAGCCTCAACCCATTTGGACACATAATTCATCGTGATTAAAATGTAAGTGTTTCCACAAGAACTCACAAAAGGGCCCATAAAGTCAATGCCCCAAACATAAAAAAATATCAATCTCCAAGATGGTTGTGAGAAGCATCTCATTTTTCTTTGAAATTCCACCGGCACATTGACATTCATCACATCATTTCATTAAGTCACTTGCATCTTTGTAAAGAGTATGTCAATAGAAACCACAGCTTAGAGCTTTGGCCATCATTCTTGCTCCACCATTATGACCACCATATGGCGAAGAATGACAAGCACCAAGAATATCACCTTGCTCTTCTTCCGGTACATGCTTTCTAATCACCCCATCCATACAAATCCAGAAAAGGTACAAGTAATCCTAATAGTAATCTTGACAATCTCTTTTGAGCTTCTTTCTTTGGTTTGAAGAGAAGTCATCCGGAATGATACCACTCACAAGAAAATTTTCCAAGTCCACAAACCAAGGTACCTCTTTCATTGATAGTGGAAAAAGTTACTCATCGGGGAAAGAGTCATTGATTTCAAGACCATTATGTGGCCTCCCCTCCTCCTCCAAATGAGACAAGTGGTCCGCCACTTGGTTTTCACTACCCTTATCTTGAATGTCAATATCAAATTCTTGCAACAAAAGCACCTATCTCATCAACCAAGCTTTAGACTCGTTTTTTATAATAAGATAACAAAGTGCCACATGATCCATGTGGATGATAACTTTGGCACCATCAAGTACAGACAGAGCTTCTCAATTGCAAACACAATAGCAAGGAGCTCTTTATTCGTAATGGTGTAATTGACTAGGGCACTATTCATGGCCTAGCATAGTAAACCGGATAAAAAACCCTTGTTGATATGTTGCCCCAAAACAGTCCCAACCGCTACATCACTTGCATCACACATTAGCTCAAATGGCAAACTCCAATTTAGAGCAGGAATGATAGGAGTAGTTGTCAACTTGAGCTTCAATTGTTCAAAATCCCTCATACAATCATCATTGAAATGGAACTTGACATCTTTCTCAAGGAGCTTACACAATGGGTTCACCACTTCAGAGAAATCTTTGATAAAGCGCTAGTAGAAACCTGCATGGCCTAAGAAACTCATCACATCCTTTACCGAAGTTGGGGGGGAAGCTTAGAAATCACCTCAATCTTCGCCTTCTCAACTTCAATATCATTCTTTGAGATATTATGGCCAAGGACAATGCCTTTCTCAACCGTGAAATGACATTTCTCCCAACTGAGCACCAAATTGGTCTCTTCGCATCTAGTCAACACTTTGTATAAATTTTCAAGACAATCATCAAAAGAATCCCCAACAACCGAGAATTCATCCATGAAGACTTCAAGGTAGTCCTCTACCATGTCCGTGAAAATAGCCATCATATACCGTTAAAAATTACCTGTGCATTACACAAACCAAAAGGCATCCTCTTGAAAGCAAAAGTACCATAAGGACATGTAAAGGTTGTTTTATATTGATCTTCTAAAGCAATAAGAATTTGTTTGTAGCCCGAGTACCCATCAAGAAAATAATAGAAAGCACGGTCGTCCAATCTATCGAGCATTTGGTCCATAAGAGGAAGTGAAAAGTGATCCTTCCATGTGACTTTGTTATGCTTACGATAATCCATACAAACTCTCTAAACCGGTCACTGTTCTTATGGGAATAAACTCATTCTTCTCATTGGTAACAGCCGGCATGCCCTCTTCTTTTGGACACATTGAACCAGAGAGGTCCATGAACTATCAAAGATGGGGTAGACAACCCCGGCATCCAACCACTTGATAATCTCTTTCTTGACCACTTCTTACATAGCCTCATTGAGTCTTCTTTGATGTTCGATGGACGGTTTAGCACCATCCTCCAACTTGATCTTATGCCTGCAAAATGGGGGGCTTATACCCCTAATATCCTCCAAAGTCCACCCAATAACCTTCTTTCTCTTTAGCAACACCGCCATTATTGTATCAACCTGCACGTTAGTAAAACAAGAGGAAAGAATAACCGGTAAAATAGAACAAGGGCCAAGAAATTCATACCAAAGATGTGGAGGCAATGGCTTTAAGTCAAAAGTGGGTGTCTCTTCAATAGAAGGCTTTGTAGGAGGATTTTTCCGATTCTTAAGATCCAAAGATAATTTCTGGGGTGCATAGTTGTATGACCCCATTCCTTGCAAAGAGTTCACACACTCCATAAAAGCATCCATCTCGTCATCATCAAAGTTGAGCAAAACGGCTTCCAACACATCACCAACATTGATTGTAGCACTTGTATCATCAACAATGACATCGGCCACCAAATCCACAAAAGAACACACCTCATTGCCATTTTGTTGCCGCATAGATTTGCAAACATGAAATACCACTTTTTCATCACCAACCCGGAAAGTGAGTTCTCCGGCTTCCACATCATAAAGTGCCTTACCCGTCGCAAGGAAATGTCTCCCAAGATTGATAGGCACTTCATAATCAATCTCACAATCTAGAATAACATAGTCCGCCGGAAGAATGAACTTATTAACCCTGACCAAAACATCCTTAATCACTCCCAATGTCCCCTTCATGGTACAATCGACCATTTTCAACCTCATAGATGTGGGTCTTGGTTTACCAATTCCCAAAGTTTTAAATAACAAATAGGGCACCAAATTGATACTCACCCCAAGATCACAGAGAGCGTTAGCAAAATCGGCACTCCTAATTTTACAAGGAATCGTGAAAGCACTGGATCCTCTAACTTAGGAGCCATAGAATGAACAATGGCACTCACTTGATGAGTGACTTTGATAGTTTCAAAATTTATCGAACTCTTCTTGGACACATGATCTTTCATAAACTTGGCATAATCGGGTATTTATTCCAAAGCTTCTACCAATGGCACATTAACAAAGAGACTTTTCATCATTTGAAAGAACTTCTTGAATTGATTCTCACCATTTTTCTTGGCAAGTATTTGAGGATAGGGAGGTGGAGGATTAGGCAATGGTTCCTTAGACTATTGCACTACCGGATCCGGTATTCCAACGACGTGCTCCCTAGACGAGTTCACCTCCTCTTGAGTCTCTTCCACACAATCATCAATGTCAATCTGAACCTTATCACTTGTTTGAACATTGTTTGGGATTTCCTCCGAAATATTTGTTTGCTTTCTCCCTCTACACGTATCCACAAAGCCCTTCAAATATTTATAAGCATTTTTATTTGGCGCACCGGTGAAAAAGCCTCGTTGCTCAAGCAAAGTGAGCATCACATTGGTAATTTGAAAGTTTTTTGCCTTAATACGAGGGGAGACTATTGTACTTGCGTAACCTTCATTGGGAAAACTCCGGTGTTGCGCCTCTTGTGGTTGTGGTGGTAGAGGTGGGGGAGGTGGGGGAATTTTGTCTTGTTGACCATGGCCTCGACGATTTGGTTGTGGCACTTGAGGCACATCATATAGTTGTTCCTTCTCGCCGTCCAACTCACTCAATGGCAAATTTTTGAGATCATTGTTCGTCATTTTGTACTTACAATTTCATCAACAAATTAGTAACACAAAAGCGAAAGAAGATATTTCAAGAACACACTCAAGTATATAGCTAACACCGCAAAAACTCCCCGACAAAAGTGTCAACAATTGATCCACGTCCAATCCGCACTCAATAGTAAGTGGAAACAGGCTTTGCAATTATAATACCCAACTAGAGTCGGGGTCGAATTCCTCAGGGAGTTTATGAAGGGTGTTAAGGTAGATAGTTGAAAAGAGCACATGAAACAACTTAATTACGCTTCCAAACAAAGGGTGATTGTTTTCAAGTAACACTAAGAGAATTAAACTAATTGCAAGTAACTAGAAAGAGAATAATTATTTTTGGTGTTTTTAACCAATTGGAAAAAAGTCTAAGGGTGTAACTTTCACTTATGTGCAAACCTAATGGGTAAATTACGTTAATACTTATTTTTTCAGAAGAGGGTGTATTATAACTCTCAATTCTCAAGTACCACTCAATACCTCTCGGTCATAGAGTAGTTATGCCCAAATTGGGTTTCTCAAGTCCAATTGGATAGCAATCCAAATATGTGATATGAGTCCAAGTTGGGTTTTTTCTATATCTAGTTCAAACCCTTTAATTAAACTAGCCAAAATCTTGACTAGCTTAATTCCTTGTTAGCCAAGTTTTCCTAGACTAAGTTCCTCTTTCTCAAATAAGAACTAAGTCAAATAGGCATGAATCAATGTTTGCAACCATTAATTGTAGCAATAATGCATGAACAAGGCTAAATATTAAACATCCAATCATAAACAAATATTAAAACTCCCATAAAGTTTACACACTAGGGTTGGGTCACAATCCTTGATAAAATCTAGATACTCATACTAGAAAGTGAAGAAAACAAAGTAGAAGAAGTAATCATAGCCATAAACTATAATTAATTGATAAAACTAATGATTCTACACCAATATTTATCGTAACTTTCCCAAAAGAGTAAAATATAACCGCTACAGCTCTTTAGAATACATAACTTGCCTAAAACAGTGTTTCCCGTCTATTTAGATAGTTTCAAAGGGCACATGAAACAACTTAATTACGCTTCCAAACAAAGGGTGATTGTTTTCCAAGTAACACTATGAGAATTAAACTAATTGCAATTAACTAGAAAGAGAATAATTGTTTTTGATATTTTTCATCAATTAGGAAAAAGCCTAGGGGTGTAACCTTCATCTAGGTACAAACATAATGGGTAAATTACGTTAATGCTTTTTTCCGGATCGGGGTGTATTATAACTCTCAATTTTCAAGTACCCACTCAATACCTCTCACTCATAGAGTGGTTATGCTCAAATTGGCTTTCTCAAGTCCAATTGGGTAACAATCCAAACAATTGATATGATTCCTAGTCAGGTTTTCCCTATCTCTAGTTCAAACCCTTTAATTAAACTAGCCAAAACCTTAACTTGCTCAATTCCATGTTAGCCAAGCTTTCCTAGACTAAGTTCCTCTTTCTCAAGTAAGAACTCAGTCAAATAGGCATGAATCAAATCTTTGCAACCATTAATTCTAGAAATAATACATGCATAAGGCTAAATAATAACTACTCAATCATAAACAAGCATTAAAATTAATAATCCATAAAGTTTACACACTAGGGTTGGGTCACAACATTAGATAAAATCTAGCTACTCGTACTAGAAAGTGAAGAAAATAAAGTAGAAGAAGTAATCATAGCCATAAACTATAATTAATTGATAAAACTAATGATTCTACACAAATATTTGTTACTACTTTCTCAAAAGAGTAAAATATAACCGCCACAGCTCTTTAGAGTACAGAACTTGCCCTAAAACGTGGTTCCCGTCTATTTATAGTGACTAAAGATTCACTAACAAAAATGCCCTTCGGGAGATTCTACGGCTGCACAATTCCATGTGCAGTCCACACTTTTATTCTCTTCTTAAGTTGGGAGAAATTCTGTTGCCGCACAATTCTATTTGCGGCTGAACTTCAGCTTCTGCGATCTCACTTTTTGACTGCGGACTGCACTTTGACAAGGCTTCATACTTGGTATTATTGCTCCTTCTCTGAACTTTTCGAATCTTGTCAGTGCGAGAAACTTTTGCAGCCACACAATTTTGGTGTGTGGACCGTACTTCTTCAAACTGCTCTGAGGCTTCAGGTATCTTTCTGCGGATGCATGTGTATTTTTGCGGGTCACACTTTCTTCTGCGGTCGTAGAATTACTCTATGGACCACACTCCTATCGGCTATTCTCCATCTTGCCTTTTTGAGTTGGAATACTCATTTTGAGTTAGATTTCTTCGTTAAGCTCCAATCCTCCAACATGCCTGCAATTTAGACAATTTCTTTAATTTTGGGAACAAAAATCAATACTTTAAGACTAAAACTAAAGAAATAAGGTACTAATAAGTGGTTAAAATTCACACTTATCAATGGACTGCAAAATGGATCTCCAAAACTGGGCTGGTCTGGTCAAATCTACGGTCGATTCTGCAGTCCGCGAAATCTCCTCCAAAAAGGTTTCCTTGTTGAATTGCGGTCCAATGTGCTACCGCGAAATGAATATGCGGCAGCATAATAGATCGCGGAATAGCCCTCAAAATTGAGCTTCTCCTGGTTCACTCTGCGATGGATATGCGGCCAGCGGAACAGATCTACGGTCGCAAAACTCACCGCAGAATTGCCTTTTCTGCAAAAACATTCCCAGTAATTCCTCGATGAACTGCAAGTCCAAAAAAGCTCCGCGAAAATTATCTACAATCCTCCAAACTCATTGGCGTACTTTTACAGGGCCTTATAGGCTTAGAGAGGCAATTCTATCTGCGACTTGGTTAGCCTCTCTAAAACAATGGTTGGTGAAGATACCTTGTCTATTAATAAGGTTCTTAATATCTTGGACTACACCTTTGATTCTCCATGGAATGTTCCAGTTGCCAGAGATGCAATTTTGTAGTAATAGTGAATCAGTTTCACCAATGATCAAGTTGCACCCCATTTCTATACACCACTTGATCCCAAATAAGAAAGCACATGCCTCGGCCTAATTGCTTGTGCCTTGCCCCAGTAGAATAGAGTAGGCCATTATAAATTTTCCCAGATTTTCCCTCACTACACCTCCTCCTCCACATTCTCCATCTCTGCATTAACTATCACAGTTAAGTTTCACGAACAGGATAAGAGGTTTAATCCATTTCACCACATAGGTGTTAGTTTCTACTAACGGTAGTTCGCAAACTCTACACAGGTTTTTCCGTGAGTAATTGAACTCCAATTTCTTTAATTGAGCTTTGATAAGTTGTATAATATCGAAGTTGATCAGTAAGATTGATCTTTCAATTGATGGTCTCTCCTTTTCATATTTAGAGCTGTATTTTGACCTACATAACTCCCATATCACTATAGGTGGAAGTATCCTGCAAATATAGGTCGCCACTGAGTTAGTAGTATTATGATTCCAGTAGTTTACAAGCAAGTTTCTAAGTGGTACTCCCCTGTATACAATGTCAAGCTTGCTAGCATAGTAGTCCCATAAGAGCTGAGTGTATTTTCCACTGATGAATAAATGTTGAACCGTCTCTTCTGCGGGTTGCATATTTAAAACTTTACAATAACAACAGTTAGAAATAATATGAGTGCCAAATTTTTTAATTCTGTCATGTACAGCTCTCCAAGTACTGCAAGCCATTTTAAAAGGCATATTTTTGTACCAGATCATGTTATCAAAATAAGAGATTTATTTCCTGTGTCTTAGTTTCTTCCAGATAGAGGATATGGAGAAGTTTCCATCTTGAGTTTCATTCCAGATTGGGTTGTCATTCTCATCCAAATGAAGATTGATTTGAAGCATTGAAATCAGTCCTTTCACATCAAGAGGCTGGATATTTTAAGTAGACCAATCCCAGTGACCATCATTTAGAACTTCATTGACCTTGATATTATCATGTAAAATAGCTCCTCCCATTCTATTGTGTAGAGGACCAAGCTTGGACCAATTGTCAAACCAAAAATTGATATTCCCTTTTTCAAATGCCACTGAATATAAGGCTTTATTTACTCTTCAGATTCACATGGCCTTCCAACTATGAGATTGCCCATTCCGCCAAAGAAGATTGACCAGGATGCTCATTGCCAAAGTATTTGGCTTTCATGAACTGTGACCATAGGGAATTAGTGGTTCTAAGGTTCCACTATTGTTTGGCCGTAAAAGCATAGTTAATATCTTCAAGTCTTCTGAAGTTAGCTCCTCCCTCTTCATGTTATCAAAATAAGATATTTAGGGTAGGATACCCAATGGTATCTTCTCCCATCTTCTTGGCCAGACCAAAAGAACATGGCTATAAACTTCTCAATCATATCCGAGGAACCTTTAGGAGGATCAACAACTACCAGAATGTGAATACTTATGGCTAGAAGAACATGTTTAATCAGGACAGCCCTACCCCCAGTAGACAAAAAATTTAGATGCCAACCTCTAATTCTGTTAATAGTCTTAGTAACCATATCAACAAAGATAGAAAGCTTCTTCCTTTTATAATAGATAGGACAACCTAGATACCTCATGGGAAGTTTATCAAACCTCATACCAAAAATCCTTCCCACCCTTCTAATAATGCTTTGAGGGGTATTCTCAGCCATAGAGTAGCAACATTTGTTCTTGCTTATCAACTGGCAAGAAACATATTCATAACTATTCATAGTGTTAAAAATAAGGTAGAGTGTTAAAAATGAGGATGCAAAGAAATTCTTAGACTCCTTGATTATTAAAGGGAGACAATTGCATCTTCTACCCAAATGAGCGGTATGATAGATTTCTTTGGCTCTTTTGATTTATATATTAATTCCCATGAATGACTTTACTCTAAGCTTTATATTGTTTGCCTACAACTGTTAGCAACATAACTACTCAATTGGAAATTATTAAAACTCTTACTAGTAGCACTCCATAAGAAAAAGTTAAGTATGAGAAATGAATGAAGGCTAACAAATTTACCCTTATGATCCTGAAGAGATCCATATCTCATCACATAAAAGGTGCAATCAAGGATGACAGATACATGAAGGATTACTTGAGTGCCAAAAATTCTTAAAATATGATAATTAAGGTAATTAACATAATTGATTCTCTGTCATAAAGTATAAGTTTGTAGGAAGTGTCCGTAATTACATCATGAAATTAGTCAACATGGGTGTAACCTTTACTAATGATTTTCTAGTTTATCAATCACTAAGGTTCCTTTATGCGCATTTTGATCGATTTAAGACAACATATAAAACAATATAAGTGGAGTACTAAGCTTATCACTGTTTGTGTAGTAGAGGAAGGGAGGATTCGAAAATAAAAAGGTGAGAGCGTAGTAAACCTTGTTAGTTCGTCTAGATCAGATAAGTATCCCTCTTACAAAAGAAAACGTTGACCCAAATTTCATATAAAGACACATGGATAGTTGATCAAGCCAAACTATGCCTTATTAAAAGGACTAAGCGATCGTTGTAAATATATTCGGTCTAAGAGTCCGGTGTCGAATCCCACAGAGAACTAAAGTTTAGCCACAATTGTTTACTATCACGAAGAATATAAGCTTGAATAATTCCCAAGTTATAAAATTAAGATTCTTATATTTAACTAATTAACTAATAAATTAAAGTAATAAATTAACAATTAGGAATACTGAGAGTTGGAGACAAGATTAAGGAGGCCTAGAGTTTTGATTTTCTCGATTGTCGGAATCCTTCCGGCTACGTCTCCTATAATATCGCCTAAGTATTCTCTACCGATCGTCAGTACTTCGAGTATCTTAATTCTTTTCCGAGCAACTACCACAATCTACTAGACGTATTCTTTCGAACTGCGCTAGTTGGTACTAGTTCGTCACTCACTAAGATCACACCAAGGTTTCGTTATTCCTAATTCCACCTTTAAACCCTCTATATTGATTCCTCACATATGTTATGAGTGATGTTGTTAAACAACTACTTAAATATGTACCTTTTTTTCAAGTAATACACACTAAATAGGAACAATAAATTGATAGTCATCCAATCAACAACAATAAACACGTAGCTGAACAAGTAGAGAAATCCAACGGCTAAATTATATAAAAATATAACAAGAATTTATCCTACAAAAGGTTCCATCAAAACCCTAGGTAACAAGTTAGCTATTCATACTAGTATGTAAAAATACATACTAAAATTCCAACCAATAATGAAAAATTGGAAGAAAAAAGTGAAAAACTAGTAGAAGAATTCTCCGCCTTGCTCCTAGCGTGTTCTTGACTCCATAGGTCGAATCCCCTCTCAAAAATATCCAAGCCCTCTTTTAGACATGTTTATGGAGTATTAATAGGCTAGGGTAAAAATCTCCAAGTCTAAAATTGAGTAGGAAATAATTTATTTGCGGACTTGGGGACCAGGCTATAAGCTAGGAGAGGCCTGGTCTATAGCGTTCCATAAGCCAGGCGAGGCCTGGTCTGTTGCCAGGTTGAGCTCGCCTTAAGCCAGACAGGACAGGTTCTATAGCGAGGAGCAGCGTGCTATAGAGTTGGCGACGCCTGGCCTGGCGCCAGGCTTGGGTACTTTATGATTTTGTGCTCTTTTCTCGTATTTTCGTCCTCTTTTCATGCAACCTTCACTCGTCTTTGTCTTCTTATGCTCCTACACAAAAAAATAACAGAATTTAGCTCAAATGTAGCATAATTAACTGCTAAACTAATAACTTGTAATGTGAGTAATGTACTAAAAATACAGCATTATTGCCAAACATAACTACCCCACACTTAAATGTTGCTCTTCCTCGAATCAACCACCAATTCACACTAACATTGAGAACTTTATTTTCTTTTAATACATTCGAAGCATACCATACATATGACTATAGTTGATAGCAACAATTAAACTTTAGCATATGCCTTCAACACACACTTCCCTTTACTTTATGACATACTTCGAAAATTTATTCAACAACAAGACAACATGCTCATAACAATCCTAGCCTCACAAATAGACTCAATATCACAAGGAATTCATGGCTTGAACACTTAACATCATAGAGAAATCTAATAACATCACATATCCCTCGCGAAATCATGTGCCCTCACAACAAGAATAAAAGAGTAAGTTGAATCCACACATTCGAATCAAATGCTCAAATATATTTTAAAGACTCATATATCAAAGAAATTCCTCACTCTCGCATAGAAGTCACATGCATGCACAAAGTACCATAGGTTATCCCATTAAGTAAACCTCCACTAATGTAGGCTTGCTCCATCTAAAGTCAAGTAGGACTTTTTCATAGTTGTAACGTG
Source organism: Nicotiana tabacum (assembly GCF_000715075.1). Taxonomy (NCBI): domain Eukaryota; kingdom Viridiplantae; phylum Streptophyta; class Magnoliopsida; order Solanales; family Solanaceae; genus Nicotiana; species Nicotiana tabacum. Next base: position 1,650,016 of record NC_134096.1, read on the forward strand.
GGCTAAGGGACGGGTAGGATATATTTTGGAATAGTGACTAAACCTCCAAAGCACTTTAATACATCACATATTTCTTTAAGCGCAAATTCTTCAATCTCAACTTCGATTTCACAAACAATATCATCCCAAGAGATTTTCCTTTTTCTTTCAGCACTACTTTAATTCACAGCCACTAGCAAGGACAATATATCAATTTATTCATCTACATTTTTTTCTTCTTCTTTTATCATTTGATTTTTTTTCAACTATATTTTTTACACTTTCTTTTGGAATTTTCGCTAGTGGTGTATTATTTTTCAAAACAAGTGCACCTTTCCTCGTTTTATTGGTTACACTCAAAAGCCACCCTAATTTCTTCCTTACTTCTTTTAGCGCTCATTTCATAATTAAAGTGTCGTAAGAGGTAAAATGATCTAGATATTGTTAATTAAGAACAAAAAAAGCTATAGACTTGCAATGTGGGTGCCAAATAAAATTCTATAAGCTCAAAAGGCTTGACTATGAATAATTTTTATTTATGGTATGCATTAAGCATAAAAAAGATCAAAGAAAGCCTAAAATCATTTTTCAAACCGAGCAAAGCCTAGGATTTCGATTCAACTCACATGCCGGACAAGTTCTAGACTCTAATGCAATGACACAGACTACACAAATTCTCACCACAGATGGCACATGACTCATTAAGGACGGTTCCATTCTGACTCTCAAATAATTACAAGTATTCACGGAGTTAGAAATTATTAAGCATTAAGCACAAAGTAACATAAGCCAAGAAAAAGAGATATAGGCGTCAATAGACATGCTATCTAACTCAATAAGGCATCATAGGCAACTTCAAACCATAGGGACGGTAATGCACATGCTAGAGCCTAAATATGCTACTATCAAATAAGTCAAAAGAGCTCTAGAAATCTCATTTTTTCCATCCTTTTATTCCTCCATCCTAATCTATTTTAAAAATTAAAAAACTACCACCCGATTCAACACATCCCATGGAAAAGAACCGAGGCACAAAGAAAAACCATGGGGGATTATTACTACCTACAAAAATAAAAAGACATATTTTTGAACTTTTTAATTTTTCTAAAAAACATTTGTGTATTTTTTTTTAGACTTTAATTCCTCAAGAAAACTATCTAGGAGGAGATCCAACGTCGGGAAAATTCCAATATTTTCTATTTTTTGGATAAATTAAGCTGCTAAAATACTACATAGTTAAATACGACACAAATAAAAATAAACAGCTAAACAAAATAAAAAAGAATAAGAAGCTAACATACTAATATATTATTACTAATTATCTAAAGGAATTCTCCCACCCCATACTTAAAAGAGTGCAATGTACCCAATACACAAATAAAGCAAAAAATAACAAGGGTAAACAATAAACTCCCCGAAAGGTCAAAGGCCGAAGCAATCGTATCTCACGAGGTACTCAGACTTCCCCTGGGCATGGTCCTTTGTGTGGTTACCGCACACTTAGTTCTCACCATGTAGCTCGCTTTTGCACTATTCCAATGACTTTGCTTCCTACGCTCATAATCCTACAAATAAAAATAAATACTACAAAAATAATAATATAAAATAAACAAAAATAAAAGAAAATAATAAAACTGGGTTGCCTCCCAACAAGAGCCTAATTTATGGTCGTGGCACGACTAGAACCACTTTTTGTCTCCAATTCGAACTTATGAATTGAATTCTCAATTTGGCTTCAAGTATTCGGTTATGCTCCAAGGCTGGTGAAACAAATCTAATTGGCCCCAGGAAACAATGTAATCTTCTGTGCTTCTTCGCCTTTACATGAGGTGTGTAATCCTAACTTTATGGCAAGAAACAATCCAGAATGCAGGCACCTTGTACCTCATTCCTTGACTCCTTAATTGGCTGGATGACTCTATTTTCATATCACCATTCAAACACAATGTGAAAAAATGCTTAGAGCAAGGATAAATGCCCTCAAATCGAAAATTTGCAGGCTCATTCACACCCTCTTCATGATACAAACCAGAGTCAACTAAAGTTGCATATTCAATATTCTCGGTTGACTCTAGTACCACTACTTCAACATGGGCATCCTTAAACTCTAGTTGGATAGATTGTTGGTGTTCTACTCTGACCTCCTCCACTAGCACCTCAATTTCTGTATCTAATTCACGCTCTTCTTGGCTATTATCTACAATATTGGTTTGTTGAGCATTAAAATCTTCAACCAATTGACTCACTTGAGCCTTCAAGTTCTGAATAGTTTCCTCTTGCCTTTCTATCTACAACTGTCTTTTATTAGTTTGTACTACAAGAAACTTTAATATATCATTGATCTTTTTTAGGTCAGCTTCCCCTGATTCTTTGTTCCTATTAACTTCACGAGAAAAAGTAGAACCATCATAATAAGAGGTTGGGAGAGGATAAGAAATGCAAGTACAACCATAAAAGTAACCATCTTGACCACCAAAAATACTACATATATTTCACACATAAGATTGAGTTGGTGCACGTAACTCGCTCTCGTGAATATTTTGACAAGTTTGTCACATGTGGTTTACTCCACAATAAGCACAAGGAAGATCAACAGTAGAATAACTAACATCGAAACTCTCATAATTTCAAGATGCCATGTTTCTAAAATCAACAAGTAAACTAAAATAAAAAAATCAAATATTAGAAAACAAAATAAAAGTTCAAACTTGAAAACTAGCAATATGTACACCTACAGCTACACCGTTAGTTCCCCGGCAGCGGCGCCAAAATTTGATCACGCCCAACTATGCCTTATAAAAAGGATTAAGTGATCGTTATAAATTTATTCTGGTCTAAGAGTCTGGTGTCGAATCCCACAGAGAACTAAGGTTTAGCGACAACTGTTTACTATCACGAAGAAGACTAACTTGAAAAATTCCTAAGTTATAAATATTAAGATTCCTATATCTAACTAATTAACTAACAAATTAAATTAGTAAATTAACAACTAGGAATACAGAGGGCTGGAGACAAGATTAAGTTGTCCTAGAGTTATGATTTCACTAATTGTCAGAATCCTTCACGCTACGTCTCCTATAATATCGCCTAAGTATTCTTTATCTATCGTGAGTACTTCGGGTGTCGTAATTCTCTTTCGAGCAACTACCACAATTTACTACACGTATTATTCTGAAATACGCTAGCTGGCACTAGTTCACCGCTCACTAAGGTCGCACCAACGTTGCGTTATTCCTAATACTACCTTTAAACCTCCATATTGATTCATCACATACGTTAGGAGTGATGTTATTCAACAACTACCTAAATGTGTACTTTTTCCAAGAAATACACACTAAATAGGCATAGTCAATTGATGGGCATTCAATCAACAGTAATAAACACATAGTTGAACAAGTAGAGAAATACAACGGCTCGATTATATAAAAATATAATAACAATTTATCCTAAAATTCATATCCAATAATGAAAAATTGGAAGAAGAAAGTGAAAAACTAGTAGAAGAATTCTCCGCCTTGCTCCTACGTGTTCTTGCCTCTTTAGGTCGAATCCCCTCTCAAAAACGTCCAACCCCTATCTTAGACATGTTTTGGGAGTATTTATAGGTTAGGGTAGACGTCTCCAAGTCCAAACTTGAGTAGGAAATAATTTATTCGTGGACTGGGGTCCAGGCTATAAGCCAGGCGAGGCCTACTTTGTAGCATGCCATAAGTCAGGCAAGGCATGTGTCATGACCTCAATTTTCCTCTGTATGATGTCGTGACGGCACTTAGTCTCTAAGACTAGGTAAGCCTAACAGTTATGCGGAATAACTGAATATAAAGCTGAAACTCAACCTCAACATCTAAAATAATTAAGAATTGTGATTCAAAATAGTTATAACTCCCAAAACTCGTTAGAAATAAGTCACAAGATTTAAAGAGAAATACTAAATATCTCTATACATCGGAGTCTAATGAGGATAAGGAAAACAACATAATAAAGATAGAGGGGGACTCCGAGGTCTGCGGACGATGGTAGATATACCTTGAAGTCTCCACGTACGGTCTAGCTCACTGGTACCTGGTCTGGTAGGATGCACCTAGATCTGCACAAAAAGATGTGCAGAAGAGTAGTATGAGTTCACCACAACGGTACCCAGTAAGTGCCAAGCCTAACCTCGCAAGAGTAGTGACGGGGTCAGGTCAGGGCCCTACTGGAAATAATAGGAAACAAAGAAGAAGATATAATAATATAATGAAATGACTGAGAAGTGAACAATGAGAATTTATAGAAGATAACAACACGGGATTCAAGAAGAAAACTACAATATGTGAGGAATACAAAATTCTTACAAGTTAAGAAACAACAACAACAACAACAACAACACAATACAACAAATAGAGGTAAACAACAGGGGTGTTCCCGAGGTACTACCCCATAGTCCCAAAAGTAAATACACAACAGGGGTGCTCCCGAGGTACCGCCTCATAGTCCCAAAAGTAAATACACAACAAGGGCACTCCCGAGGTACCACCTCGTAGTCCCAAAAGTAAATATGCAACAGGGGCATGGCAGAAACCTCGTGCAAACAATGATAATCGTACGGCAGAAACCTTGTGCAAACAATGATAACCGCACGACAGAAACCTCGTGCCATAATAACACTCTGCACAGCAGAAACCTCATGCCACAACCAAATAGTCATCTCAACCAAAACTCATGAAAACAACACATAACAATTGGAACAATGAAATTACAGCAAGGAATCCTACATTTAAAGAACGAATACAAAATCAAGAAAAACTGGTAATTCAACTAAGCATGTTGTACAAGTTACGAGTAAGAGATAAGACACGTAGACATGTGACATTAGTCTAAGCATGATGACTACACGTGCTAGAGTAACTCAATTAAGGGAATAAAAAGAACAATTTAGCAAAAACCGGATCCTTCAACATTTAGCCTGAGTAGGCACTCGTCACCTCGCGTACACGACCTTCACGTATTGAAAATACCATAATAGTATCAAATCCTAAGGGGCGTTTCCCCCACACAAGGTTAGACAAGTCACTTACCTCAAATCTCGCTCGCTCAATCAATCAATAAGAATGCCTTTCCCTCGACTTTCCGACTCTGAACGACCCAAATCTAGACAATAGCAATTACATACTATAAATATAACTATAAGAAACTAATCTAAATAATATAATTATGACTTTAACAAGGAATTAGAAAATTGCCCCAAAAAGTTGACCCGGACCCACATCTCGAAATCGGGTAAAAGTCACAAAATTCGAACACCCGTTCAACCACGAGTCCACCCATAAGAAAATTACTCAAATCCGATACAAAAATCTCGATCAAAACCTTAAAATTCGATCTAAGAACTTTACGCCTTTTTCCCCCAATTTCTCAACCCAAATACTTAATTAAATAAAGAATCTAATGATAGATTAGTGGAATGTAATAAAAAATGAGTCAAGAATCCTTACCCAAATATTTCCTTTTAAAACCCCTCAAAATAAAGCCTCAATCCGAGCTCTCTAGGTCAAAAAATGAAAAATGAAATCAAACCCTCGAACTTAGGCTTTTTCTGCTAGGGACAATCAAACCCAATCTAGGGACTATGGGTCCCATTCCACTCCGAAACTCTCCCGAATCCGACACCAAACACCCTGGCAAGTCATAAAACCACAAAATGAAATAGAGGGAGCAATAAATAGGGGTTCGGGCTAATACTCTTACATCCTCCCCATCTCAAAATAAACGTTCGTCCTCGAACGAGTATAGAGATATACCGGAAGTGGTGAAAAGATGAGGATAACGACTGCGCATATCATGCTCGGTCTCAAGTAGCCTCCTTGATCGGATGACTCCTCCACTGAACCTTTACTGAAGTGATGTTCTTTTACCTCAACTTTCGAACTTGCCTGTCCAAAATGGCCACTGGCTCCTCGACATAAGTAGATCCTTGTCCAACTGGACTGAGCTGAAGTCTAACACATGAGACGGATCACCGTGATACTTCTGGAGCATGGAAACATGGAACACAGGATGAACTGCAGAGAGACTAGGTGGTAGTGCAAGTCAAAAGGTCTGATATACCTAGGGCTCAACTTGCCCTTCCTCTCGAACCTCATAACACCCTTCATGGGTGAAACCCGGAGCAAGACCTGCTCCCCAACCATGAATGCAATGTCGTGAACCTTCTGATACGCATAACTCTTCTGCCTGGATTGGGCCGTATGAAGTCGATTCTGAATCAAATTAACCTTTTTCCAAAGTATCCTATACCAAGTTTGTACCCAATAGCCTAGCCTCGCCCGGCTCGAACCAATCCACTGGAGACCGGCACCGTCTACCATACAAAGCCTCATACGGGGCCATATGAATGGTCGTTTGATAACCGTTGTTGTAGGCAAACTCCGCAAGTGGAAAGAACTGGTCCCAAGAACTCCCGAAACCCATCACACCCGCACGAAGCACATCCTCTAATATCTGAATAGTGCGCTCGGACTGTCCCTCCATCTGAGGGTGAAATGTTGTACTCAACTCCACCCGAGTACCCAACTCATGTTGTACGGCTCTCCAGAACTGCGATGTAAACTGCGTACCCCGGTCAGAGATGATAGATACCGACATGCCATGAAGCCTCACAATTTTGCGAATGTAAACCTGAGCTAGTTGCTCTGAAGAGTAAGTAGTAACCACAGGAATGAAATGAGCTGACTTGGTCAATCTATCCACAATCACCCAAACTGCATCAAACTTTCTCTGAGTCCATGGGAACCCAACAACAAAATCCATAGTGATTCGCTCCCATTTCCACTCCGGAATCTCTAGCTTCTAAAGCAGTCCACCTGGCCGCTGACGCTCATACTTCACCTACTAAAAATTTAGGCACCGAGCTACATACTCCACTATGTCCTTCTTCATTCTCCTCCACCAATAATGTTGCCTCAGGTCCTGATACATCTTCGCGGCGCCTGGGTGAATGGAGTACCGCGAAGTATGAGCCACCTGGAGAATCAACTCATGCAAGCCATCTACTTTGGGCACACATAGCCTACCCTACATCCGTAACACACCGTCGTCTCCAATAGTGACCACCTTGGCATCGGCATGCTGAACCGCGTCCATAACGACAAGCAAATGAGGGTCATCATACTGACGCTCTCTGATATGATCATAAATATAAGACTGAGAAAACACACAAGACAAAACTCTACTCGGCTCGGAAATATCCAATCTGACAAACTGGTTGGCCAAGGCCTGAACATCCAAGTCTAAAGGCCTCTCTGTTACTGGTAGATATGCTAAACTGCCCAAACTCTCCACCTTGAGGCTCAAGGCATCAGCCACCACATTGGCCTTCCCGGGATGATAGAGAATGGTGATATCATAATCCTTAAGCAGCTCCAACCATCTCCGCTGCCAGCAAGTTAAGATCCTTCTATTTAAATAGATGTTGTAGACTCTGGTGATTGGTGTAGACCTCATAAGGGACACCGTAAAAATAGTGCCACCAGATATTCAAGGCATGAACAATAGCTGCTAACTCGAGGTCGTGGACAGTATAGTTCTTCTCATGCACCTTTAGGTGTCTAGATACGTAGGCAATCACCCTACCGTCCTGCATCAATACCGCGCCGAGACCAATGCGCGACGTATCATAATACATCATATAGGACCCCAAACCAGTAGGCAATACCAATACTGAGATGTCGTCAAAATAGTCTTGAGCTTTTGAAAGCTCTCCTCACACTCCTCGGTCCACCTGAACAGAGCACCCTTCTAGGTCAAAATGGTCATAGGTGCTGCAATAGACGAGAAACTCTCTACAAATTGGTGGTAATACCCCGCCAAGCCAAGAAAAATCCGGATCTCCATAGCTGAGGATGATCTGGGCCAGCTCTTCACTGCTTTAATCTTCTTTGGGTCTACCTTGATCCTCTCACTCGATACTAGATGACCCAAAAATGCCATTGAATGTAGCCAGAATTCACACTTCGAAAATTTTGCATATAACTTCTTTTGTCTTAAGGTATGAAGCATAGTCCTCGGGTGCTTCTCATGATCCTCCCGGCTCCGGGAGTACACCAGAATGTCGTCAATAAACACAATGATGAACGAGTCAAGATAGGGTTGAAATACAATGTTCATCAAGTGCATGAATGTTGTTGGGGCGTTGGTCATCCCAAAAGACATCACAAGGAACTCGTAATGACCATACCGAGTCCTGAAAGCAGTTTTCAGGATATCAGGCTCCCGAATCTTCAAATGATGATAGCCTAAATGCAAGTCTATCTTAGAGAACACTCTGGCACCCTGAAGCTGATCAAATAGGTCATCAATACGTGGAAATGGATACATGTTCTTCACTATAACCTTGTTCAACTGGCTATAATCAATACACATTCGCATAGAACCATCCTTCTTCTTTACAAACAAGACAGTAGCACCCCAAGGAGACACACTGGGCCGAATGAAGCCCTTATCGAGCAACTCTTGCAACTGTTCCTTTAACTCTTTCAACTGTGCTGGGGCCATACGATATGGTAGAATAGAAATGGACTGAGTACTCGGTAATAAATCAATGCCAAAGTCGACATCCCTGTTAGGCGGCATACCCGGAAGATCCGCCGAAAAAGCGTATGGATAATCCATCACTACCGGAACTTCGACGGTAGGAGTGTCAATACTAACATCCCTCACATATGTCAGATATGCATCACACCCCTTCTCAACCATCCACTGAGCCTAAGAAATGAAACAACCCTGCTAGGAACATAATCTAAAGTACCTCTCCACTCTAGCCGTGGTAGACCTGGCATAGCCAACGTCACCGTCTTAGCTTGACAATCAAGGATAGTGTGATAGGGAGACAACTAGTTCATTCCCAAAATAACATCGAAATCCACCAGACTGAGCAACAATAAATCAGCTATGTTCTCAAAACCACTAAGAACAACCAAACACAATCGATACACACTGCCAACAATAATAGAATCACCACGGGTGTAGACACATAGACAGAAGAACTAAAAGAATCACGGGATACCCCTAAATATGGAGCAAAATAAGATGACATATAGGAATAAGTGGAGCCTAGGTCAAATAAAACGGATGCTTCTCTATGACAGACCAGAACAATACATGTGATGACAGAATCAGATGCAACTGCCTCCGTCCTAGCAGGACGGGCATAATATCTGGACTAGCCTCCCCCTCTGATGGTAGTCTATAATCTTAAGTTTTAGTTGCTTATCGCACTCTAATTTACTGTACTTTAATTGAGTTGGAGCTTTATCACTAGTGTTTTGCACTAATTGAGTGTTTTATGCCTTGTAGGAGTGATTCCGATCTATGTAGATGTTATGGAATGAATTCAAGCTATTCTGGAGCTTTGAAGTCTGAGTAAAAGCTCAAGGATTAAGTCAGGATCGAGTTCAGGGATTAACGGATGATAGTGGAACGAAACGAAGAATCGAGCAGGCATATTGCGCAGTGTCTAGTAAAATGCACATAACTTTTTGCTCGGAACTCCGTTTGGGCTCCGCAATATATCATTGGAAAGATATTTAAAAGGGATACAACTTTCATGTTTTATGTTTTCCCAAATTCCTAACTTAACACCCAGGCGCGTGACTAAGTGCGCGATCGCGCACCTGGGCGCACACTTGGGGCAGAACAATGTGCAAAATGCGCAACCAAGTGCGCGAGAAGGTTTCCAGGTGCGCGACCGCACATGTCCTGTCCGGGAAAAGTCCTATTTTGCTAAGAAAGAGGTAGTTTCGTCTGGGAAATATTTTGTTGGGGGCGGATTAAATACCCCAAAAACACCATTTTTGACAGACTTTTGACATACCTTAGACCTAAGGAAGCTAAGGAGAAGAGGGAGAAGCAAGAGCAAAAGGATTTCATCCTTCCTTCCTCACTCAAATCCGGGTTTGAATTGTACTTATGTTTTCCGATACTTTTATTTCATTTGTGAAGAACTTCTCCATGTCTATGGAGTAGAACCTTTTGGGTTTTGATGGATTTTGTGTATTGATGGTTGTTTGTGGATTATAACTCTATTTTTATGTATTTGAATCGTTTTGGGAGGATTAAATTGTTGCATCTATATTCACTTATTCTTGTAATCGAGAGAGGCATAACTTGTGATATATTTGCACTATATTGATAGTAGAGTTCATAGATTCTTCGAAGTAATCGAAAGAGGCTAGTTGAATCCTTGATTAAACCTAGTTAGGAGGATAATCGAAAGAGGTGCTCCTAAAGACCAATCCATTACGAATTCTTGCATATCTTCACCGAGCTTAAATTGGTTCATATTGTGAGGTTGAGACTTAATTGAGAGAGGAGTTTCTACTAAACAATTGTACTGATAATTATGTGAATTCGAGAGACTCACTTGAACATTGAAAGTGAATCATCTAGAGTTAGATCCCAAACAATTATCTTGCACCTATCCTATCAACCCATATTTTCTCCCATTGATAACTTTCTTGCTTACCTTTGTTGCGATTGTCATTAGTCTACAGCTTTAGATTCTTAGTTAATTATAGTTAGAATTCATATAAATCTCCTTTGTTGATCCTCCTGGATACGATATTATACTATATTATCTTTGACTAGCGAGCACAATTTAAGTGTGTGTTTTGCGGTCGTCAAATTTTGGCGCCGTTGCCGGGGATTAGCAATCAATAGTGTTTGAAATAGTTTGTAGTGCTAATTCAGGAATTTATTTATTTATTTATTTACTTTTATTTTGTTCTTCACGGGTTTCTCCTTCGTGTGCAGGGAAACAGGTTAAGTCAGTAGTGTATGACATGATCTTCTTGTAAAGAAGTAATACCCTATAACCTGAAATTGGAAAAACACATGCGGCAACTGAGGAAGGAGAAAGTGTTTACCGTAAGGTTCTTGGGGTAACATTCAACCCAAGAACACATGGCCAATAATGATGACAATGAGATAGAGGCAGCTGCAAGGATAGCTGTTGAGGCAGCCCATAGAGCTGCTGAGGAAACTATCGAAGACAATAGGGGCCGAAGATTCAATCTAAACCGACCCTTGCTTGAAGACCAGTTTGAGAATGCGCTACCAAGGCCTGGTAGAGCATTGGATGACTATGCCAGGCCAGTCTACAATCAAGGATTTTCAAGTGTTATACCACCTCCAATTGCAACTAATAATTTCGAGTTGAAGCAAGTTTTGCTTCAAACCATTCAAAACAGCTGTATTTTCAGAGGGAAGATGAACGAAGATCCAAACACCCATCTGATGGAGTTCGGGGAGATTATGAACATCTTTCAATATAATGGGGTGTCACAAGATGCAGTGCATTTAATGGAATTCCCCTTTTCACTTAAAGAGGATGCGAAGCAGTAGCTTCGAAGCTTGCCAAATGGATCAATTAGAACATGGGAGAAAATTACCAGAAATTTTCTTGATAAATATTTCTCCTCAGCCAAGACGGGAAGGTTTACACGAGAAATCCATAACTTATGGCAGAAAGAGAATGAAACTGTTTTTGAAGCATGGGAGAGATTTAAGGAGATAGTTAGAAGGTGTCAACATAGTGGAATTGAACTATGGATGCAACTCTAAGATTTTTGGGATGGTTGACACTGACCTCGCGTAGAACATTAAGCAATGCAGTTGGAGGCCCGTTTATGAAGAAGACTCCAGAGGAGATAGTTACAATTCTTGATGAGTTATTTGAAGATGCTAATCAGTGGCCCTCTGAGAGTTGTGGAAAGAAGAAAATCAACTAGTGTTCACCAAGTTGTTTCTGCTACATCTGCGCAGGTACAACTTGATACTATGGCTAAAGAAATACGAAAGCTAACTGTAGCTTCGATGCAAAATGTACACCACACTGCTTGTGATATATGTGGAAGAGGACACCCTACCCATGAGTGTCAAGCCTTAATTGAGGAAGTGAAAGTTGTAGGAAACTATAATGCGATGGGTCAGAGGCACCCCGACTTTTCATGGAGTTCACCTAGGGGTACTGCAAATGCATGGAAACAAAACAACCCTAGATTCCAAGAACAAGGAGCTACAGGTTTTCAAAATTAGCATAGGCAGCAGTATCACTCTCCACTGTTGAATCAATCTAGCATGGAAGATCTTATGAAAACCTTCATTATCAAGACAGGTGAGAGGCTTGATGTCCATGATGCATCTATCAAAGAATTGAGTACATCTTTTCGAAGACTGGAAAAATAGGTTGGGCACTTAGCTACTCTAATGTCGGAGAGAACCCCAGGAATACTTCCCACTAATACTGAGAAAAATCCCAAAGAAACAGTTAATGTTGTAACTCTGAGAAGTGGTCAAGTGTTGAAAGATCCCACTCCGATCCAAAATGATGTGTACTTTGAAAAAGAAAGTGAGAAGAAGTTGAAGGGCGATGTTGATAAAAAGAACAAAGTCCCGATGAAAACTGAGAAAAAGAAGGAAGAAAAATCAAGAAGGGCGGAACATGATGAGAGCAAGCATATGCATGCGCTGCCTTTTTCCCAAAAGCTGAGTCGAGAAAAGCTGGACAAGCAGTTTGAGAGATTCGTAGATGTGCTGAAACAGGTTCATGTAAACCTACCATTCACATAAGTGCTCTCACAAATACCGGCTTATGCCAAGTTCTTGAAGGAGATTCTGACAAAGAAGAGGAAAATAGAAGAGACCTCAGTGGTCAAGCTCACAGAGCATTGTAGTGCAATACTGCAAAACAAACTCCCACAAAAGTGTGGAGATCCAGGGAGTTTTACCATACCTTGCTCTTTAGGCACTACTAATTTTGATAAGTCTGCGATTCTGGTGCCTCAATTAATTTAATGCCTCTATGTATTTATAGGAAACTGGAGAAGGAGATTGGAGAGATAAAGTCTGCACCAATATCCTTGCAGTTGGCAGACCAAACGACTCTAATACCCGAGGGAATAGTTGAAGATGTCTTAGTTCGGGTAGATAAGTTTGTATTTCCTGTGAATTTCATAGTGGTTAATATGGAAGAGAACAAGGAGGTCCCTCTAATCCTAGGAAGACCATTCCTAGCAACGAGTAGAGCAATATTAGTTATACATGAGAGAATACTCATGCTTAGAGTGGGCGAGAAGACTGTGATTTTTTATATGGATGTAGAAATTGGGGTAAAAAGGGAGAAGCTAGCTGCTAGTGTTGTGTGGAAAGTGAAGGGCGAGAAAGAGAAGACTGCGGTGAGCGAAAAATATAAGTATGGGGTGTACCCAAAGAAGGCCGAGAAGGAGTTTTCTGCATGGATGTATGCATTAGTTCATGCACGAGGGATGGATCCCAACTTCGAATCAAACCCCGACTAGAGATTCAGGGAAGTTTCCTCTACCTTATGCTTTTTAATTCTGTGTCATGGGGACATACCACAACTTTAAGTGTGGGATGGGGGATATATTTATATGTATGTTGTGTGTATATTAGTCTTAGTTTTGTATGTTAGTTTGTAGTAGTTTGATAGGAACAAATATATGGAATACCATAAAAAATTTAAAAGTTTTAATTTTTCCCGACGATGGATATCATTCGACAGGTTTCTTGAGGGATTAAAGTCGAAAGAAAAAGAAAAAAATATTTTCTTTTGTTAGGTAGTGTATAAATTCCCCTTGGTTTTTCTTTGTGACGCAGTTCTTTTCTAAGGAGTTTATGTGAACCGGGTGTAGTTAGTCTTATTTTCTTTTTAGGAGTAGGAATTCTTGTGCTACGATTTGAAATGAAAGCAATATCTCTTAACTATATTATGCCTTGAGAATAGTAAGTTCTTTAGTTGTGACGCTTAGGCTAAGTTTTTGACTCTTGTATAAGAACCTTAAATTGTATGATCTTAACTTTGCTTAACTACTTTGTCTAGAGTGTCTTGATGAGTTCGATCCTGAGTGAGTATGTGCCATGTGTGGGTGAGGTTTTGTGTTATTTTGTGCATTGCATTTGATGTCTAGAACTTGCCTTGTGTGTTTGCAAAGCGAAATAGTAGTTTTATTCAGTCTTGGAAGTGATATAATTGTTTCTTTGTTGAGACAGCTATATAGTTTACCCACCAAATTGTTATTTATCGTAGTTAACCCCGTTGAGCCTGTAATCATGTTTCTTTGGAAACCACATTACAAACCTTATCCTTTTGTTTGAATTGACCGTCTATTTGAACCATTTACCTCTCGCGAGCACTTGAAATTGTATGAACTTTGTAAAAGTTGAAGTGTGGGGTGGTTGGTTTGGCTTTTGAGTGGAACTATTGAACTAAGGAGAAAGGTGCACTATTTTGAAAAAGAAAGAGCCACTTGAATTGAAAAAGAAAGAAAAAAATAAGTGTATGATTGTGAAAAATATTCCTTGATAGTGGTTACTTAATGTAATTGTGCTTAAAGAAGTTGGGAGTTAATGTATATTGATGTGAAGGTGGAGTATTGGTTTGACATAAGTGTAGGGTTTTGAATAAAAATATGTGTATTAAAAGTTATTAGGGAGATGTAGTCACTCTTATATCTAAATGTATCTTACCCGTCCCACAGCCTACGTTACAACCAATTAAAGTCCTACTTGATCCTTGACTGAATGAGCTCAATTAGTAGAGTAGTACACTATGGGCAAGCTTATGGTTCATCTTTTGTGGCATGTGAATGTTGTTTCTGAGAGTGAGTGAATTATTTCTATCTTGAGTTCCTAATTGTTCTTAATTTTTATTGTGTGTGGAACTACTCTCTTTCATTGTATAAGGGCACTTGATTCATAAAGGAAAGGTAATATCGTTGACCTCTATGTTAGAGTATGTTAGTAAGTTGTGAATAATGCGTGGTGCTTGTGAGTCAATTCTTGAGGTAAAGATGTTACACTATTGTGCTTAGTCTATTTTAAATATTCTTGGTATGATGAGTTATAAGAATTGTTTAAAAAGGTCGTGTCATTATGAAGTGTAGTTTGATTTCTCGAGTACGAGCAATGGTTTAAGTGTGGGGTGTTGATGGTAGGCTATAATCTTATGTTTTAGTCGCTTATCGCACTCTAATTTACTGCACTTTAATTGAGTTGGAGCTTTAATCGCTAGTGTTTTGCACTAATTGCAAGTTTTATGCCTTGTAGGAGTGATTCCGATCTATGTAGATGTAATGGAATGAATTCAAGCTATTCTAGAGCTTTGAAGTCTGAGTAAAATCCCAAGGATTAAGTCGGGATCGAGTTCGTGGATCAACGGATGATAGTGGAACGAAACGAAGAATCGAGCAGGCATATTGCGCAGTGTCCAGTAAAATGCACATAACATTTCGCTCGGAACACCGTTTGGGCTCCACAATATATCGTTGGAAAGCTATTTAAAATATATACAACTTTCATGTTTTATATTTTCCCAAATTCCTAACTTACCACCCAGGTGAGCGACCAAGTGCGCGATTGCGCACCTGGGCACGCACTTGGGGCAGAACAATGTACAAAATGCGCGAGCACGTCTCCAGGTATGCGACCGCAAATGTCCTATTCGGAAAAAGTCCTATTTCGCTAAGAAAAGGGTAGTTTTGTCCGAGATTTGTTTTTGGGCGGATTAAATACCCCAAAAATACCATTTTTGTAGACTTTTAACATACCTTAGACCTAAGGAAGCTAAGGAGAAAAGGGAGAAGCAAGAGCAAAAGAATTACATCCTTCCTTCCTCACTCAAATCCGGGTTTGAATTGTATTTATGTTTTTCTATACTTTTATTTTATTTGTGAAGAACTTCTCTATCTCTATGGAGTAGAACCTTTTGGGTTTTGATGGATTTGGGGTATTGATGGTTGTTTGTGGATTATAACTCTATTTTTATGTATTTGAATCGTTTTGGGAGGATTAAATTGTTGCATCTATGTTCACTTGTTCTTGTAATCGACAGAGGCATAACTTGTGACATATTTGCACTATATTGTTAGTTGAGTTCATAGATTCTTCGAATTAATCGAAAGAGGCTAGTTGAATCCTTGATTAAACCTAGTTAGGAGGATAATCGAAAGAGGTGCTTCTAAAGACCAATCCATTACGAATTCTTGCATATCTTCACCGAGATTAAATTGGTTCATATTGTGAGGTTGAGACTTAATCAAGAGAGGAGTTTCTACTAAACAATTGTGCTGATAATTAAGTGAATTGGAGAGACTCACTTGAATATTAGAAGTGAATTATCTAGAGTTAGATCTCGAACAATTATCTTGCACATATCCTATCAACCCATATTTTCTCCCATTGATAACTTCCTTGCTTACCTTTGGTGCGATTGTCATTCGTCAATAGCTTTAGATTCTTAGTTAGTTGTAGTTAGAATTCATATAAATATCCATTGTTGATCCTCCTGGATAGAATTTGGCGGTCCATAATAGGGAGCTTGGGGCCTAGAAGTGGCCGGAGTACCGCCAGCGGCTGGAAGTGTTGAATGAACAAGGCGACCAACATAGCCCCTACGCTGACGAGCTACAGTTGGGGCACGAGTACCACTATATGTGCTAGACTCTCGAGACCTCTTGGCCTCTTGCTCCTCCCTCTCTCGAGTCAATATACCCTCCAATCTCCTAGCAATCCCCACTACTTGTTGTTATGCGATGTCCATCTCCAACTCTCGGGCCATGCTAAATCAGATACTATGGTTAAGCCCCTTAATAAATTGATGAACCCGCTCCCGAACAGTAGCAACTAAAGTTGGTACATGCCTGGCCAAATCACTGAACTGGACCGCATATTCTGACACAGTCATAGAACCCTGGCGCAACTGCTCAAACTCTGTGCGCCATCCATCTCTGAGACTCTGGGGAACATACTCCCTCAAGAACATATCTGAGAACTGAGTCCAAGTGAGTGAAGTTGCCTCGGCCGGACAACCCAACTCATATGCTCGCCACTACTGATAGATCGCTCCTCTAAGATGGAACACAGTGAAAGAAACCCCACTAGACTCTGCAACACCCATAGTACAGAGGATACGGTGGCACTCCTCAAGAAAACCCTAGGCATCCTCTGACGCCAAGCCACTAAAAGTAGGAGGGTGGTACTTCTTGTACCTCTCGAGCCTGGGCTGCTCCTCCTCATACACTATTGCCCTAACCTTGGGCTGAAATGGAGCTACCGGCTTCATTGGTATGCCCTCAGAACCTGGTCGACCTAGACCCGCTGCTCTGGGGTACGGGCGGTGAGAGTTTGTGCTCCTCCCCCAGCCTGAGATGTGGCAGGAGAAAATGGTATCAACCCTGCCTGAGCCAATATGCTGAACATGCTCGAAAACTGGGCGAGAGTCTCCTTGAGGGCTGATGCAGTAACAGGCGTCTTAGGTGCCGCCCTCCAACTGGAGCTACTGGTGGCTCCTCTATAGCAGCTCGTGCGGGTGGTCTGGCTGCACCACGTGGACGTTCTCGGACTCTACCCCAGCCCCGGCCTCTCACGGCTCTAGCAGGGGCGCGGGTGTCTGGTCATTTGATCCAGTTGTACGTGTCCTCACCATCTGTGAGATAATAGAAAGACAGAAATTTAGAATCCGAAGTCAAAATCTCGCACGATAAAGAACCAGAGAAGTGAAGCTTTTTCTTAAAAGTTCCATAGCCTTCCGAGGATAAGTACAAACGTCTCCGTACCGATCCGCGAGACTCCACTAAACCTACTTGTGACTCATAACACCTATGAACCTAGGGCTCTGATACCGACTTGTCACGACTCCAATTTCCCTCTGTAGGATGTCGTGACGGCACCTAGTCTCTAAGACTAGGTAAGCCTAACAATTATGCGAAATAACTGAATATAAAGCTGAAACTCAACCTTAACATATGAAATAAATAAGAACAGCGATTCAAAATAGTTACAACTCCCAAAACCCGGTAGAAATAAGTCACAAGCTCTAAAGAGAAATACTAAATATCTATATACATCGGAGTCTAATGAGGATAAGGAAAACAACATAATAAGGATAGAGGGGGACTCCAAGGTCTGCGGACGCTAGCAGATATACCTTGAAGTCTCCACGTACGGTCTAGCTCACTGGTACTTGGTCTGGTAGGATGTACCTGGATCTGCACAAAAAGATGTGCAGAAGAGTAGTATGAGCACACCATAACAGTACCGAGTAAGTATCAAGCCTAACCTCAGTAGAGTAGTGACGAAGTCATGTCAGGGTCTTACTGAAAATAATAGGAAACAAGGCAGAAGATATAATAATATAATGAAATTACTAAGAAGTGAACAATGAGAATTTAAAGAAGATAACAACACGTGATTCAAGAAGACAACTACAACATGTGAGGAAAACAAGATTCTTACAAGTTAAGAAACAACACCAACACTAATACAGCAAATAGAGGTAAACAACACGGGCGCTACCGAGGTACCGCCTCGTAGTCCCAAAACTAAATATACAACAGGGGCGCTCTTGAGATACCGCCTCGTACTCCCAAAAGTATATACACAACAGGGGCGCTCCTGAGGTACCACCTCGTAGTCCCAAAAGTAAATATACAACAGGGGCACGGTAGAAACCTAGTGCAAACAATGATAACCACACGACAGAAACCTCGTGCCAACAATGATAACCGCATGGCAGAAACCTCGTGTAATAATAACACTCTGCACGGCAGAAACCTCGTGCCACAACCAAACATTCATCTCAACCAAAAATCACCAAAACAACACATAACAATCAAAATAATGAAATTACAATGAAGAATCATACAGTTAAAGAATGAATACGAAATCAAAAAAACAGGTAATTCAACTAAGCATGTTGTACAAATTACGAGTAAGAGATAAGACACGTAGACATGTGATATTAGGCTAAGCATGATGACTACACGTGCTAGAGTAACTCAATTAAGGGAATAAAAGGAACTATTTAGCAAAAACTGAATCTTTCAATATTTAGCCCGAGTACGCAATCGTCACCTCGCGTACACGGCCTTCACGTATTGCAAATACCATAACAGTACCAAATCCTAAGGGGAGTTTCTCTCACACAAGGTTAGACAAGTCACTTACCTCAAATCTCGCTCAATCAATCAATAAGAATGCCTTTCCCTCGACTTTCCGATTCCGAACGACCCAAATATAGCCAAAAGCAATTACATACTATAAATATAACTACAAGAAACTATCTAAATAATGAAATTATGACTTTAACAAGGAACTAGAAAATCGCCCCAAAAAGTCGACCCGTACCCATGTCTCGGAATCGGGTAAAAGTCACAAAATTCGAACACCCGTTCAACCACGAGTCCACCCATAAGAAAATTACTCAAATCCGATACCAAAACCTCGATCAAAACCTTAAAATTCGATCTAAGAACTTTACACCTTTTCCCCACAATTTCTCAACCCAAATACTTAATTAAATGAAGAAACTAATGATAGATTAGTGAAATATAATAAAAAATGAGTCAAGAATCCTTACCCAAATATTTCCTCTGAAAACCCCTCAAAAGTTCGCCTCAATCTGAGCTCTCAAGGTCAAACAATGGAGAATGAAATCGAACCCTCGAACTTAGGCTTTTTCTGCGCAGCCAAACCGCATCTGCGGACCAAGAATCGCTTTTGCGATGCCGCACCTACCAAAAAACCATCGCAGGTGCGGAAAACACCCATGTCCAGGCCTTCCCCTTCTTTGGATAAGGGCCCGCATCTACGAGACCACTTCTGCGGGAATGCGACCGCACCTGCGACCACCGGCGCTTCTACGCCCCTGCCATTGCAAAAGCGAAGGTGCTTCCACGAAAAATGTCCCTATTCTGTGACCACTGCTGGGCAAGTCCAGCTCTACATCTGTGACTCAAAGCTCGCTTGTGCGAGTCCGCACCTGCGGCCAATCCCACCGCAGGTGCGATGACACCAGAACCAGCCTAGCATTAGGAATCCTCTAAGTCCAAAAATAATGATCCGATGACAATCTGATTCACATCTGAGGCTCCCGGGACCCCGTCCGAATATACCAACAAGTCTTAAAACATCATACGAACTTAGTCGCGCCTTCAAATCACATCAAACAACGCTAAAAATACGAATTTCACATCGATTGAAGCCTAAGGAACTTTAGAACTTCTAACTTCTACATTCGACGCTGAAACTTATCAAATCAGGTCCGATTGACCTCAAATTTTGCACACAAGTCACATTTGATATTACGGACCTACTCCAACTTCCGGAATCGAAATCCGACCCCGATATCTAAAAGTTTACTCCCGGTCAAACTTTCCAACAATCATCAAATTTTTCAACTTTTACCAATTAGCGCCGAAATGACCTACGGACCTCCAAATCAACATTTCGACACGCTTCTAAGACCAAAATCACCCTACGGAGCTACTGGAACTGTCGAAATGCCATTCCGGAGTCGTCTTCATATAATTCAAACTATGGTAAATTCCTAAAACTTAAACTTCCAATCTAGGGACTATGGGTCCCATTCAAATCTGAAACCCTCCCAAATCCGACACCAAGCACCCCGACAAGTTACAAAACCACAAAATAAAGTAGAGGGAGCAATAAATAGGGGTTCGGGGCTAATACTCTCAAAATAACTGACCATGTCGTTACAGCCTGGTCTGTAGCCAGGTTGAACTCGCCTTAAGCCAGGCAGGGTGAGGTCTATAGTAAGGAGCAGTGTGCTATAGAGCTGGTGACGCCTGGCCTAGCACCAGGCTTGGGTACTTCGTGCTTTTGTGCTCTTTTTTTATATTTTCGTTTTCTTTTCATGCAACCTTCACTCGTCTTTGTCTTCTGATGCTCCTACACATAAAATAATATAATTTAGCTCAAATATCACATAATTAACCGCTAAACTAATTACATGCAAGGCGAGTAATTTACTAAAAATATAGCATTATGGCCAAACATCAATTGTCTCATCATATTGGTGGAGATAATGGCCATTCTAATAGACCCGGTGGTAATCAAGGTCAATCTCATAATACTAGTGGCTCTCAAACTGTGATGAAGAAAGAAATCAAGAGCTAAGATTACAAATAAATAGGCCATAAGAAAGCTAGTTATCATCTGAAAAGAATCATATAAACTTTTGGCTTGTAACTGCTTTGAAATTAGTCTTGTGGATATTCCTTTAGAACAGGCCCAAGCATGCTCCTTTCAAAATTTCATTTCCAGTTTTGACAATGAATCAAAACTTAGGTAGAATATGCTAGTCACCACCATTTTAAAGAAATAAATTACAAATCAAATCATAGCAAGAAGAAAAATATCGTTACATTATTTAATCATTAAAGGAAATCATATAGTGTGTGTAGAGAATGTGTAGGTATATCCCTCTTTTCACTCCTTTCTTTTTTATTTCTTTGTTTTTCTTCCTTTTCTTCTTATTTTTTCTTTTCTGTCCAAATCATATTATTATTATTATTACTATAATTTAATTTCACACTTAACTTTTGCTCCTTTATTTATTTTGTTTCTTTTTCTTTTTTATTTTCTCTTCATAATATAATTTCATTGACTTTTTTTCCTCCTTTTTATTATTCTTCCTTTTTATACAATCGTGTTGCTTATTATAAAGTGGCTAAACTTTAATTAGTTTTGGAAAACTAGTTATGTTTTAAACGATACCCCTAAATTCTGGTATTTGCCTACTGACCACCGGACGCTTACGTACAACGATACACTAAAGGGCGTCCGGTTATATTATTGGGGCAACTAATTTCAGATAAAATTTCGCATCAGATAACATAGTTATTTGACTAAAAAAATATAATTTTCGGGTAAAACGGTTGAGTTTTATATAATAATTGGTTAAACTTAGTTAATAATAATATCTCTAGATATGAGTTCCGAAAACGTGAATAGCGTTAGACAGATCTGATAGGGGGTTGACAGCAACATGCATTAATTGTTCCAAAAAGTATGAGCAATAATGGAGGAAGAACTAACAATAAATAATAATAAACGACATTTAAGTAAATAGGAGAAGTGGTTCATCCAATAAAGAGTGAACTAGATGATTGTCCCTCTTGACAATGATGAATGACAGACAAATCCTAAAATATTCGAATTATTTTTGGATTTGATGGAAAAGTATAAAATAATATGAACAGGAATCTTGATGAAAAGATAGTGTTTGTATCTTTATAAGAGAGAGAATCTTTTCTCAAAAGTCTATTCTTATCAAATGAGTGTCACATGCCCCCACTCACTGTCTTTTTATTTCTTCTATTTATATGCGACATATTTCTAACAAACCATAATAGTATAAGTGCAGAGAATATCCACTAGAATATTCTCTTTAATATCCTATCCTGACAAACTAGCCGTTACAGCTCCTATCTATGGTGGTCGACCTCGATGATTGTTGACATCTCGACCACGAGTCTAGTTGCTTCCTGGTCGACCTCGACTGACTCTTTCCTCAATGCTACCTTGCCCTAAATATTCTGGGGCAGATTTCGACCTATACAGTTAGTCCCTCCGCTTATTGAGGTCGGCCTCAGACGACCTTCATGATCGGATTCTGTTTGTTGTAGTCGAGAAGACTGGACGAGTGGGTCGGGTAGTGATGTTTGGGATGAGCTGACAACGTGGCCTTTCGTGAGCCGCAATTTTTTAGGGTCACACCGTTTCTACACCAAAGTGACGTCATGACATCATGCGTCATGATGGCGCATTTTCTCGATACTTTGCGTCGTTTCCCGTGCGTCTGTCAGTTGGGTCTGCCATTTCGATACCAGTGCTGAGTAATGATGACATAATTTCTTGGTTTTGATGCCCGAATTCTTATAAATAGGGATGTGAGGGCATTCATTCGTGCTTTACGTATTTTTCATATCGAATCTTTGTGCTTTCTTCTCCTTACTCCATTATTGTGTGTCTTCTTTCCTGGTTCCAGTGATTCCAGTTGCTTTTAACCTTTCTTTACTTGAATATCCTTTCTTTCGTCAGAACTATGGCTAACGTGTCCTCTGGTCCCGGTGAGGGAAATAGCCCGGTCCCCATGGCGGCGATTTTGCCTCCTCGTGTTGAGGGCGTCTCTGTTGCCATTAAGGATGAGAACTTTCCTACGGTAGAGGACATAATTCCTCGTGGTGAGAAAGTCATGTCTGACCTTTCAAAGGCGCTTGAAGCTGGGCCCAAGGTTTCTGATTCGGTGAAGAAAGAGGCCGATCTAGCAGAGCTTAGGGCTAAATTCAACATTCTCACTCGCATCGATTTGGTCCCTGCAGGGCGGAATGTGATATAAATCCACCGCCCCGGGTATTGCGCGTTCTACGCATGCCCCTTCAAGGTTGGCTACAACCTTCCCCTTCTCCTATTGGCGGAGAAATTTTGCCGTTACAATGGTGTTTGCCCGGCTCAGCTCGCCCTATATATCTACAAGCTCATCAAGATGCTTACTAAATTTGTGGAATTAGTCAGGGTCGAGATCACACTCCTACAGTTGATGCATCTCTTCGCCCCTAGTTTCTATAGGGGGACAACGTTGAACCTTCGTCATCGAGGGGGAAAATGCCTGGTGGTGAAGATGGACGACAAGGCGAACCGCTAGTTCTGGCATAATTGTTTCTTTGTCAAAACCAAAAATGTGGTGGCCAACGCGGACGGCTTCCCCGAGACTTGAAATTATACTCATAAGCGTCTAACCTTTCTTTGATTAAACATTTGATTTGCTTGCTTTAGTCATGGGTTATGAACTTTTATCCCCTTCTTATGCAGCCAAGACTACACCCCCTCCTTTGGTCGGGGACATTTCTGATTGGGTTGGCCGGGTTCACCCTCACATCGTGGGAATCCGCGAGTGGCCGGGTTTTTAAAGAAGTTAAGGCCTCTTCCTTCCTTGACCAGTGAGCTCGTCTGTTTTTTTTTTGGCCTCTTAGTCGCCTTTTTCTTATAGTTAGCTTTTGCTAATAATGATAACCTTTTTTTATTCTTTCTTTTCCAGCCCGAAGATCTTCGAGGAGGTCGAGAACTCCCTCTCCTGCATTCCGTAAGAGGAAAGCTGCCTCCTATTCGACATTTATCCCCCCTACGACTGCGGGTAGGCCTACTCGCTCTTCCATTTCTGTTTCCTCCTCGACCGTGGCTAGGTCTTCTCGGTCTTTGGCCCAGTCTACCGCTGCCTCAGCATCGGTTTCTTCTCTGCCTGCAAATATTTCGACAGCGGAGCTTCCGGCCTCCCCTTTATTCCATCTTGTGGATGAGGAGGAGGAATCGTCGCCAAGCAATGGGAATTTGGTGCCCTGTAATAGAAGGTCAGTGAATGTTGGTGATGGGGTTGCTCGGGCTATATATTCTGTGATGGATGATTTTACCATCCACGAGACGGAGACCATAGTACTTGAAGACGATGTTAAGCTGGCGTCTGAGGTTCCGATATCGGCTGAGGCCGTAGAGGGCGTATCCCTTCCTTTTGCGATGACGAAAGCCGAAGGGTCTTCTGCAAGGGTTTCTGATACTTAACGGCAAGAGGGGCCATCGACTTTGCGACCGACAGACGGTGCTTCTACGCCGGTAATGGGAAATATAAAGGCGTGGCCGAGGATGGCTATGAGATGGGCTTAGACCTTGACGCTACAGACTGAGGATAATGGAAGAGGGATTTACTCAGCTCAAAGTGAGGCTGGAGGGGTATACGGGGACTATCGCGATCCCCATGGACTGTGATCTGTTAAAAAACACAGAGAACATGGTCCCTTCCCTTGGTCGCCTTTGTTCCGACGTGGAGGGTGAAACCCTTGCGTAGTTGCATGATGCCACCTTATCGAGGAGCATAGCCGGCCTCGTTCTCAGGGTAAATTTTTCAAGGCTTCTTTTTCTTGTCTGCTTTGTTCAGATTTTTGGTTTTCGTTTTAGTGCTTTGCCCTTGTCAGCGGAGGCGTTCTCGTGTTTGACTCTCTTTCTTTTTTGTGATTGCAGACCGTGATCTTGCAAATCAAAAGCGCCCGAAGGGAGGAGAGGCATAAGGCTATCTTCACAAGACTTCAACGCAAATACTTTGAGTACCGTAGCAAGTATCGGGAAATCCGTAGGCATTTTGGCGAGGGCAGCACTTTGCAGACCCTTCGGGACGAGCTGAAGAAAAAACGATGACGAGATAGTGAAGGTCATCGAGAAATGTAGTGTCTTTGAGAGGACGTTGGGAAATAAAGAAGAATAGATTGAGGTTAGTAGGGTCTTGGAGGTTACGCAGGTGATCGAGTTACGCAGGCAATTAGAGGAGTGTCACTTGAAGATGGAGGTTCTTCATGGTGAGATCACCGAGAAGCAGAACGAGCTGGATAGGGCAGAGTTAACTCGGTCGGGGGATTCGAGGAAGACAGATCCCCCCTTGAGGTGGTGATTCGGACCCTCTGTTCTGAGTGGGAGAACGACTTGGAAATGACAAGGTTAAAAGAAGAGCGACTTGATGAGAGGATCGGAGAGTTGGAGAAATAGAACTCTGACCTTTACGACTGAGTTGCTGCCCTTGAAGCCGAGAAGGACCAATTACTAGCGCGACCATCTTCTTCTCATACTTCAGACTTTCCTAATGTTCCTCAAGAATTATATGAGGAGTGGATTCATGCCGAAGCCCAGTTGGATGTGTTCCGAGATTTGCATGCGGCGAGATCTGTTTCTGGGGCTGCCCTTGAAAATGCTCATGTCAAGGCTCGTGAAGCTCGAGTCGCTTGCGGGTATGATCATGTTATGGTAGAGGCCGGCGAGGATGAGGGGGACAAAGATATAGACCGGCATAAGCAAAACGCCTGGCATGATGCTGCATATCTTGAGGAGGAAGATGGCGATGGAGAGGGTGTTGAAGGTCAAGAGGGTTACGTAGTTGAGGGCCAGGTCAGTGAGGATGCTGCAGGCGATAAAGGTGGTGGCCAGTAGTTTTCTGTTTTGTCTTTTTTTTTTATAGCTTTGGGTGTAGTTGGTGGCGTCTTCATGAGCTTTTGTAAAAATGTTCTAAGTATGAAATGCCAACTTTGTTATTTGCATCTAATTTTCTTCCTATGGTTCGTACTTGTATTTTTTTTTTGTTGATTTCGTAGCTTGGTTGCCTTGGTTTTCTAGTCATAATCAATTAGTTCGGATAAGGTCGAACATATCCTAAGTTTAATTATCGCTGAGGATCAGTAGGTGTTAGTTCAAACAAGGTCAAACATAACGTATGTTTAACTATGGTCGAGGGCCAATAGGTGTTAGTTCGAAAAAGGTCGAACATAACCTATGTTTAACTATGGCCGAGGGCCAGTAGGTATTGGCCCGAACAAGGTCGAACATAACTTACGTTTAGCTATGGCCGGGGGCCCGTAGGTGTTAGTTCGAACGAGGTCGAACATTGAGGTGTGCTTTCGATGTGATCAAGGGACGGTATGTGTTAGTTCAAACAAGGTCGAACGTAACCAATGTTTAATTATGGCCGAGGGCCGGTAGGTGTTAGTTCGAACAAGGTCGAACATAACCTATATTTAATTATGGTCGAGGGCTAGTAGGTGTTAGTTCGAACAAGGTCGAACATAACCTACATTTAATTATGGCTGAGGGCCAGTAGGTGTTAGTTCGAATAAGGTCGAACATAACCTACGTTTAATTATGGTCGAGGGCCAGTAGGTTCGAATAAGCTCGAACATAACCTACGTTTAATTATGGCCGAGGGACAGTAGGTGTTAGTTCGAACGAGGTCAAACATAACCTACATTTAATTATGGTCGAGGGCCAGTAGGTGTTAGTTCGAACGAGGTCGAACATAACCTACGTTTAATTATGGCCGAGGGCCAGTAGGTGTTAGTTCGAACAAGGTTGAACATAACCTACGTTTAATTATGGTCGAGGGCCGGTAGGTGTTAGTTCGAACAAGGTCGTACATAACCTACATTTAATTATGGTCGAGGGTCAGTAGGTGTTAGTTCGAACAAGGTCGAACATAACCTGCGTTTAGAAATATATGCTTCTAGGTGCGGAGTTTGTCGACATCATAAACTTTAAGCATTGGTGCCTTGGTTGTGCATTTAAAGAAATAGAAATAAACTTCATGCATTGTTGCTTTGTTCATACACTTGGAGAAATTTACAAATTTTCGGGCGTTGGCTGGCGTTCCAGTCCCGATCTATCTAGTCCCTTCATTGGTCGACATGGAGAAGGCTTGAGAGGTCGAGCAATGAACCAACCGTCCTGTGCCTCCGTCTTTGCGTGCTTCAACTTAAATTTTCCCCTTCGTCGCCTCGTTAAAAACCTCATTGAGAAAACCCAATTGAGACAAAACTCAAGTGAGGGAAAAAGGAGTACGACTTGGGGGATGCTTTATCTCTTAGAAGTTGAAGTACTTGAGGCGGGTAATATTCTAGTTGTTTGGTAGTAGCTTTCCTTCCATTGTTTCTAGTTGGAATGACCCTTTGTTCGTTGTTGCTGTGATTTTGTACAGACCGTACCAATTTGTTCCAAGTTTGCCTTCCTATAGGTCTTTGCTTGCTTGTGTTTTAGCTTTGAGCACGTAGTCCCCGACTTTGAGTGGCCTGACCTTTGCCTTCTTGTTGTAATAGCATTCTGCTTGTTGTTCTTGGGCAATCATTCTTATGTAGGCCATGTCTCTTCGTCGAGTTCCTGCCTTCTGCTTTCATCGTTCCTTGGTTCGCTCTCGTGGGAGTATTTTAGACTGGGCTCCCCGACCTCGACCGGTATTACTGCATCAGTCCCATAGACTAAAGAGTAGGGCGTCTCTCCTGTGATTGTCTTCGGCGTTATTCGGTAGGCCCACAATACTTCTGGTAATATTTTCGGCTACAGTCCCTTAGCGTCTTCGAGTTTCTTCTTCATAATGTTCAGTAGACTCCTCTAGCCCGTTGCCCACGGGGTGGTATGGCTTCGAAAGTATTCTTTTGATATGCCACTTCTCAAAAACTTCAGCGACCTTCTTCTCCAGGAATTGGGGTCCGTTATCGCAGCTAGTCTCTTTGGGGAGGCCGAACTGGCATATGATGTTTTTCCATATAAAGGCGATCACTTCCTGTTCACGTATTTGGGCGAACGCTCCTGCTTCCACCCACTTAGAGAAATAGTCAATTAAAACCATAAAGAATAATACGTTACCTCGCCTTGTTAGGAGGGGGCTCACGATGTCCATTTCCCATTTGATGAACGGCCAAGGTGAGGTGACCGAGTGGAGGTGTTCGCCTGCTTGGTGAATCATTAGGGCATACTTTTGGTATTGCTCGCATTTTTTCACGAAATCTGCGGCCTCTTTTTTCATGGTGGGCCAATAATACCCTGCCCGAATGAGGCATCTGACCAAAGACCGATTGTCGGAATGAGCTCCAAAATGGCCTTCGTGGACCTCTTTAAGGACGCATCGCGTCTGGTTTGGGCCCAAGCATTTCGTCCGCCGTACGTTCTCTTATACAGGTCGTTGTGGATAATGTTGTACCTGGATGCTTGCATTCTCAGTTTCTCAGCCTCTTTTTTATCACCTGGGAGTACTTCGTCCTGCAATTATGTAACAACACGGTTGCGCCAGTCCCAAGTCAGGTTTATGGTTCTAACCTCAATTTGGTATATCGACGAGTTGAGAAAGTGGACTACACTTCTATCTCCGGTTGCAATGTTTTTGGTGGTTGCGGTTAGTTTGGCGAGACCGTCCGCATCAACGATCTGTGGTCGTGGAATCTGGTCGAGTTGACATTCATCGAACTCAGACAACAATTTGTAGATTTCAGTATGATATTTTTGTAACCTTTGTTCCTTGATTTGGAAAGTCCCTGTGACTTGGTTGACTACGAGTTGGGAATCTCAATATAGTCTTAACTGTTTCACCCCATACTTGAATGCTAGCCTTAACCCTACAATTATAGCTTCATACTCGGCCTCGTTGTTAGTCATATCTAGGCACTTTATGGACTGGCGAATCACTTTGCCGGTTGGGACTTTGAGTACGAGTCCCAGTCCGGACCCTGACCTGTTAGACGCACCATCTGTGTACAGGACCCAAAGGTCCTGTGTTTGGTGAGAAGCGTGGGTGGCTACTCTTTCAACTTCGGGCATTACTTTTGTGCTGAAGTCGACGACGAAGTCAACGAAGACTTGCAATTTTATCGTTGTTCGCAGTTGATATGTGATATCGTGCTTGCTCAGTTCGATGGCCCATTTGGCCAACCTTTCTGACAGCTCGGGTTTATGCAAAATGCTCCTTATGGAGAAAGTCATGACGACCGAGATAGGGTGGTACTGGAAATTTGGTCTAAGCTTTCACGAAGCTATGACTAAGGCCAGGGCTAATTTTTCGAGGTGAGGGTAACTCATCTCGGCGTCGACAAATGTTTTGCTAATGTAATAGATGGGAGACTGCGTACCTTTATTTTCTCGAACCAGGACTGTGCTTACAGCTACTTCGGATACAGCGAGGTAAACGAGAAGATGTTCCCTTGGCTCCGGCTTTGAAAGTAGTGGTGGTGATGGCAGGTACGCTTTCAACTCCTTCAGGGCCTGGACGTACTCAAAAGTCCATTGGAGGTTGTTATCCTTTTTTAGTATGCCGAAGAATCTATGACACATGTCTGATGATCGTGAGATGAAACTCAAAAGGGCGGCGATATAGACTGTCAACCTTTGAACCTTTTTTTTGGTGGTCAAGTGTTCTGGTATCCCCTCGATGGCTTTGATTTGATCAGGATTGACCTCGATTCCTCGCTGTGATACCAGGAAACCTAGAAATTTTCTCAAGGCCACACTGAATGCACATTTTTTGGGGTTTAGTTTCATTTCATATCATCTGAGTATGTCGAAGGTCTCTCTCAGATGGTCTATATGATCTTCTTTCCTTTTGGACTTGACTAGCATGTCGTCTCTATAGACTTTCATCGTTTTGCCAAGCTAGTCTTTGAACATCCTCGTCACCAACCTTTGGTAAGTTGCCCCTGCTTTTTTCAGCCCGAAGGGCATGACCTTGTAGCAGTGCGGCCCCTGATAGGTGATGAATGTGGTTTTCTCCTGATCTTCTTCTTCCATGAGGATTTGATTGTAGCTTGAATAGGCATCCAAGAAGCTCAGTAATTCATGCCCGGTCGTTGGGTCGATGAGTTGGTCGATATGGGGTAATGGAAATGAATCATTGGGCATGCTTTGTTAAAATCTGTGAAATCCACGCACATCCGCCATTTCCCATTCTTCTTTTTCACCATCACCACGTTGGCGGCCCACTGGAAATATTCAACTCCCTGATTGAGCCATTTTCCAATAGTTTTTCCACATCTTCTCATACCGCGTCATTAATCGCGGAGTTGAACTCACGCCTGACCTGCCTCACTGGGGATGGAATGGGTCGACGTTTAGTTTGTGCGTGGCGATTTCCTTTGGAATACCTGGCATATCTGCATGGCTGAAAGCAAACAAATTTGCGCTAGTAGTTAAGAACTGATGGAATTTACCTGGTTCCTGAAGTATGCAGCCGATGTAAGCTTTCTTGCTGTGATTGTTGGTGTCTAATTGAACAGGGTCGAGGTCTTCTATGGTCGATTTTGTAGCTTCAACCATATCGGGGTCTCTGGTGACGTCTTCGCTATCATCACATATCGACCTCGACCTTGTTGATTACTATGCCTATTTTTCTTTGTCCTTCGCTTGTTGAGTGGTCGTGATGTACGTTATTCCCCTCGTATGCTAAATATCCCCTAGGGAGTCGAGAATTTGATGACCTGGTATAAGCTCGAGGGGATGGCCCTCATGGTGTGTATCCATGGTCGCCCTATTATGGCATTGTATGTTGTGTCTTGGTCCATGATGTGGAACATGGTCTCCAAAGTGACACCACCGGCCAGAACGGGGAGCGTGATTTCGCGTGATGTTCACTCAACTGCATTGTTAAAACCAGTTAGCGTGATGTTATGCGACACTATCTTATCTTCGAGTTTCATTTGTGCAAGTACTCGAGGATGGATAATGCATGCGCCACTCCCATCATCTATCATAATGCGTCTCACATCGGTATCTAAAATTCATAAAGTAATAACAAGGGCATCATAGTAAGGGAAAACCAAACTGTTGGTATCTGACTTATCGAAGATGATACTTTCTTCGAGTTCGTCGTACCTCTCACGGGCGATTGACCGTTTGAGCTTGTAGGTAGTGGTGAACTTTACGTTGTTGATTTAAACATCTTCACCGCCACCGATGATTATATGGATGGTGAGGGTGGTTTCGGCAGCCCTTGATGTTGTTCGCATCCTCTGGCAAAGTTGGTCCTTCCATGGTCGCTCTACAACTCTTTGAGGTGTCCCTGTCGTAACATGTTTACACCTCCTGCCTTAGGGCGATGCAATCTTCAGTTTTGTGCCCTCATTCTTGATGGAACTCGCAAAGGGCGTCCGATTTTTTGGTACTCGGATCTGACCTCATCTTTTGTGGCCACTTCACCTTTGGTTTGAGCTTCTCCAAGGCGTAAACTATTTCTGTAGGTGACACACAAAAGTTGTGAGCGGATAATAAATGAGGCATACCTCTTTTGTTCTGATGAGTCCTTGTCCTTGATTTGGGTAGGCCTTCTTCGTGGCGGGAGGAGGGTGAAACGACCACTCTGACATATGGTTGATGTCGTTCCCTGTTGGATCGTGAAGCAACGAGGTCCCTTCTGGTATCATTTCTTCGATCTTTTCTGGATTCGGCCTGTACCGAGGTTAGTCGATGAGTTGGTCCATTGAGGTCGTCCTTGTCTACTTGGACCTCAGCACAATATGCGTTGTGTATTTCATCCCAAGTGGTTGGGGGATACTTCATAAGTCGACTCAATAGCTTTATAGTCGCCCTTGAACCGTCCCTGCTTAGCCCGTTCTGGAAGGCTGCGACTGCCATCCCTTCTGACACATTCGGTAGGGTCATCCTTACTCGGTTAAAACGGGCGAAAAAGTCCCTCAGTCCCTCTCCCGGAGACTACTTAATAGCAAATATGTCATTCACTCTTGCCTCGGCTTTCTTGGGCCCAGCATGAGCCGTTATGAACTTGTCGGCCATCTCTTCGAAAGTTTTAATTGAGTGCCCGGGTTAGTTGTGAATACCATGTCAACACTCCTCCTGTGAGGGTTTCACCGAATTTCTTCAACAAAATAGAGGATACTTGTTCTTTGGCAAGATCATTGCTTTTCACGGCGATGACTTAGTGAGTCACGTGATTTTCAGGGTCAGTCGTGCCATCATATATTTTTAGGTAGGGCGGCATTTTAAAGGTCTTCGGTATGGCATACGGGGCTGCATCGTCACTGTATGGTTGCTCGACAAGTCGGCCGGCATCTCTCTTCATCAACAGTTTGGGGGCGCCCGATATTTTATCGACCCTTTCCTAGTGTTCTTTCATCTGATCTCGGAGTACCTTGTTCTCGTTCTCCATTTCCTCCATCCTTTTCAAAATGGTTACAATAGCGTTATCACCTGCAGTATTAATGACGTTGTGAGTAATACCTATTGTTGGAGGTGGAGTGAGTTGGTCACACTATTCGTCCGCTTGTTGCACAGTGCAAATCCTTGCATTTTCCACAGTCGCATCTCGGGCGGACTTGTTGAGGACACCAGTTAGCGCGTCGGTTAGCCATGCTTCTAGGAGCTTTTTTACAGTTGGGGGTGTCCCTTCTCCCATAGATGTGGAGGCTCCCTTACCAAGAGATTTTGTGAAGTTGTAGTGAGGAGGGGGTGACCCATCTCGCCTAGGGGAAGCATTGGGCGTTGCGTCTTCGTCCATTGTTTCACAGCTCTCATTGATAACGTTCATGAGGTTGGTTGGGAGGTCACTTATTATTCTCGTCCTTTCTTCTTTGCTACCTGCCATATTGGATTTGTGCATACAAAGAAATGAGATCTTGTTCTTGCTTTTTTTTTTTTATGTTAGAGATCCGTGTTAGTTATAGATCTAGAAGAAACTAAAAAATTAACTAGAAAATCCCCACAGATGGCGCCAAATTGTTTGACAAAAAAATATAACTTTCGGCTAAAACAGTTGAGTTTATATAATAATGGATTAAACTTAGTTAATAATAATATCTCTATATGTGAGTTCCAAAAATGTGAATAACATTAGACAGATCTGATAGGGGGTTGACAACAACATGCATTAACTGTTCCAAAAAGTATGAGCAATAATGGAGGACGAACTAACAATAAATAATAATAAATGACATTTAAGTAAATAAGAGAAGTGGTTCATCCAATACAGGGTGAACTAGATGATTGTCCCTCCTGACAATGATGAATGACGGACAAATCCTAAAATATTCGAATTATTCTCGGATCTGATAGAAAAGTATGGAATAATATGAACAAGAATTTTGATGGAAATGTAGTGTTTGTATCTATATAAGAGAGAGAGAATCTTTTCTCAAAAGTCTGTTTTTAATCAAATGGATATCACATTCCCCCACTCATTATCTTTTTTTTTCTATTTATACGGGACATATCCCTAACAAATCATAATAGTACAAGTGTAGAGAATATCCACTAGAATATTCTTTTTAATATTCTATTTTAAAAACTAGTCGTTACAACTCTATCTGCGGTGCTCGACCTCGACGATTGTTGACATCTCGACCACGAGTCTCGCTACTTCCTGGTCGACCTCGACTCACTCTTTCCTCAATGCTACCTTGCCCTAAATATTCTGGGTAGATTTCGATCTTTACAATAGTGTTTGGTTAGTTGAATAAAAAAAAAAAAAGAATTTGAGCATAACTAATGCAAGTTTTGTTGATATTATTAAACCTCTAATAATTAATGCAGCGTTTGATTACATTTTTTTTCTTTCTTAAAAGAGAAATGAGGATGCACGGTTTGAAAAAGTCACACAAGTGGTAGAAGAAACAGTCACGTGTCCAGCAATCGAAGTTTCCTTATTGATTGATTCCATCCCCTTTCCCCAATGGGCCATGCCATTACATTTGCGTATGCGTTTTGCTCAACGAATATTTTTTTTTTTTTTTTTTTTTTCTCAACGAACCAATACCCAAAATTCTGACGTACCCACAAAACATACACGTGTCCACCTACTCTACGACATTTTACATTTAACCGCCGGTTACCCACCGCCGGTCAGCGCTTCTTATATATCCAAGTTCAACCCCACTTGTGCCAAGTTTGGTATTTGCCGTTTCCCCACACACACCAAAAAACTTCCACAAACACCCAAAACTCCTCGAATTCACACTTTCATTTGGTCAAAA
Organism: Nicotiana tabacum; assembly: GCF_000715075.1. NCBI lineage: Eukaryota > Viridiplantae > Streptophyta > Magnoliopsida > Solanales > Solanaceae > Nicotiana > Nicotiana tabacum. The sequence goes on from NC_134096.1 coordinate 1,684,119, forward strand.
TTTTCTCTTTTTGTTTCGAGAAGAAGCCCCAATTCAGTTGTTTTTTTGTGTTATGATCGCAAAAGTTGTGGACTTTAAAGATGGGAGCTGAAGCTGAGGTTATTGTACCAGTACAACAGACCATCACCACGGTCTTAGATGTCCCCTGCTGTTCTGATGTGGTGCGTTTTTCTCTTTTAACATTCTTCTTTACTTTCCCCTTTTGCTTTTTAATTGTGTTTTTTTACGTTTTTTGGGATACCCATCTTGTGATCTTTGAAGAATTAGCGAAAAGAGCATGTTTTTTCAGTGTTAAGTCCCGTGCTTTAGATTTAATTGAAGATTTGATACTCAAAGAATAAAATTCAACACCCTAGACTTTGAATTATTAACTCATAAATGCTTATAGAATGTTACGGAACTATACAGGGAAGCAATAAAAGGAAAACATGTTTGGCTCGTTTCAACTTATTTAAGCTTAATTGTTGAGTTTCATTAGATTTTAGGAAGGAGTTAGTGTTCCTAAGCGTGATACGATGTGAAGTGTTGATCATCTTACCTATTGAGGTCTTGGCTTTAAGTGTTAAGTAATTTATGACTAATTTTGGAGCTTTCATAGTATCATAATAGTCATTACATGAGAAAAAGTCTAGGGTATGTCTGCAAAGGTTGTGACTTAGGTCATAGGTTCGAGCCTTGCGGCATGCGAACTTAGCTTGGTATTTAAGTGGAGAAGGGAAGAGGACCCATATCCCCGAGTTTCGAAGGCAGTTGATCATAAGGTTTGGCCCCGAGTTTCGAAGGTGGCAGCTGTCATAAGGTTTGGCCCCAGATGGATTTCTCGGTCATAACCAAAAAAAGGTCTAGCATGTCACAATACCTACAGAAAAACTTTGGCAATCATTCTAGCTTCAATAAATAACCTGAACATAACAATAACCACTATGCACAAAAATTTCCGCCTTTTCCCACTATGCACAAAAATTTCCGCCTTTTGCCCAAGTTATAGTTAATATTATATCTAAGGTGCCTCTAAGAAAAGCTTCCAGTGGCATTTGGAGGATGGCAACTACACAAAGCATAGAATGTTTCTTGGTGTTCAAAGAGGAAATTTATGCTTTAAAATGTTGCTTGTAAAGCTCCTTGTATTCTAATTAGGCAAAGCAGTTGCTTGGCTCTTGTATAAGGGGGCCTACTGGGCCTTTCTTCTACAATAGGGAAATCTGTGCTGAAACATTGCCGTGAAGCTCCTTTAAGTGCTAATTTTGTGTGCTTAATTAGGCAAAGCCATAGTGTTAGCCTTATATAAAGGTCACTTATTGAGCCTCTTCCCAATAAGAGGGAAAGATGCACTTCAATGCAGTTCGTAAGGTATCTAAGTGTTAATGAACATATTAATCAGGCAATAAGTAGCTTGACTCTTCGATAAAGTGGAGCTACCTTCTCTCTGCAACAGTAAAATGTGCTCAGATATAGTTTGTAAAGCTCATTTGCATGGATATCAATTTTTCTCTTTATTTCTTTGAAATTGTTCTCGTTCTCTTAGTTCGATCAGTGTCTTTTTAAGGTTGCATTTTCACAACATTGTGATGATAGAAGTCAACTCGAAACGTTAAATCTTGGGCTTTCAATTGGTCTACTAGAAAAAGGTTGCCTTGGCATTCTCAAGCATGGACATGTTTCTTCTCATTTTTTATCAGCATTCTCTAGGCATTCACAACTTTTTTCCTCATTTCTGACATCTTTCTTCTTGAAATGTTTTCGGTGGAGGGAGGGGAAAAGTGTAGGATATTTACAACAATGATTGTCATAGCATTTAAGTATGTTGTGGTTTTGATTTTTCTGGAACAGTTGAGGCCACAAAACCAAATTTATTTAGAATACTGTGTATATTGCAATTGGGGACAGGAGTACAGAGTTACTGATACATGTCTCTTTGGACCCAAAAGGTAATGTAAGTTTTTCTTTTGGGGGTGGGTGGGGGGTGGAGGGGGGACAGATGACCTGCAGAGTAGGGAAGATGGATTAGGTCTGTTCTCCTATGGTGTTCATCTTTCTGTTCCAGATTTACCTTTGCATATGAACCATGCCATGTCATTTTGAGCTCTTCTCAAGGTTAATATACTTTGAAACATATCAGAGACATTGCAAGATTGAAGTATTTTAGGACCAAGCTTGATTTTCATAATGACAAGAATCCACACTAGTGTTAGCCTAGAGGTCCATGTTCTGGTTTGCTATACTGTTCAGCCACATCCCTCTTGGACGAACAGTCAAGTTGCCCACATCATGTGCAGAGTGAAGCCTGTTATGACCAGTTAATATTTTATTCTTTGAGTGGAAGAGAGGAATCCCTCCACTTGTGGAGCTTCCTTTAAAGTTAAGTGTATTCAGCTGATATACCTTTTCTCAATGTTCAACAATATTGGTGCTAAATATGTACATTATAATTAGTGATCGGAATTAAACCTTCTTTTGTCATTTGTGAGATGATGTGTCTCTATCAATTCTTTCTTTCAGGATTTTAAATCCCCAGATACTACAATTTTGCAGTTTGTTCCTAGCATTCGTTCAGGTAGTTTTGCAGATATTGGCCCACGGAGGTTCATGGAAGATGAGCATATAAGGATAGATGATCTTTCCGAACATCTAGGTTCCCTAGTCAGGTTTCCTCAGCCTTGTGCCTTCTATGGGGTAATTTTCACTTTTGGAACGTTATACGTTGGTTATTGGGGAGCTTGTCTAACTGATTCGTGCTCACTATCTTGTAGGTATTTGATGGTCACGGAGGACCTGAGGCAGCAGCTTATGTGAGAAAACATGTTCTCAGATTCCTTTTTGAGGACGCCAATTTCCCTCAGACATCAGAAGTTGATGACGCATTTTTAAAAGAGGTGGAAAATTCTCTAAGAGAAGGGTTTCTTCTTGCTGACCTTGCTTTGGCTGATGAGTGTAATGTGAGTAGTTCCTCTGGAACTACTGCATTGACAGCTCTGGTATTGGGAAGGTAAATTTTTAACATTATGTATTTGCACGTAAATGGTTCTCCTTTTTGTACAAAAATGGTCATGTTCATGATTGCCTCTGGGTCTCACTTGTAGCCATATTATGTACTCAATCTTATTTCTTGGCACTCTAACCGCATCATACGGTGTTCAGTTCTTTAAGCGGGTAATATAAGTTATTCATTCCTTAGTTGAGGATGCTGTTTGATGGATGAGAGTCAACCTGTCTTTATTTTTGAGTTCCGCAGAATTGCTTTGCCAAGTATCGAACCACAGATGACTATAGAACTTGAGAAATTGCAGGGAGCTAGGGAGGACCATAGGATTTGATTCTATTCTATGAATTTTTGGAACCTGCGATTTTTTACTGTATTCTTGTTAACTAAACTGCTACTCTGTCCTCTTCTAGGCTTCTAATGGTGGCAAATGTGGGAGACTGCCGAGCAGTTCTTTGCCATAAGGGAGAGGCAATTAATATGTCTCAAGACCATAGACCGAATTATGCATCAGAGAGAAGGCGTGTCGAAGAGTTGGGCGGATTTATTGACGATGGCTATCTCAATGGTGTCCTATCAGTGACTAGGGCCTTGGGGGACTGGGACATGAAGCTGCCATGTGGCTCTGCCTCTCCTCTGATAGCGGAGCCTGAATTCCGACAGATTATCTTGAGCGAGGACGATGAATTCCTTATAATTGGTTGTGATGGGATCTGGGATGTTATGTCAAGTCAACAAGCGGTTAATCTTGTGCGTCGTGGTCTGAGACGGCATGATGATCCTGAACAGTGTGCCAAGGATCTTGTCATGGAGGCCCTGCGGCTCAGTACTTTCGACAATCTTACTGTGGTAATTGCTTGCTTTACTTCCGTTGATCATTCTGAACCATCACAGTCACGACAGAGGCGATTAAGATGCTGCAGCTTCTCTGCAGAAGCCTTGTGCAGCTTACAGAGTTGGTTGGACAACAGTGGAAGCCGTTGAGTTTAGATGATTCTGCAGGGATAAAAGCCAACCTTTGTGGATGTTTTTTCTTTCTTCCATCTGTTTTTGGGTGGGTTTTCTGTCATATAATTGGTTGGCAAAGAGAATGGGCTCAGTTTGGTGCTCTTTGTTGTATGGAACATGTATCTCATTTTATTAGCTGTATATAACAACTAATTTTCAATTAGCAAATTCACCATTGAAGCATTTAAGTTGTGGTCCGTTCAACATACACATCGTCATAAATTAACTTTCCCTTTTCTTTTCAAGATGCATATATATATATATGTGTGCGCGTGTGTGTGTGTTTCCCCTTCAATTTCCGACATGAAGATGTCCCTCAGAAAAAGAGAGGGAGTGAGGGAGAGAAAATAGTCGTTGTTGGTCATGACTCATGAATTTAGCTTATACATCTGCTGCAGGCGACTCCCAAGTGTTCTTCATTTCTCATATTCTTTTGACGAGACCTTAGTTTTTCTTCTTAATTCTTACTTGTATTTTCGGACAAGAGGGGTTGCTCTGATGGTAAGCAACCTCATGGTAGGGGTAAGGTGTGAGTTGTTGTTGTTGTCGTCGTCTTACTTGTATTTCCCATGTACTCCTCAATATCGGAGGTGCGCACACAAATGCTATTGCAGCACAGTTTCCTCTTTCTAATTACATATCCCTTGGGCTTTACGACTTTGTTCGACGTAATAGCATCATGACATACCATAAAAAGATTAAAGAGTAATATAAATTGATTTATACTAGCGTTTAGTTTGAAAAAAAGTAACAAGAAAAGGAATACATCAGGGTTTATTAAAGAAAAGGGCATTAAAGGAAGCTAAAGTTTAATTTGCTGTCAAACGGCGGGTCAAAGCTACCAGTCGTACGAAGCTACATGAAACATGCTACTGTACCACCAGATAGTCTTCCTTCTCCCTTATTAGCAACTAAAAATATTTTAAATTTTGCGATGGCTATAGATATAATTAGGTGGCTGCAGAGCTCACTCCAAAATTCCCAGGGTAGCTAGCGTATCGATCTGCAGCTAGCTATGGCAGGAATTTTGATACAGTGGTATGATTTTATTTGTTTCGGGATAGTAGGAATTGCCATGTTTGGCGCTCTTTACGTGCTATGCTGCTGCAAAATTAAGCAACAGCGTTACCAAACACTTAATGGTGATCATATTGACGACCACAACATTATTGGTCGTCAAGAGATCCTTTTGCCCCTGCAGGGCTGCCATCCGTCGTCGTCGTCGTCGTCAGCAGTGGAGATGGGGAGTTTGTCAAGTAGTTGTTGGCGTGGGATTCACCCTGCTTGGCTCTTGGCTACACGTTTTATATCTTTAGTTGTTCTCTGCATATTTTTAACCTGGGATGTCCTCCTTTACAACTACTCCATCTTTGTCTATTATACCGAGTAAGTTCTTTACGTGTGTATCTTTGAACCATATTTGTGTTTTACTAATTGGGAATGAGATTTGATTAGTCTGTCCGAAATCTAATAATTTTCCTAAAATTCGAATGTAGGTGGACTTTTACGTTGCTAATCGTCTATTTTGCAGTAAGTAAAATATCGACAATTAAGCAATGATTATTTCCATCACCAGTTATATATTGGTCCGCGAAACCACCTTTTGCTTGTCGAAATATTACGAAAATTACACCGTGTATATAAATAAAATATTAATAGATTTTAGATGTATATAACATATATTGAACACCATTTGTCGGAAATTTTTTTATTTCTTACAAGTCTATACACCCTTGAGGAAATTTCAGGCTTCGCCACTGGTCTGAGACCTCTTAATACTCTTAATTAATTAGCAATTTTCAGAATAACTAAGTCTAGAGCTCTCTGCTTCGTCTGATCACTTTAAACTGCATTGTCTTTTTTAATTGTCGCCCTCTGCAACAAATTTAAATGTAGATTGGAACCATAATATCTGCATATGGATGTGTACGCTACTACTCAAACAAATTAGCTCCACGTCCTGGCGACGTAATTGAAGACATTAATTCTCTGCCCAAGGATGGTGTCTATACAAGGACTGATCATGAGATTGACAACAAGGCAAAGACCAACAAGAGTATATTCAAGCTGCAAGGCCAATATTACAATGAAGACACAGTACCACAACGAGCAACCTTTTGGAGTTACGTGCTACAAATTTCGTATCAGGTAAATATAATATTAGTCCCTGATCAAGAATTGGATGGATAACCCTTCGGGGTTGTCCAGGATGACCCGGTATCAAATCCCCTCTCAATGTCTTTTGTCGCATACAGGGCTTGCCTAGTGCGGTTTACATCCCATGTGTGGTTTGTAGGATATTACATAGGGATGTTTACCCAATGCGCACAAAGTGCTCACCACAGAGTGCTCACCCGAAGGGCAGAGACTGTGACTGGGGCTGGCAAACTGGCGTGTCGGGTCGGATATAAGCGGGCCAAACCGGGTAATTTAAAAAACGGATAAATTATCCGATCTGACCCGTATTTGAGACGGAAAAAACACGGGTTTATCCGAGGATAATATGGATATCCATATCATCTATGGCTTCTTAAATATGATCACTTATGAGAGAATTCCTAATCTTCCAAACTTGAGGAACTCCAATTTGAGGTTTTACAAATGTAAAAGTTAAACACATTAGTTATCCATTTGGTTAACCATTTTCTAAGTGGATAATATGATTCTTTATCCATATTCGACCCGTTTTTAAACGGTTCATTATTAAACCTATTTTTTGATGGATAATATGGGTGAATAACTATTTTCTTTTAACCATTTTGTCACCTCTAATTGTGATAGAGGTTGTAGCGGCTGCGGGTTTCCTCTCTTACAAAAAAAAGAAAGAATTGGATGGACTATATGTGGAGCAATTCAACATAAATTTGATAACGATTAGAATTGATCTCCAAATAATAATAATAATAATGAAATAAAAAATAGGACAAGCGTTGTAGTACTACATACAAAAAAAGAAGAAATTTTTGCTAACATCATCATAGTAGCAATATATATTGTTGTCAGGTGAAGTAAGTCCAGTGTTCTACAGTATAATATATGTTGTGCATTACGCATCAAATGTCCTGCTTGTTTTATTCTAATGTGATTATCTTAATTACCTGAACAGACTTGTGCAGGTTCAGTAATTCTTACAGACATCATCTTTTGGTTCATTATACTACCCTTCTCCTCAAATTCACATCTTCAACTAAACCTGGTATACATGCTTCTTTCCTTAATTAGTAGTGAACTTACCCTCTCTCTTTTTTTTCAATATTCAAGTTTCTTTTCATTTCTTTCATTTTTTTCAATTTTTTATTTCTACTGTCCTTTAAAATTGAATAAAAATGCTCTGTGTACTAAGAAAATAAATAAATAGTAAGTAATAAGAGGGGCTTTACCTTAATGATCCTAATGAGGGTAGGTTCAGTTTATCTGAACTTCATTACTTCTTTTATCTTATATGCTGCTAAAGTTGTTTAATGGTAATATATATATATATATATATATATATATATATAATTGATGATAAATGTTGCGCGATATTGTTCAAGTTCTATATTTCAAGAATCTTATTATTTGATTATTCATGTCTTAAATATTCTATTAAAATATATGATACAGCTATCACTAGCTCTAATTAAGGACCTTATTTTTGAGTACATTTACTGTCATTTTATTGTTGTTTGCCTGATAGTTAATGGGTGGCATGCATTCTCTCAACATTATTTTCCTTCTGATTGATACCTTCCTCAACAGCCTGGTAAGTCATGCACATAACATTGTTCAGTTTCTGTTTTTGGAGTCTTTTTTTTAACATTTCCGGCTCATTTGAGTACACTTAATTTGCAGCCATTACCTTGGGCCGGGCTTGCATATTTTGTGTTGTGGAGCTGCTGCTATATCATTTTTCAGTGGCTTATCCATGCCTGCGGTTTAATTTGGTAATAATATACTATTCCTACTATAAATGTATTTGTGCATGAAGAATAAAATGTAGTTTCACTTATTTCTTTTTTAGGGTTTCGACACTATAACATGTAAAAAGTAGTATTCACAGCTACACAAATGATAAAGACTTATAACCATATAATATTATGTCATGTTTAAGACAAAAAACTTTTTAAAAACTTCATTTTTTTGTTAAACTAAGTCAAATAATTAAGTTCACGTAAATTAAAACATATTGTTTCTCCTTAAAACGTATTACATGAGAGCTCTAAACTTAATATTGTGAATTTCTCTAAGGTGGCCCTACCCCTTTTTGGAACTTTCAACACCGTGGGCTCCTCTATGGTACGTAAACCTTATAAATTTTGTACATTTTTTAATTCGCTCTTCCACTGAATCTAATGCTTATTGCTTACGTGCTACGGCAGGTACTTTTGCTTGGCGGTGTTTCACTTGCCTTGCTATGGAATTTATTGGTTGCTTGTGACTTTCAAAAACTCAACTTTCTCTACATTGTTCCCCCAAGCGTTTATAAGACACTCCTACTAGAATGGGAGCCAGTGTTGTGTTAATCAAAGAAGGAACCTTTACTGTGATGTAATACAGTAACACTTAAATTGTATGAAAATTCTAAAGTTTACCCCCTTAACATATACCCCTTTCACATTTTGAATGGGTCGGCAACCCCCTTGTACTCAAAAATCAGTTGGAAATAAAATTTATTATCAATAAAAATAAAAATAAAAATTCAGAATAAACCCTCTTTTTGGAGGGAATAGTTTTGGCGCTAGAATAAGTTTGGCGCTATATTACGGTAATTAGCATAAATTACAGTGTTTACTTTTAACTTTTAAATAAAAGCTTGACATAAAAATTTGAGAAAAATCTAGAGTCATTCGGAAACTAGACGAATTTTTCAAGGTGAGTAACCTTCTTCACTATTACAATTTAATGTCGTGGTTTTGTGGTTGTGCACAAGTTCCAAAGTCTGTATATATTTATATAGTATATTCTTATGTGAAATTGTTATATTGCGCAAAATGAACCCACTTGAAACATAATTGAAAGGCGGCTTAGTGTAGGAGTGGGTATCGGTCGGTTCGGTTCGATTTTGTAGAAGTTCGGTTCGATTTATTTGATTTTCGGTTTGTGATTATAATAACCAAAACTAAACCATAATAATTTCGGTTTGGTTCGATTTATTTATGTTCAGTTCGATTTAATCGGTTCGATTTTTGGATTTCAAGCCATGGCAGTTTCTATCGAGGAATAAATTTCAGAAGAGAGGAGCAAATATTTTGTATGCGCCTGTCAATATCTCCCCTCCTTCGTTAGCCTATTTCCTTCTTGTCCTTTCATCACCATATGTCCCTACTCTGAAATATGTTGATATGTAATTGGATCAATTTTCTTTGGTTTATTGCTTGTTTATCTAGGCTAGTGTTGTTTGATTGTCTAAATGTAAAATGCTTGTATATGCATACTCTCTTTTGGAAAGACCACACACCTTCTCTTGTATGGAAGAATCATATGGGATAAATATGTTGCCTATTTCATCACTGTCTCTTAATATGGGCATTTCAGAATGCACATCATTTCAGAATCATTTTTCAAGATTATACCAAGTGACAGAAGATATGTTGACGACAAAAAAATAAACAAACAAAAACGAAGTTGTTCTGGTAGTAGTACTTAGTGCAGCAATAATTTGATTTTTCGGTTTAACTGAAAACTGAACCGAACATCGAATTTTTTTAAACTATAAATTACAAATCGATCGAAAAATCAAAATCGAATAAATCAAAATTTTTGATTCGATCGGTATTATGCTTACCCTAGCTCGATGGTAAAGAGGGGTCATAAAGTAGTTAGTTCGAGCTCAGGTGTGTCCAGAAATCGTCTGGTACCTTTTATATTTTTTAAGCAACGTTAGTTTTTTTTTCCTCAGCCACGTCAGTACATTAGAACAATTATTATGGAAAAGATACTTCTCTATTGACAATAGTGTGATACTTTTATACCTTGTATAACGTGGAGGTCAGTTTCGTATTTTTACTTATTTATTGTTTTAGTAAATTCTCTGTTTATTTTACTTTTATTTTGTTAATGGTGGCTTGGATGGCCAGATTGATTTTATTAGCAGTTAATTAAGAGTAAAACATAAAATTTTAAATTGGAGACTTTAACGGAAATTTTTGAGAAAACTACCCTCTATAGCCCCTTTAAATTTTATAAACATTACACGGGACGCCCTATTTGGTCGCCCCCATTTAACCTATACCCAATTTTTAAAAAAAAATTTAACTTGTACCTACTTTTTAAACAACTTCAGGCCTCTTTCTCCTCCTCCTCCTCCTTCTTCTTCTTCGGGTGACATTATTCTTTCCTCTAGATGATATATTATTCATATTATTATTCTTCACATAAAGCGAAACTCTTGGATTCAAGAAACTTGGTTTAATTGATGATTTGTCAGGGAAGCCACTATGGCAAAGTTTTGATTAACCCACTGATACCTTCCTTCCTGGTATGAGGATAGACGACGGGATGTTCAAGTTGACTGCTTGGAATATTACCCAAAAGGACCCAATGTCACGACCCAATTTTTCCTACGTGTGACGTCGTGACAGCACCTAATCTCTACAACTAGGTAAGCCTAACATTTTGCGTAATAATAAAATAAAAATATAAATTTAACCAGTTATTCAAAAATACACAACAAATCCCAAAATCCGGAACATCGTGAATCACAACTACAGAAGGAAAGATCTAGTGTCTCTATACATCAGAGTCTAACAAGGAAAAATACAGAATATAATGGACATGGGAAAGAGTAGAAGGGGACTCTGAGGTCTGCGGACGCGGCAGATATACCTTGAAGTCTCCAAAACTATCCCGGCTCACTGATAGTGCGACTGATAAGGTGCATCTGGATCTGCACACGAAAAACATGTGCAGAGAGTAGCAAGCATGAGTACACCACAATGGTACTCAGTAAGTGTCAAGCCTAAACTCGGTCGAGTAGTGACGAGGTCAGGTCAAGGCCCTACCGGAGTAAATATAATAAATTAAACAGTAAAAGATATAAGTAAAATTTACAGTAACAGAGTTAAAGAATTTTTTAAAAATTTAACAGTTAAGGGAGCCCTCGGCTCAGAACAAGATAAACACAATGGGGAATCTCCCGAGATACCGTCCCGTAGTTCCAAATGAATATGCAGTACACGGGGATCTCCCGAAATACGTCTGTAGTCCCAAAGTAAATATGCAGTGATGGGAGATCGGGGATCTCCCGGAATACGTCTGTAGTTCCAAAGTAAATATGCAGTGCTGGGGGATCTCCTAGAATACGTCCGTAGTCCCAAAATAAATATGCAGTGCTGGGGAATCTCTCGGAATACGTCCGTAGTCCCAAAATAAATATGCAAGACAGTGAGGATCTCCCGAAATATGTCTGTAGTCCCAAAATAAATATGCAGTGCTGGGGGATCTCCCGGAATACGTCTGTAGTCCCAAAATAAATATGCAAGACAGGGGAGATCTCCCGAAATACGTTTGTAGTCCCAATTTAAATATGCAACGCAAGATGAAATGGCAGGTAAGGCATCGAGTTATACCGTTTATACAGAACACAGATAAGGAAGGTAGGGACTTAACTAAGCATGGCACACAAAATGTCAGATAGACAGTTAAAACACGTAAGCATGCTTCTCTAGTCTAAGCTGAACAATTAAACGAATTAGTGCAATTTAATAAGAGAAAGACAGTTTATGATTTAGAAAGGAGAAACAGGATTTTTGCAATAATAGCCCATGTACGTACTCGTCACCTCACACACACGGCGCCCACACCTCAATTAATATCAAACATCCTAAGGAAAAAGTCCTCAACACAAGGTTAGGCAAGCCACTTACCTCGAACCGCTTAAATCAACTCGATCTCACGTTCTTGCCACGAGTATCCGACTCCAAATGGCCCGAATCTATTCAAATTAATTGCATAATGTAAATATAACTACAAGTAACTAATTTAACTAATTAATTCGAAGCTAAAGCGTGAAATTAGGAAAAACGCCCAAAAAGTCTCCCCGAGTCCACGTCTCGGAATCGGGTAAAATTACAAATTATTAACACTCATTCACTCACGAGCTCACTCGAACAAAAACCATCTAAATCCGACGTCAAATTCCCATTCAAATCTCAGATTTTCAATTGGGGAACCTTTTCCTCCATTTCCAAACTTCTACCCTCAAATTCCATAATTAGACGAGGAAAACAATAATGGATTAATGAAATATACACGAATTAGAGTTAAGAATTGTTACCCACTGATTTTCTCTTCAAAACCCTTGCAAAATCGCCTTCTCCCGAGCTAAAATTCGAATTGGTGAAAAATGAGGAATGAACCCTCGAATCTGCCTCTTCAACCCAGCGATTTCCGCACCTGCGCTCATAGGGCCACATGCGGTCACTCACCTACGGAAAAAATCATCGCAGGTGCGAAGGTCAGTTATCCGGGTTGGGGCCATATCTGCGGTCCAAATCGACGCATATGCGCATTTCACTAAGGCAGTCAGGCTCCGTACCTGCGCCCACGCTTCGCACCTGCGGGCTCGCATGTGCGGTCAAACTTGCGCACCTGCGCTCCATCACTAGCCCCACCAGTTCCGCATCTGCGCACTGTCTCCGCACCTGCGGCTCGCTCACCTGCGGCCTCCCTTCCGCAGGTGCAAAACACCAGAACCAGCAAAGGCACCAGATTTTTCCCTAAGTCCAATTTCATTCTGTTAAGCATCTGAAACACACCCGAGGCCTCCCGAGACCTCAACCAAACCTACCAACCAATCCTATAACACCATACGAACTTAGTCGAGCCTTCAAACCCCATCGAACAACACCAAAATCATGAATTAAGCACGGATTCAAGCCTAAGAATTTAGAATTTTCCAAATTCTACAAACGATGTCGAACCACATCAAATCTAGTCCGAATGACCTCAAATTTTACACACAGGTCACAAATGACACTACAAACCTACAACCACTTTTGGAATTCTATTCTGAGCTCGATATCAAAATTTCCACTATCGGCCGAAATCGCTGAAAAACTAACTTTCATCAATTCAAGCCTAAATCTACTACATACCTCTAAAACACATTCCGGATGCGCTCCTAACCCAAAATCACTCAACGGAGATAACGGAGTCAACGGAATTCCATTTCGGATCCATCTTCATGCAATTCCGACTACGTTCCAAACTCTAAGGTTTAATCTCACAACTAGGGACTAAGTGTCCCAAAACTCCCCCAATTCCATAACCAATCACTCCGGCAAATCCTAAAAGCAGAAACAAACATGGGGAAAGCAGATATTAGGGGATCGGGGCTCTAATTCTCAAAATGATCGGCCGGGTCGTTACATCCTGCCCCTCTTAAAACAATCGTTCATCCTCGAATGAGTATAAAGACATACCTGAAACTGTGAAAAGATGAGGGTACTGGCTATGCATATCCTGCTCGGTCTCCCAAGTCGCCTCCTCGACCGGCTAACCCCTCCACTGGACCTTTACTGAAGCAATATTCTTTGACTTGAACTTTCTGACCTGCCTGCCCAAAATGGCTACTGGCTTCTCGACATAAGATAGATCCTTGTCCAACTGGACTGAGCTGAAATCCAATACATGAGTCGGATCACCGCGATACTTCCGGATCATAGACACGTGGAAAACCGGGTGAACTCCTGCTAGGCTGGGAGGCAAGGCAAGCTCATAAGAAACATCCCCAACTCGCCGCAATATCTCAAAAGGACCAATGAACCTCGGGCTAAGCTTTCCCTTCTTCCCGAATCTCATGACGCCCTTCATAGGCGATACCCGAAGCAATACCCGCTCACCAACCATAAATGCCAAATCACGAACCTTCCGGTCTGCATAACTCTTCTACCTGGATTGGGTTGTGCGAAGTCTCTCCTGAATCACCTTCACCTTATCCAGGGCATCCTAGACCAAATCTGTACCCAACAATCGAGCCTCGCCCGGTTCAAACCATCCCACTAGGGACCGACACCGCCTACCATACAAAGCCTCATACAGTGCCATCTAAATGCTGGATTGGTAACTGTTGTTGTAAGCAAACTCAGCAAGTGGCAAGTATTGGTCCCATAACCCTCCGAACTCCATCACACGGGCATAGAGCATATCCTCAGTAACGCAGTTAAAGAAACTCTCAAAAATTTAACAGTTAAGGGAGCCCTCGGCTCAGAACAAGGTAAACACAATGGGGAATCTCCCGGGATACCGTCCCGTAGTTTCGAATGAATATGTAGTACAAGGGGATCTCCCAGAATACGTCTGTAGTCCCAAAGTAAATATGTAGTGCTGGGGGATCTCCCTGAATACGTCTGTAGTCCCAAAGTAAATATGCAGTGCTGGGGGATCTCCCTGAATACATTCGTAGTCCCAAAATAAATATGCAGTGTTGGGGGATCTCCCGGAATACGTTCGTAGTCCCAAAATAAATATGCAAGACATGGGAGATCTCCCGGAATACGTCTGTAGTCCCAAAGTAAATATGCAGTGCTGGAAGATCTCCCGGAATACGTCTGTAGTCCCAAAATAAATATGCAGTGCTGGGGGATCTCCGGGAATAAGTCTGTTGTCCCAAAATAAATATGCAAGACAAGGGGGATCTCCCGAAATACGTCTGTAGTCCCAATTTAAATATGCAACGCAAGATGAAATGGCAGGTAAGGCATCGAGTTATACTGTTTATACAGAATACGGATAAGGAAAGTAGGGACTTAACTAAGCATGGCGCACAGAATGTCAGATAGGCAGTTAAAACACGTAAGCATGCTTCTATAGTCTAAGTTGAACAATTAAACGAATTAGTGCAATTTAATAAGGGAAAGACATTTTATGATTTAGAAAGGAGAACCGAGATATTTGCAATAATAGCCCGTGTACATACTTGTCACCTCACGCACACGGCGCCCACACCTCAATTAATATCAAACATCCTAAGGGGAAAGTCCCGAACACAAGGTTAGGTAAGCCACTTACCTCGAACCACTCAAATCTACTCGATATCACGTTCTTGCCACGAGTATCCGACTCCAAATGGCCCTAATCTATTCAAAGTAATTGCATAATGTAAATATAACTACAAGTAACTAATTTAACTAATTAATTCGAAGCTAAAGCGTGAAATTAGAAAAAATGCCCAAAAGGTCTCTCCGGGCCCACGTCTCGGAATCGGATAAAATTATAAATTATGAACACCCATTCACTCACGAGCTCACTCGAATAAAAATCATCTAAATCCGACGTCAAATTCCCTTTCAAATCTCAGATTTTCAATTGGGGAACCTTTTCCTCCATTTCCAAACTTCTAACCTCAAATTCCATAATTAGACGAGGAAAACAATAATGGATTAATGAAATATACACGAATTAGAGTTATGAATTGTTACCCACTGATTTCCTCTTCAAAACCCTTGCAAAATCGCCTTCTCCCGAGCTAAAATTCGAATTGGTGAAAAATGAGGAATGAACCCTCGAATCTGCCTCTTCAACCTAGCGATTTTCGCACCTGCGCTCATGGGGCCGCATCTGCGGTCACGCACCTGCGGAAAAAATCATCACAGGTGCGAAGGTCACTTATCCGAGCTGGGTCCGCATCTGCGAGTAATTCCTCGCACCTGCGGATACCGCACCTACGGTCCAAATCGGCGCATATGCGTATTTCACTAAGGTAGCCAGGCTCCGTACCTGCGCCCATGCGTCGCACCTGCGGGCTCGCAGGTGAGGTCAAACTTGCGCACCTGTGCTCCATCACCAGCCCCACTAGTTCCGAATATTCGCACTCTCTCCGCACCTGCAGCTCGCGCACCTGCGGCCTCCCTTCCGCAAGTGCGAAACACCAGAACCAGCAAAGGCACCAGATTTTTCCCTAAGTTCAATTTCATTCCGTTAAGCATCCGAAACACACCCGAGGCCCCCGAGACCTCAACCAAACCTACCAACCAATCCTATAATACTATACGAACTTAGTCGAGCCTTCAAACTACATCGAACAACACCAAAATCATGAATTAAGCACAGATTAAAGCCTAAGAATTTAGAATTTTCCAAATTCTACAAACGACGCTGAACCACATCAAATCTAGTCCGAATGACCTCAAATTTTACACACAGGTCACAAATGATACTATGAACCTACAACCACTTTTGGAATTTCATTCCGGGCTAGATATCAAAATTTTCACTATCGGCCGAAATCGCCGAAAAACTAACTCTCGCCAATTCAAGCCTAAATCTACTACAGACCTCCAAAACATATTCCGGGCGCACTTCTAACCCTAAAATCAATCAACGTAGCTAACGGAATCGATGGAATTCTATTCCAGATCCATCTTCACACAGTTCCGACTACGGTCCAAACTCTAAGGCTTAATCTCACAACTAGGGACTAAGTGTCCCTAAACTCCCCGAATTCCATAACCAATCACTCCGGCAAATCCCAAAAGTAGAAACATACGTGGTTAAAGAAGATATTAGGGGATCGGGGTTAT
This sequence comes from Nicotiana tabacum, assembly GCF_000715075.1. Taxonomy (NCBI): domain Eukaryota; kingdom Viridiplantae; phylum Streptophyta; class Magnoliopsida; order Solanales; family Solanaceae; genus Nicotiana; species Nicotiana tabacum. The sequence goes on from NC_134096.1 coordinate 1,700,607, forward strand.
AATTCTCAAAATGATCGCCCGGGTCGTTACACCCAAGCACTGAAGTGTATCCTATAGGAGCTGAAGTTGAGCAAATACTAAACAAACTTCAGCTCCTAAAATGCTAAAATTCAGCAGATACTAAACAAACTTCAGCTCATAGAATGCTAAAGTTCAGCAATTACAAAATAAAAACTTCAGCCAAAATTGCTGAAATTTAGCAATTATTGAACTGAAGTGCATCCTCTAGGAGCTGAAGTTCAGCAAATACTAAACAAATTTCAGCTCCTAAAATGTTGAATTTCAGCAGATACTAAACAAACTTTAGCTCCTAGAACGTTGAAGTTCAGCAATTACAAAATAAAAACTTCAGCCAAGATTGCTGAAATTCAGCAATTATTGAACTGAAGTGCATCCTCTAGGATTTGAAGTTCAGCAAATACTAAACAAACTTCAGCTCCTAAAATGCTAAAGTTCAGCAGATACTAAACAAACTTCAGCTCCTAGAATGCTGAAGTTCAGCAATTACAAAATAAAAACTTCAGTCAAAATTGCTGAAGTTGAGCAATTATTGAATTGAAGTTTTTCATTGTACTATGAATTGAAATTTGCGTGATTGCCTTTGCAAGTCAGGCCAAATTTCAGGCAAAAATATCTGAAATTTTGCTTTGATAAGGCTACACTTCATGCAAAACATTCTGAAGTTCAAACTTCAGACATAAATTTTTGCTACTTCAGACATAATTTTTTGTTACTTCAGGCCCGTATGCCTGAAGTTACCCAAAAAGTGGGTACGCTTGCAATGTTTTTTGCAAAGCGGGTATAGGTTAAAATGTGACCCAAAAACTGGGTATATATGCAAATCCCCCTTAAATTTTAATAGCTCATATTTTTGCCCATTGATAGAAAATGGCCCTCCGACCCAAACATATTACATCTAATAGCCCGAAATATCTATTTTGTATATTGTTTGTATTGGGACACTCTATTTTGTATATTTGTTGTATAGTGACAGTCTATTTTGTATATTTGTTGTATAGTGACAGTCTATTTAGTATATATTTTGTATAGTGACAGTCTATTTTGTATATGTTTTATATAGTGACACTTATTGTATATAAATTATACAATGACGGTCTATTTTGTATATTTTTGTATAGTGACAGTCTATTTTGTATATTTTTTGTAGACCCAAAAACTGGGTATAGATGCAAATCTCCCTTAAATTTTAATAGCTCATATTTTTGCCCATTGATAGAAAATGGCCCTCTGACCCAAACATATTACATCTAATAGCCCGAAATATCTATTTTGTATATTGTTTGTATTGGGACACTCTATTTTGTATATTTGTTGTATAGTGACAGTCTATTTTGTATATTTTTTGTATAGTGACAGTCTATTTTGTATATATTTTGTATAGTAACAGTCTATTTTGTATATGTTTTGTATAATGACACTTATTGTATATAAATTGTACAATGACGGTCTATTTTATATATTTTTGTATAGTGACACTTATTGTATATAAATTGTACAATGACGGTCTATTTTGTATATTTTTGTATAGTGACAGTCTATTTTATATATTTTTTGTATAATGACAGTCTATTTTTGTATATATTTTGTATAGTGACAGTTTATTTTGTATATATATATTGTATAGTGATTTAACACAATTAGTAAACACAATTGTGTAATTGAAATAATCGTCAAACAACACGTTACCTCATTAAAACTGAAATTAATTCACAGGCAAGACAAATAAGCATAAATAAAGCAAAATAGAATACTTCATTGATATAAATACAATCTACTAAGCACATTAATTTCTTGGTTGCATCAATTTAACGTAACTGTACTACTTACATTAATCCTAAAGCCACATAAACTAAAAACCCACCTAAAATAGCAAAGTATATGTCTGTCACACGTGCCACCTATATAAAAGCCACGCCAGTTGTGCTTTTTTAGATGACAAAAATTAGTGAGTGCCTCGTTGATCTCTATGTAGCCCATGCTCACCACTTCTCTTTTGAACTTTCTTGAGAATAACACCAAACAGTACACACACTCTCACAAAAATAAAAATAAAACTTAAAAAGAGAAACAATTCAGTCTCTCTCTTTCTCTCTTTAAGCTTATCAGCTACCTTTATCCATATCCAAGAACATCAATGGGCGAGGTTTGCTTTGCTCTTTAACCCTTTTCGTTTTTTTTTTTTTGGTTTTTTTGTTTGGGATTTCTGATTTTTTTTGTTATAGGAAAAGAAGAAGAAACCATAAGAAGTGACACAATTTATATAGTGATGGCGATTCGCAATCTTCAAATTGAAACAAGAAATTAAGCCCTATGTGGTTGGTGCTAAGAGGTCTGTTCTGTATTAGGTATTTTGCTGGCACATTGCAATTAGAGATTGAGCATCGTTTGGTCATGATTTAGTAGTGATTTACTCAGAAAATATACAGTTCTTCCTCACTTGAAAAATGCTAAAAACCAATGAGAACGCTAACCAATGCAAAAGCCACACGCGCCGCCCCATCTCGCTAAAAACCTTAAAGAACTATGTTTCCGGGAACTCGCCTGAGTTCACAAGCTTCCTCTGATTCAAGTTCACGGGGAATGAAAAGTCCATTTTTGGATGAACCAAATGAAGGTATTTAGCCTTCATAAACAGGGAAGAAGGATTCTGCTTGAGAAAATGGGTTACACTCACAGATTTCAGCTTCTTGAACTGCTCATTGAAGATCTTAAATTTCTGCTTCGTATCTTAGATTTCATTTTTCTATTTTGGAACTTGAGTTGGAATTGGAGAAGAGAGGTTTTTGGATGAAGGACAGAACTGTGTTTCCGTGATAGTTGGATCGGTGGCTAGCCTTTTAATTAGTTTTGGGCTATAAAATACATTCTATTATGACTAGCGGCTGATATTAGTTTCTAGCGGCCGGCCAGAAGTTTGCTCAAAATTTTTAGTCTTATAACTTGTTAAAAATTGTTAGCGTTATATATAAAATTTATTGGAACATCAATAAAAAATGATTATTTTTGTCTACCTTTTTTTTAGACGACAAAAAAGAAAACTTGAAAACAACATTTTATAGAAAAAAAGAGCAACAGACAACACTCATTTCATTGTACGCGGTAATATTTATTGTTGAAAATTATTGGAATAATATTACAGTGTCTAATATAAAATTCTAGGCCCGCTATGATTCTTATTATAATATTATTTGCCAGATTCTATGTTTTAAAAGGACAAAATACAAATACTAAAATACTACAATATGAATGGAGTCCATCAGCCTTATCAGTTGAGAAACCATGGGTACTACTCAGCAGCAGTGGGGGTATTCTAATCTTTTTCAAATCATCTTCTTGCTCAATATCTAGTGAGCGGATACTACACATCTCTTTCACTTTTTTATTTTCACTTAAGAATGTTTTCATTATATGTAGTGATTTACAAGTGGATAAAGTTTTATCTATCCAATCCAGTATCTTTCTCTTCGTCAATTTCCAATCGATGAATCCATATTCCTTCGATCCAACAGCAAGGAATTGCACCTGAGAGCTTCACTTTTAGGCTTTTTTTTTTGTCTATATCTTCTAAATTGGGATTCTTGGGGTCTTCATCATTTGCATGCACCAAAGGAATAAATTCAGTGTCTTGCTATCCTAACATGGCATTTTACTATAAGGTGAAGTGTAATATTTTCATCCAAAATAATACTTGAGTTTCCTTGCTTGAAATTTTTAAGATATTTTTGTGTTATTTTGAGGTTATTCCTAAAATTCATGTAATAGAGACATTCATATATCAAAGTTCAAGAAAAGATAGTCACCTTAAGTAAAAAAATTTAGAGATTCTTCTGAAATATCTATTAGATGAAAAAATTGTTGCTATATAAAATTTTATTTTATTTATGTGCATTCTTTGTATTAAAATTATTATGAGAGTGCAATTATTCAACTTTACTTGTCCTACAGAAATCATGGCGGACAAGGTAACATTGAAAATTCATTATGGAGAATTTTTTGGATTGCATCATGTCTTAAACTATGAAGGAGGAAGGGGAGAGGAAGGGGAAAGGTACAGCCCGCACATAATATAGATCCTCATAGTTTGTCATACATAGAGTTTTTGGCTATAATGAAAGAACTTGTTTATTGTGAAAATTGTCTTATATATTATAATACGCCTAACCAAGATATTGTTGATGGATTGGTGTTGTTGACTTCTGATAAAATGGTATTAGAGATGGTGAAAACCCATAGAAATACTTGATACTTTTGAGTTGTATGTTGAGGAGAACTTGATGGATTTTGGAGGAAATATTGAAACTGCGGGTGAAGTTGACTCTTATGATGCAGGGAGATAATACACAAGGAGAGGGAGGTGTAGTTGTGTATATGATAAATGAACCAGCTGAAAATAACATTGAAGAGGATAAAATAGTGACTTAGATAAAACATATTCACCTGAGAGCGATGAAGAAAATAATTTTGAAGATGACTTCGAATACTTCGCAGACGGTGATAATCTTAGCGACTCATTTGAAGATATAAGTAAACTTTAAAAGAATAATCTCAACCCAGAAATTACAATAGATATTGATGAGTCATATATTGACCACACGATAATTAAAAATATCCATAATTACTCATATTATAGAAGATCCGATGGTCTATCTGAAGAAGGTGTTCGGAGTGATTCAGATGACTTAAGTGGTGATTATGAGACAAAGTGTGATGCTCCTAATAAGGATATTGAATGGCTTAATGAAGAGATTGATATGGAAAATCCAATGTTGTTCACAGGTTTGGGTTTTTCTTCAGTTTAACAATTTAGGAAGGCTAGCTCTTAGACAACATGCAATAAAGAATGGGTTTGAAGTTGGATTCGAAAAAAATAAAAGTGATAGTCACTGCACATTGTAAAAGATTGTGTGGATGAAGAATTCATGCTAGCTATTTGAAAAAGACTATTGCATTTCAGATTAAAACTTTTTATGGAATGCCCCACAGGTGCACTTAGACATTCAAGAATAAAATTGCCAATTCTACTTGGGTTGCCAAAAGGTTCATGAAGGATCTTCTTGATGCACCAAACTGGAGCATACAAGGTTTTAGAAGAACTGTAAAGAGAAAATGTGGTATAATAATCTCTAAAAAGTAAGGGTATAGAGCGAGAAAAACAGCAATTGGGTGGATTAAGGGTAATTTTTATAAGCAATTTCATAGAGTCATGGATTATTGTGAAATGGTTTTGAAGCAAAATCCAAGTTTTGCAGCATTCTTATGCCTTGACAAATATTCATTGCAACAACCACCTTATTTCAAGAGAGTGTTCATCATGTTTTCTGCTTTGAGAGAAGGGTTTATGTCATGTTGTAGAGCTATGATTGGCTTAGATGCATGTTTCTTAAAAGGCCCTTTAGGATGGCGGCAACTTATGGCAGCTATGGATGGACTTTTATGTCTGACAGACAAAAGGTACGCATCTATCGCTTTATACATAAACTTATCTCTCTATTTTTTCCTTTTTCCCCGAGCTAATATTGTATAATTTACTTTGTAGGGTCTCCTTGAATCCTTTAAGAAAATCATGCCAAATGTTGATCACAGGTTCTGTGTTAGGCATATGTATGCCAATTTCAAACTTAGGTTCAAAGATTAAAAAAAAAAACTGAAAGGCTTGATGTGGCTGCAGCTAGATCATATGCTATTGTAGATTTTGAAAAGTATAAGGAATTGATCAAGAAAGAAAATAAAGAAGCTCATTGATGGTTATCATAAATTGGAGCCAACTAGTGGAGTAAGTCAGCTTTTTCAACATTGCCAAAATGTGATATGTTGAGCAATAATATCTGTGAAATCTTTAACCACTGGATTCAAGAAGCCAGAGACCAACCAATACTAACCATGTTGGAGATCGTTCGAAGAAAGATGATGTGTAGGTTGCAAGAAAGATGTGAATGGATTAAAGATTACGATGGACTAGTTTGTCCAAGGATAATGGAGATTGATGAGACCAAAGAACAAACTTTATATTGTGGACCAATAGAAGCTGAAAATGGAATTTGGGGGGTTCATGAAGGGTTGAAAATATACGTGACAAAACTCAAGGAAAAGGTATGTACTTGTAGAAAATGGGATGTAACAGGTATACCATGTAGACACGGAGTTAGCGCCATAATGACTGCTCGTCGTGAACCAGAAGACTTTGTACATCCATTTTACCATGTTTCGACATTCAAGAAAGCTTATTCTGGGACAATTATTCCAATACCAGATCAATCACAATGGGACATTGCACATGGTGATCCTATTCTACCACCTGAATCTTAAGATAATAGACCCGTATAAAGACCAAGAAAGAGCAGGAAAAAAGGTATAGATGAACTAATAAATCCCAACAAGGTGAGGAAGTTTGACTATCCTCATGAATGCAGCAACTGTCATGAGATCGGACACAATAAAAAGACATGCAAAAATCCCAGCAAGCCAAGGCAAAAAAGAACTGTTCAGGTATTTTTCTTGATTAGCTTAAGCTTTTTATTTTTTCTCTCTTTTTTTTAATGATTTTAAGCTACTTGTCACAACTCGTTCTTTTTTATACTTGATTTGGCTTTTCTTGGTGTTCAATAGAATAATGGAAGAGGTGCTAATAGTGTCAATGAGCTTAATAAGTTGGTCACTAATCCTAGAGGATGAGAAAGAGGAATAGAAAGAGAGATAAATAATATAAGCTATGGTAGAGCAACAACTAGAGGCGGGGGAGCAATTACATTGTAGTCCATGAACGGTAGAGGCAGGGACAGAGGAAGAGCGAGAGGAATGGGAAAGCAAAATAAACATGGTCCATATTGTGGAATAGGGAACTGGAATGGTATCGGAATGTCAAACATGAACCAATTTGTACTGGCCTCATAGGTAATAATAGGATTCATATCATATGTTAATAATAGATGTTTTATCAATAATTTTCTACCCTAATTATAATTTTTGGTTTTCAAGTTTCAACCACCTAGACCAAGTCAAATTTCTTCTTCAGCTACACAACTTGGAACATCTCAATTGCACAAGCAACCAACACCTTTTGTAGATGCTTGTATGGGTCAAAATCTGCTTTCATTAAGATTTGACATGAAGCAGTGTCGTAGAAAGCAATATGGTCGAGGTCGATTAGTAGGTAACGAGACTCGTAGCCGAGTAGTCAACAACGGCCGAGGTCGAGTGCTAACGACTAGTTTTGTCATAGAATATTTAGGAGAATATTCTTGGTGTCTGTACTTTTAGGGTTGACTAGGGAATGTCCCAGATAAATAAAAAAAGAAATAGGGAGAAGAGGAGATCCTCAAAGAAGAACATTCTTGTAAAAGCAGATTTTTACTCTAGAGAAAAGACAACCGTTACCTTTCTAAAGAGATTCGATTGTCTACTATTCCACACTTTTTCCATTAGATCCAAGAAAGGTCACGATATTCTAGTATTTTATCTATCATTCATCATTGTCAGAAAGAAGAATCATCCACCTCATTCAATATTGGCTGAATCATTCTCCTTATTTACTTTAATGCCACTTACCAACATTTATTGCATAGTATTCTCCCATCATTAACAATCTTGAAGCGTTGAATATATATCACACTTAATCCTCTCTCGACACTGCCCTTACGTGATTAGTGTTAATTGATTACAGATCTGAAGTCATTATCATTAACTAGATTTAGCCCTCCACCACATAATATTAATTAGTTTAATCAAAAGTCTATATTTTTTTATCAAACAAGGCTATTTTCTCAACTCAAGCGTCACCAACGGGACGAGTTGTGCAAAATAGTGTAGGAAACTCATCTAGTGAGTAGGATAGCATCATGGACTTTGCATCTAGGATGTTCATTGATTAATAGTCCAAATTGTGATAGATCATCTAATTTTTTCAATTTCTGTTACAATTAAAGTTCTTTGGTATTTATATTTAATCAAGGCATATATATGCGTTGGAATAACTGAATTTGCATGGTCATGATATTTGTTTAATATATTCAATGAGTCAGTGGCTGCTCAAGCACATATGTGGCCTAAAGTCAAAGTTTAACGTGAGGCCTAAATTTTTTTTTTAAAAGTTATGATATATATTTCTATTTGAAGTCTATTCTTCTAGATTTTTAAGATGCTAAGTTGTTAATAATATTTTTATAATTAATTTTTTTGAATAATTTCTTTTCAACTAATATAGCAACCTATTTAATCTTTATTGGGACATTATTGATCTTAGCTAAGATCAATAATGTTAATTTTGAAAAACTTCTTTCGATGGGGCAAATGTTATGGGAAATGTTAATATTATTCTATAAGCAATATAAATATTTGGAAAAGAAAAGTCTTTTTATTTAATTGAGTATGTCAATTAGAGTACCATCTTTAACTTATACTATGTCCCTTGTCAAATCAATTTTAATTCACGTGTTAAATATCCATACTATCCGTTTTTTAGTAAGCCAAACAGTTGCTGTATTTACATAGCAAAATAAATTCTCATTTTATATGAGAAAAAGGTATTAAATATTTTTTTAAAATACCTATAAACCTATTATATTTAAAAAATGGGGCCTTCCAAATTTGGGGGCCTAAGGCACTTGCCTTATTAACTACAACATTAGAGCCGGCACTTCAATGAGTGATTGAGTTTACTCCAACATGTTCATTGTTATCCTTTGATACTTATATTTGGGAATGAAAAATATTTCAGTATGTTCATTTTTTTTTTAAGTTACTGGGAATGTATTAGTGCTTTGGGAATGTATTAGTGATTTTTCCTTTTTAAACTTTGTTCTTGTGGTCATGTGGTATGGACTACATTTTTCAGTATGTTCATTATTCGTTATGGGGTGCCTTATAGAATGGTCTAAAGCCATGTAAAGGCAGACACATTCTACTATGATTAAAGTATGTGGAATTTCTTGTGAGGTGCCATTTTGTTCATTCCGGGATTTAAGGGAACAAATCTGAGTACTCTTGCTATAGGGACAAAAGCTCTAAGGGAGAGCTGAGATGCCCTTGAAATTTACTTCATCTTTTGAGTACAAGGGGTTATCGTTCCTATTCAAAAGGTAAAGGGGTATAGTTTTTTAACCTTTAAAAATTAAGGGGTACATTGGATTGCATAAAGGGGTTGTCGTTCTCGTTCAAGATGTGAAGGGGTATAGTTTCTCAAATCTTAAAGTTTAAGGGGGTAAACTGAATTTTACTCTCAAAATTCAAACGGATGAATGTATGGTTCGATTTTATGGCAATTTGAGAGACAAATTTAATTTGCTCCGATAGGAAATAGTATACAGTACGCAGATAATAATGATGAAAAACCGTTGCTAGACCAGCATGCTTATTTGAGATGAGAAAAACATAGTTGTGGTACGACCCAAATGAGTAATGGGAAGTGGGCTAGTCCCCCAAAATGCCCGTAAGTTCCTTTGCCATTGGGGACAAAAATCTCCTTTGATTTTAAACCAACAAAGAAAACTAATTGTATTTCGATTTAAGAAGAATATTTAATGTCACCATGTCTCTCGGCAGAATTTACCAAATTAAATAGCCTTTTTGAAGGCCGCTAATTATATTTTGTTTGAGAAGAAAAATTACAGAAAAGATTGTTTCCATTAATTTCTATTTCCTAACATAATTTTTGGAAACAATTTAAATCTTTGATACATCCCCTACATAATTTTAAATCTATACATAAATTTACATGCATAACATTCCTTGATATAGTAGGTGTATATATTTGATTGAGTTTTCTTAACATTAAAATTTTATAGTTCTATGACTTTCCCCTATACAGTCAAACTACTCCATCGTTATTTTTTCTTAAAATTAAATTTACAAGTAACCTTTTCTAATGTTCATACAGTACGCTTTTCTTTTCCTTTTCAATTTAGGAATTAGGTTTACCAAGAGTCCAATCCTTATATATTTAGAATTAAGAAAAGATTTAGAAATTTCAATAATTGTTACTTCCTCCGATCCACAATAAGTGATCAATTTACTTTTTTATTTTAGTCCAAAATAAGTGTCCATTTATATAATCAAGAAAAAATTTAATTTGTTTTTACTCTTTTACCCTTACGTGCATATCCCTAAAAAGTTTTCTTACTCCTCACATTAATATTTAATTAAGGGTAATTTAGTTATTTTTGTATAGAATTTAGTATTTTCTTAATGGAAGTGACTAAAGTAAACTGGTCACTATTGTGGTAAATAGGAAAAAGACTTTCCTTTCCTTTCCTTTCCTTTCTAGGATTAAAAATTACTGTGAAACACTATATAAACCGTAACATGCTTGAGGAATAATCAAGCAATTTATTCCAACATCGATCTTTTCTCATTCCGAATTTTAGAGAAGAACGAAGAGATGATCTGGAATCTGAGAAGCAGAAAGCTATAATCCATGAAACTAAGGAAGCAGTTGAGAAGATTGTAAATATGCGGTTGAGTAAGGTTCCAACACAATCTCGAGAGTTGAAGTTTATTAAGTACAAGCGTAATTCCAAGCAATCTGCAGCAGCTTTTAAGGAGAGGATTATTAAGATGGTGGAGTTATTTTCACTTGCCCAAATTCAAGCACAAGAAGATCCCTAGCGCCGCCTCTGCTTCACCACCTGTGCCGGTTATGCATTCTCCTCCTCGTCCTGTTACATTGAAGGATCAACAGGATTGGAAGATTCCGCCTTGTATATCAAACTAGAAGAACCCAAAAGGTTACACAATCCCCCTTGATAAGCGCCTTGTTGCTGCTAATGAGGCTGTAAAGATCAATGATAATTTCGCAAAAATATTAGAGGCTTTGTAAGTTGCCGAAGAGAAAGCCAGAGAACCCATTGCAATGCGGGAAAAGATTCAGAGAGAGATGATGATGAAAGAGATGCAACTTAAGGAGTTGGCTCGCAAGGCAAGAACTGAGAGAACTACTGCTGTGGATTATGATATCGCAACAGAAGAAACGCGATTAAAGAGAAAGAAGATATGTGAGGAGCGACGTCGGGAGAGGAGATTGGAAGCAAAAGATGCTAAGAAGAGTAAGATGAGTAGAGATAGAGATCGTGATGTTAGCGAAAAAGTGGCTCTTGGGATGGCTTCTAGTACTAGCAAATTATCAAGAGGAGAAGAGGTTATGTATGACCAGAGATTGTTTAACCAGGAAAAAGGGATGGATTCTGGATTTGGATTTGCCAATGATGATGCCTACAATGTCTATGATAAAGGCTTTTTTTACTGCTCAGCCAACTCTTTCTACTCTATACAAACCTAAGAAAGATTATGTTGATGCTGATATGTATGGAGTTGCTGATGAGCAGATCGTCAACACACATCGGTTTAAGCCTGACAAGGCATTTGCTGGAACATATGAGAGGGCTGGTCCAAGTGTGGAATTTGACAAGGAAGCTGATCCATTTGGTTTGGACCACTTCTTTACTGAAACCATGGCAAATATTGGGGTAACCATTAAGACCAGTCAAGGTTTGCTAAATTTGAATATTTGATCAATTTTGGACACAACATAAACTTTTGTGGTTCTTTCCTTTCTTTGGTTGTACTAGTATTTTGTGTTACTAATCTTGGCACGGGGTTATGCAGAACTTTTCCTATGTATGTCGTATTTACATAAATTAAAAAAATAAATAAGAAATATTTAATATCATTTTCCCACAAGCCAAAAGCCTTGGCCCAATGGTTTAGTTTAATATTAGTATAAACATTTAATATATAAAATCCAATTTTCTCAGTTCTCTATTGGGGCTACTTATTCATTTGTTCATGTCTTTTAAGAGACAGATGAGTTAAAATTTGATGCTCTAGTCGACAAGCAGCACTGCAGCAGGACAACTATAGTTTCAGAAATATGTAATTTCGTTTTCCTTTCTGTTCTACCATTTAGTTAACAAAATTGTAGTATTGCACATACCAAACTCCAAAGTGAACAATAGGTTGTAACTTTTAAGAGTTAAACAGTACTACTTATCATTTAAACATCAAAACCTTCCAAGTATTTTATCATTTAGACGTACTCTCTGCATCTGATATTACAGATGCTCTGTGAAGTTTAGTAAGGTCATATGCGGCGCCAGGGGCGTTTATAGTGTGATAATAACTAATGTCGTGCGATAATTTCATATATTTTGACGTTATTTACCCTACTTGCTTGTTGTTTGGATGCTAATTTGTGCGACAATTGCGCTTAACAGAGCTTATTTAACGTGTAAGAATGCTTGGACATGAATTGGGTAAATGTTGCACGAAATGGAACCTCAGAGCTACAAAATGGAGCAATAAAAGAAGATGTGCAAGGCAATGAAAAGTCATGGCCATAGACAGTGCAAGACATTGTGCCTCGCGCAGAAATATTGATGCCCCAGACAGTGCCTCGCCCCGACGATGCTATCCGAGCCAATTTTAATTCCTCACTAGTTTTGGACATGTAGACTTCGGCCCCAACCATATAAATACCTCTTAAAGTTAGTTTTTGAAGGATTAGACATCATTAGAGAGGCAAGGGACCTAATGAGGCAAGAACACACGAAGAGCAAGTCGGAGAATTCTTCTACGAGTTTTTCACTTTCTTTTTCCTATTTTCATTATTGGTTATGAATTCTAGTATTGTAGTTTGCATACTATTATGAATAGCTAATTTGTTATCTAGGGTTTTGATGAAACCTTTTGTAGGATGAATTCTTGATACGTTTTGATATAACTGAGTCTTTGAATTTTTCTATTTGTTCAACTATGTGCTTATTTTAGTTAATTGAAGAGCTCTCAATTAACGGTGTCTATTTATTATATATTGCTTGAAAATGAATACATATTTAGGTGGTTATTGAATAACGTCACTTCTAACGTATATGAGAGATCAATATAGCTAGTTTAAAAGCGGGATTAGAGATAACGAAACTTTAACGTGATCATAGTGAGCGGTGAAAAAGTGCGAGCTAGCGTAATTCGAGAGAATATGAGTAGTACATTGTTGTAGTTGCTCGAGAGAGAATTACGATAAGTCAAGTGCTCATGATCAGTAGAGGATAATTAGGCGATATTATAGGAGACGTAGCGAGAAGGATTCCGACAATTGAGGAAATTATAACTCTAGGTCTCCTTAATCTTGTCCCCAAAATCTTAGTATCTTTAGTTGTTAATTTACTATTTTAATTTGCTAGTTAATTAGTAAGAAAATTGAATCTTGATATTTATAAATTAGGAGTTGTTCGAGCTTGTATTCTTAGTGATACTTAACAGTTACAGCAAAACCTTAATTTTCTGTAGGATTCGACTTCGGACTTTTAGACCGGATTATATTTGCAGCGACCACTTATCCATTTTAGGACTAGAGTTGGGCGTGATTAAATTTTGGCGTTGTTGCCAGGGAACTAACAGTGTAGTTGTAGCTCTACATATTACTAGGTTTCAAGTTTGAACTTTTATTTTTATTTTTTTTTATTATTTTTTTTTATTATTTTACTTATTGATTTGAGAAACATGACGTCTTGGAATTATGGAAGTTTAGGTTTTGGTAATTTTAATTTTTGATCCGTGTACATATTGTGAAGGAAATCACCCGTGGCAAAATTTTCAAAACGTTCCCGAGAGCGAGTTATGTGCACCTACTCAATCTTATTTGTGGAATGTGTGTGATGTGTGTGGTGATCAAAATGGTCACTTTCATGGTTGTGCTTATAGTTTTTATCCTCCTCCAACCCCTTACTATGATGGTTCTACTTTTTCTTGTGAAGTTAATAGGAATAAAGAACCTGCGGATGCGGACCTGAAGGTGATCATTGATATGTTAAAGTGCCTTTTGGAACAAAATAATGAGAAACAATTGTAGATACAAAGGAAAGAGGCAACTATTCGCAACTTGGAGGCTCAAGTGAGTCAAGTGGTTGAAGCTTTTAATACTCAGCAAGCCAATTTTGGGGATAGTAGCCAAGAAGAGCGTGAATTTGAGATGCTAATTGAGGAGGTCAGAGTAGAACATCAACAACCTAGCCAATTACAATTTCAGGATGTCGATGTTGAAGAAGTGAGACTAGAGTCAGCCAAGGACATTGAGGATATAAATTTTGTTGACTCTAGTATCATTGATGTTGAGGATGTTGAAAGTCTTGAAGTTCATGTGTTTGAGCGCATTGGTCCTCACTCCAATATTTTTCTACATTAAAATTGGATGATGATATGAAAATAGAGTCATCCGAGCCGATTGAGCAGTCAAGGAATGAGGAACAAGGTGCCTACATTCTGGAATTTTTCTTGCCTCAAAGATAGGATTACACTCCTCATGTAAAGGCCAAGAAGTACAGAATACTGCTTTATTTCCTAGGGCCAGCTCGAGTGTTTCCACCACCCTTGGAGCATTACCGAAAGCTTGAATCAAAACTTGGGATTCAATTCATAAGCTTGCAGTGAAGGCAGAAAGTGGTTCACGTCATGCCGCAACGTTAAATCAGGCGCATGTTGGGAGGCAACCCAACTTTACTGCTTTCTTTTATTTTTAGATTTTTTTAAATTATTTTCTTATTGTATTATTTTTGGTAGTGTCGTTTTTGAGTTTTTAGGAGCATGGGAAGCATAGCTATTGGAAGGATGCAACAACAAGCTAGATGATTAGAACTAAATGTGGGGTGCCTGTACAAAGAAAAATATCCGGGAGAAGTCTAAGTACCCCATGAACTGCTAGTGCTTCAGACTTTAGCCTACCAGGGAGTTTCTTTTACCCTCTTATTATTTATGTTGGGCATTGGGGACAATGCACAAGTTTAAGTGTGGGGTGAGGAGATTGTCTGGATAACTTTCTATGTTATGTTAGTTGTATTAGTTTAATTGATAATTTTTTTTTAGAAAAAAAAGACTTTTCCCAACTATGTATCCCCAAGACAGTTTTCTTGAGGGATTTAAAGTATAAACAAAAAATACAAAAAAAATTAGAAAATACAAAAACGTGTCTTTTTTTTTTTTTCTAGGTAGTAATAATCCCCCGTGATTTTTCTTCGTGCCTCGATTCTTTTACATGATATGTAACTTGAACCGGGTAGTAGTTTTTATTTATTTATTTTTAGAGTAGTATGTAGGAAATAAAGGAGAAGAAATGATGTGATTCGCGTCTTTTGACTTGTTTGATGGTTGCATACTTAGGTTATGGCATGTGTATCATCTTCCCTTAGTTTTAAATATATGATGATGTCTTAGTAAAAATGAATAGCATGTGGCATAACTCTTATGTCTCGGTTGCTTTACTTGTGTTCACTTTGCACTTTATGCTTAATATATCTCTTGGCTTTATGAATACTTGTTTGATTGAGAGTCTGAATGGGACTGTCCTTAAGGAGTCATGTTCCATGTGTGAAGTGAGTTCTTTGTATAGTTCATGTTATTGCATTTGAGTCTAGAACTTACTCGAAATACGTCTTGATGCGAAATCCTAGGTGTTACTCGGTTTGAAAAGTGATGTTAGGCTTTCTTTGATCTTTTTGAGTTTTGTTGCTTATCACAAATAAAATCATCCCTAGATACCATTTTGAGCCTATAAGTCTTTCTTTTGGCACCCGCATTTCAAGCCTATCCCCTTTTGTTCTTAATTGATTTATTTTGATCCTTACACCTCTTATAGAACTTGAATTGTAAAGAGAGCGCTAGAAAGATCTAATGAGGAAACTTGGGGTAGCTTTTTAGTGGAACCAATAGAAAGAAGAAATATGCACTTGTACTTTAAATAAAAGTCCACTAGCGGCAAGGCAAAAATACAAAAGAAAAAAAAATAAATGAATAAATAAAGGTTTCTTATTTTTTTGCTGGTGGATATGATCTGAAGCAGTGCGTAAAGAAGAAGGAAAAATATTCTGGGGTGAGCTATATTGTGATGATTGAAGTGGATTGAAGAATTTTGCACTTAAAGTTGAATACGTGATGTGTTAAAGTAATTAGGAGGGTTAGTCACTATATCCTAAATATATCCTACCCGTCCCTTAGCCCATATTACAATCATAATAAAGCCCTAGTTGATTTTGGACCGAGCGGGCCTACATTAGTAGATGTTTACATAATGTGCAAGCTTATGGTACCTTTTGCGTGCATGTGACTTCTTTCAGAGAGTGAGAGATTTTTCTTCATATGTGTGAGTCCTTAAAATATATTCGATCGTGTGATTTGGATGTGTGGACTGCTTACTCTTTATTTTATTGTGAGTGCACATAGTTTCACAAAGGATAGATAACATTATTAGACCTCTCTGTTAGATTAAGTATTCAAGCCTCGGGTGCAGTGTGACATTGAGTTAGTTTTCGAGGCTGGGATTGTTATAATCATGTTGTTCTTGTATTGGATGTTTTGAAATTGGGCATAAGTATGGGAAGTGTATTTTGACAGCATATGCTAAAACTTAGTTGTTTCTATCAACCATGGTCATATGTGTAGTGTGTTGTAAATGTGTGGCTTGTTGGGTCCTTGAAGAGGAAGTGTTTAGTTGGTTGACTAGAGGGCAAGAAACATTTAAGTGTGGGGTGTTGATGTCGTGCGATAATTCCTTATATTTTGACGTTATTTACCCTATTTGATGCTAATTTGTGTGACAATTGCGCTTAATAGAGCTTATTTAACGTGTAGGAATGCTTGGACATGAATTGGATAGAAGTTACACTAAATGGTACCTCAGAGCTATAAAATGGAGAAATAAAAAAAGAAGTGCAAGGCAATGAAAAGTCATGGCCATAGACCGTACAAGGCATTGTCCAGGGCACTGTCATTGACGCCCCAGATAGTGCCTCGCATAGAAACATTGGCGCCATAGACAGTGTCTCGCACAGAAATATTGGTGCCCCAGACGCTGTCTCGCACCGACGATGCTATCCGGGCCAATTTTAATTCCTCACTAATTTTGGACATGTAGACTTCGATCCCAACCATATAAATACTTTTTGAAGGGGGAGACATCATTAGAGAGGGAATCGACCTAAGGAGGCAAGAACATACAAGGAGCAAGGCGGGGAATTCTTCTACGAGTTTTTCACTTTCTTCTTCCTATTTTCATTATTGGTTATGAATTCTAGTATTGTTGTTTTGCATACTATTATGAATATCTAATTTGTTATCTAGGGTTTTGATGAAACCTTTTGTAAGATGAATTCTTGATACGTTTTGATATAATTGAGTCTTTGAATTTTTTCTATTTGTTCAACTATATATATGTTTATTTTAATTAACTGAAAAGCTCTCAATTAACGGTCTATTTATTATGTATTGCTTGAAAAGGAATACATATTTAGGTGGTTGTTGAATAACGTCACTCCTAACGTATATGAGAGATCAATACGATAGATTTAAAAGCGGGATTAGAGATAACGATGTTTTGACGTGATCATAGTGAGTGGTGAAAAAGTGCGAGCTAGTGTAATTCGAAAGAATATGACTAGTACATTGTTGTAATTGCTCGAGAGAGAATTACGATAAGTCGAGTGCTCATGATCAGTAGAGGATACTTAGGCGATATTATAGGAGACGTAGCAAGAAGGATTCCGACAATTGAGGAAATCATAACTCTAGGTCTCATTAATCTTGTCCCCTAAACCTTAGTATTTAATTTTCTAGTTAATTAGTAAGAAAACAGAATTTTGATATTTATAAATTAGAAGTTGTTCGAACTTGTATTCTTAGTGATACTTAACAGTTACAGCAAAATCTTAGTTCTCTATTGGATTCGACTTCGAACTTTTAGACCGGATTATATTTACAGCAAATTCTTTTTAATACTAAAGTTGGGCATGATCAATAATCGCGGAAAATAACCATCTCATGTTTGGTTGGCTTAAATGTTTTGGAAAACATTTTCCTTATGAACTCATTTTCCTCCAATTGGAGGAAAATATTTTCCCTATCAAAAGAAGGGAAAACATTTTCCAAAACCCATTCTCAACTTTCCCCACCCTATTCCCCACCTTCACCAACTCACCCCACACCCCCACACTCACTCACCTAACCTCACCCCACGCCTACCTACCCCACCCCTTCTCTCCAAATATTTTTTTTTTCAAATTTTAGTTTTTTTTTTCGTTACGACCCACCCTACTACCCCCACAAAAAAATTATTTTTTTACCTTATTTTTTTTTTATAATTTCAAATTTATATTTTTCGTTTTTCTGCATCACCCACCCTCCTGTTAGGCCAAGTGACAAGGAGTGTAATTCCCCTTTTTTATTTTACTTTTTTTTTTGTAATTTCAAATTTCTATTTTTTCGTTTTTCTGCATCCCCCTCCCCCGGAAAAAATATTTTTTTATATATTTTCAGTTTTAGTTTTTTTATTTTTCGGTTTACAGGTTCGAAATTTACAAGTTCCAAAGTTATGAGTTCGGAGGCTTATGTGTTTGGAAGTTTACGAGTTTAGAAATTATAAAGTTTACGGGTTCAAAATTTTGCGGTTTCAAAAGTTTAGCGTTTCAGAAGTTTATGAAATTTGTGGGTTCGGAAGATTATTGGTTCGAAAGTTTATGGCTTCATGTTTATTATATCTATATTATTTATGAATACTCTTGAGTAGTCATTTTCTTTAATTTGCGTACCAAACATCGAAAAATGAATAAGATTACTACTTGCTTTCCAAGTTGGAAAATATTTTCCGTTATACCAAACACACCCTATATCTTTCACATTAATTACTTATATTCACAATAGCTTTAAACTAACTGTTCCTATTTTAAATTTGTTTTCCAACCGTTGCTAATTTCTTTTTACAAGCATTCGACTTTTCGTTTCACAAATCACATAGATGTATTTCAAACGAGAAGAAGAAGAGTAGTTCCAATGTTCGAGTGGTTGAAATTTTTATCCAGAAAACAGGGGATAGTAGAAGTTTTCACTATGAAAAAGTTGACGTCATTGTGATTTGTGGAACAAAGGTAAGAACGGAAATATAGACATATTCTTGCCTTCTTGGGATAGAAAGAATTCCTAATAATTAGTAAGAATCTACAATTGCACTTCATTTTTAGTCCAATTCTGACACTATTCTTACTATAATAACGTATCTTTCATTCTTCAATTATAAATGAGGAGAAGTTATGTTCTATAATTGTGTTTACCCGAAAAACGGATAGAGTTAGAATTTGTATATGGTTCTAAAAATACGTGGTATAACTTGACATGAATCGTAAAGGAAAATAAAAATATTGACTGTAAAGGATGAAAAATAAGCAAAGTTGAAAAGAGGATGATTTATGAACAAGCAAGATGAAATGATATATAAAGCTCTAAAGGATAATCTTCCAATATAGGAATGTATCAATAGTATTTTAGTTACAGTGTATGAATCACTTGATAGATCCCCCTTACAAGAATAATAGTCATCCCTCTTATAGTGGAGGGATCCTACTTTGGATATAAATAAAAATACATAGTGGGGAACTCATGATAAATCAATGTTTCCCTAGTTTCCACCGAGATTCCCTTTCTTAGTGCGGTTGTAACAGCTCTTGTCTATGAGCTCGATACTGACCTGAGCTCGATTTTGACTCGAGCTCGATATTGACTCGAGCTCGATTTTGACTCGGGGCCCGATATTAATTCGAGCTCAGTATTGGTCGATCTTTGACTCTTAAGCTCAATAACATCGCTTCACATCATAGTTCGGTTTTGGATTCGAGCTCGATAATGACTTCGAGCTCGGTATTGATCGGTCCCTGAAACTCGAAGCTCGGTAACCTGGCTTCGGATCTCATCCCGATATTATGAAGACATTTTTCGGTCCATTATGTTCCCATCTCAACCAGTCGTTCGAAGGCCGAACTCGGTTTTGACCGTATACTGATAGTCCCCTCGTTTCTCGGGAAGGATGTAGCGAGAAACGACATGATTTTCCAATAGTACGATTAGATATATACTGACGTTTGTATTGAGTTCGATCATGACGTACGTGATAGTTGTCCCATGGTTTAGTTTACCAAGGCATTTAATGCGTGTCAGACGATGGTCGGCCACTATTGATACTGAACCGACGTTGCTCAATCTATAAATATCCCCTTTCTTTACCATTTATTACTTTTACATCTCCAATCTCCAAATTTTCTAAAGTTCTTTCTTGCATCTTCTGAGCTCATCTGTAAATCGCTGGTTTTTCACTGCAAAATCTTTTTTCTGTGATTTTTACTGCAAAATCTTCCTTTAAAACATCAGATATTTGTTATCTCCTTCCTTTTTCGATCTTTAAATACAAAATGGCAAAAACATCAAAAACCATTCCTCACAAAGAAAAAGCTTCTTCTTCACAGTTTGCCGCCGTCAAAACACCGGTGGAACCATGGCCTGAAGAGTGTATTCCCGGAGCGTGTGTTCTTACCTCCGATTTTAAGGTCGACAAAGCCTCGTCGGTTCCTGGTCGATGCGAACCAGTATCGAGGTATATGTGCTCGATAACTAAGGGACATCTCGAGCAGCTGAGAAATGATTATAACTGGGAGAAAATAGAAGTAATAATCCCGGCTCCCGAAGAAGATATTACTACTTATGTGAAAGGGTTTTTAAGTGTGTATACTTACCCTTTTTCCATTGGGCCCCCTCGACCCTGTCGTTATCGCTTTTTGCCGCCAATACCAAATAACCCTAGGCCAAATCCATCCTTCCTTTTGGCGGATCGTTATTCTGAGCCGTTTTTTTGTGAACAAGATCGAGGGGATGCCTTTCACCCTCGACCATCTTATCAGACTGTACAGCCCCCGCCTCTATCGAGGTGGGCTAATAAAACTCCAGCGCCGGGCTAACAAAGTGCTCTTCTCGAGCATAGATGAGGATAAGGACCGGGGTTGGATGGGCAGGTTCGTTCTAGTGAAGACCTTCGATCTGATCTCAGCCGAGCAGATGCCATTCCTTGAGGAGTGAAACATGAAGCGTAAGTATATTTTGACTGTTAGCTTTTATTGCTTTGCTCCTTCGTTTCTTTCACCGATATCTTTTTTTTTCGTGATATAGCGGTTGCTTGGATGCTCAATGTTGTTCTCGACCTTAAGAGTTGGGTACAAGCCCTGGCTTCGACCTCTATATACGATGAGCGCTCATGGCGTGATTCGTCAAAGGGCCGATGGGAGGCAAAAAATTATGGTAAGCCTCTTTCCCATGCCTTTGTTTGGTTCGAACATAATATTTTCCATATACTTAACCAATTTTCTTGTGCGTAGGCTTGGGCAAAGATACGGTCATGAGGCCCCCATCTGGTGAGGAAGAGACTTCGGCCCCGGTTCCGAAATCGACGAAGGATAATAAGATAAAAAGGGCCTCCACTTCCGAGGATCCAGAACCCAAGACAAGGAAGGCTCGTAAGCCGAAGAGGAAAATTATCCCTCTGACCAAATAATTTGTTCGGCATCTGAGGGATGAAGAAGAAGAAGAAGAAGAAGAAGAAGAAGAAGAAGAAGAAGAAGTTCACGGGTCCGTACTGGTGGCCCGAGTGAAGAAAACCATCGATGCCCCAATGACAGCTGGATCGATGGTGGTTTATGAAGCTCTGCCTCGAACTGAGGGCATATCAGAGAAAGATTCGGGCAGAGTCCCTGAATCATTAGAGACCGAGGATGCTTCCCAGTGAAGTCAACAAACGGCGGGTATATTCGAAGGGGCCGGTCGTGAAGCTCTCCGAACTGAGGAGAATTCCCCAAGCGAGTCGCTTGGGGAAATAGTAATTAGAGAGTCGCCCATTCTCCCTGCTTTTTCCAAAGGGGCGATTCGGGAAGCCCAAGCTTTGGGGGGCCGCGAGGTAGACCGGTCTCATGAAGGGGAGGACCCCTTCCGTGATTTGTTTACTGTTGTCGAGGGCGTTGCTGGCCCTAGTGATGTGGGACCTTTTCTGTGAAGTGCAACAAGATCTGAATCGGGTAAGCTCTAACTCCCTTCGTTGATACCACTTTCATGTTTGCTATTCTTTTCTAACTTCTTTTCTTCTTTCTTTGTAGGCCGCGGCAATTCATCGAGAAGCATGTTCTCGGTCTCGAGCATAGCTGCGTCGATATGAGGTCGACCTCCGACGGGTCACGGAGGAGAGGAACGCCCTTAGACTTCTCTTAGGGCAGAGGGAAGAAGAAATCAAGGACCTCCGAGCTAAATTGGCCAAGGCTCATCAAGACCAGACCGACCTGACCGAGCAGGTAATGATAATCTTAAAAACCCATGGGCTTGATTCTAGAACGGCAGATAATATTTCGATCTCACAGCTGCAGCAGAAGCTTGAGGTGATTGGGAAGCTTCGTGAGGAGGTCGATATTATAAGGGCGGAGACCTTGGGATGGAAAGATGGCATGGACCGTCTCGCCGCAGAAAAAGAAACTGCTCGAGCCCAATTATCATCGGCCGAAAACCAACTTCAAATCATAAAGGAGAAGAGCTCAGTTCAAGCAAGAAAAATAGAGGAGCTCGAGGCTCGGTTGGCCTCCGAACTTGCCAAGGCCAAATCTGAAGCCGAAAAAGCAAAGGCTAATGTGAATGCATTCGTGGCCATCTATCGGGCTGATACTGAAGCTACTCAGGTACAAGCAAGAGAGGTAGCTGAGACTGCTAAAACTCGAGCATATTGGGATGTTGAACTTGCCAAATGCCAATCTCGGAGGGTGACCCTCGAGGAGATCCATGCTTGAGATTTCGATCTCACCGAAGAGATAAAAACGGCTAAAGAGCTCGAAAACGATGTTGAAGCCTTGGCTTACGATGATGAAGATGATGATGATGGGAGCAAGAGTGGGTCTGAGAGCGGGGAGGGGCCTGATGGATAAGAGACCACCTCCGGAGATAACAGGAGATTTAGAGTTTTTTTTCCTATTTTTGTGTAGGGTCATGTTCGGACGTTGTAAACACTCTTGTATATATATAAAGATCTTTTCGTTTCCTGGCTTGTCTCTGTTTTATTTTCTGCCTTGTAAAGATTTTGTCTCATTCATGCCTTATGAAAGTTTTCATAAGTTCGAGGCTTTAGGCATTTTGATCGAATTCGGACCTTGTAGTCTTTATAACCGAGTGAGTGCTTTGCTCGAACTCAGAATAATTGCTAGCCCTTAGGCTTTGTAGTCAAGTGAGTGGTTTCTTGAACTCGAAGAAAGGTAGCTCGTAGGCTTTATAGTCGAGTGAGTGATTGCTCGAACTCGAAGAAAGGTAGCCCGTAGGCTTTATTAGTCGAGCGAGTGTTTTTCTCAAACTCGAAGTAAGAGTAGCCCTTAGGCTTTTATTGGTCGAGTGAGTGCTTTGCTCGAACTCGAAGTAAGGTAGCTCGTAGGCTTAATAGTCGAGTGAGTGATTTCTCGAACTCGAAGGAATGTAGCCCAGGCTTTATTAGTCGAGTGAGTGCTTTTCTCGAACTCTAAGTAAGGTAGTCCGTAGGCTTAATAGTCGAGTGAGTGATTGCTCAAACTCAAAGGAAAGTAGCATATAGGCTTTATTAGTCGAGTGAGTTCTTTGCTCGAACTCGAAGTAAGTAGACCGTAGGCTTAATAGTCGAGCGAGTGATTACTCGAACTCGAATAAATGTAGCCCGTAGGATTTATTAGTCGACTGAGTGTTTTTCTCGAACTCGAAGTAAGGTAGCCCGCAGGCTTATTAGTCAAGTAAGTGATTGCTCGAACTCGAAGAAAGGTAGCCCGTAGGCTTTATTAGTCGAGTGAGTGCTTTGCTCGAACTCTAAGTAAGGTTGCCCGTAGGCTTAATAGTCGAGTGAGTGATTGCTCGAACTCGAAGAAAGGTAGCCCGTAGGCTTTATTAGTCGAGTGAGTATTTTGCTCGAACTCGAAGTAAGGTAGCCCGCAAGCTTAGTAGTCGAGTGAGTTCTTTGCTCGAACTCGAAGTAATAGTAGCCCTTAGGCTTTTATTGGTCGAGTGAGTGCTTTTCTCGAACTCGAAATAAGGTAGCCAGTAGGCTTAATAGTCGAGTGAGTGATTGCTCAAACTCGAAGGAAGGTAGCCCATAGGCTTTATAAGTCGAGTGAGTGCTTTGCTCAAACTCGAAGTAAGGTAGCCCGTAGGCTTAGTATTCGAGTGAGTGATTGCTCGAACTCGAAGAAAGGTAGCACGTAGGCTTTATTTAGTCGAGTGAGTGTTTTGCTCGAACTCGAAGTAAGGTAGCCCGCAGGCTTAGTAGTCAAGTGAGTGCTTTGCTCGAACTAGAAGTAACAGTAGCCCTTAGGCTTTTACTGGTCGAGTGAGTGCTTTGCTCGAACTTGAAGTAAGGTAGCCCGTAGGCTTAATAGTCCAGTGAGTGATTGCTCGAACTCGAAGTAATAGTAGCACGTAGGCTTTTATTTGTTGAGTGAGTTCTTTGCTCGAACTCGAAGTAAGGTAGCCCTTAGGATTAATAGTCGAGTGAGTGATTGCTCGAACTCGAAGGAAGGTAGCCCGTAGGATTTTATTGGTTAAGTGAGTGCTTTGCTCGAACTCGAAGTAAGGTAGCCCGTAGGCTTAATAGTTGAGTGAGTGATTGCTCGAAAGAAGGTATCCTGTAGGCTTTATTAGTCGAGTGAGTGCTTTGCTCGAACTCGAAGTAAGGTAGCCCGTAGGCTTAATAGTCGAGTGAGTGATTGCTCGAACTCGAAGGAAGGTAGCACGTAGGCTTTATTATTCGAGTGAGTACTTTGCTCGAACTCGAAGTAAGGTAGCACGTAGGCTTAGTAGTTGAGTGAGTGCTTTGCTAGAACTCGAAGTAATAGTAAGGTAGCCCGTAGGCTTAGTGTGGGGCTTGGCCTCGTTGATTTTTCGGTTGGCAGTCCCCGATTAATAGATCATGAAATAGAGGATGAGTTTTGAGACATGAAATATCGGCAAAGAAGAAGTTTCTTTTTATGTCATTGTACATGTGTTCATGTTTTGTACCAGGGATCGAGCAACCTACACGAGCATGGTTCATTTTGACCATTTGGCTCTTACAATGTTTCCTATCAAAACCCTGTTGTTATGAAGTAACTTTCTTGCATCGAACTTGATAATCGAACTTACTTGATATATTGGAGGGTAATGCCCCCCAGTATTCGAGGTTGATTGTAAAGAGGCCTCGGATACTGTTGAATTGTTCTAAGTTAGCACGATCAATGGTTGTCTCATTAAAAACCTTGTCGAAAAACTCATTTGAGATAAAACCGGTCTAAGGTAAAAGAGTGCAATGCGTGCTTTCAGGCCTAAGGCTTTGTGTTGAATAATCCATCCTTGTTCCTCGTTGAACTCCTGCAAGGGTTAGATTAGAAATATAAACGAACATGGGAGGGTCGTACCTTAGCAGCAATATCGTTTTAGGTGCGACACGTTCCAATTGCATGGTAGTTGTTTGTCGTTTATAACACCGAGCTTGTAGGATCCCTTACCGACGAATTCGAGTACCTGATACGGTCCTTCCCAGTTCGGACCCAGTTTTCCTTCATTTGGATTTCGGGTGTTGAGGGTGACTTTCCTTAGCACTAAGTCCCCGATTTTAAAATGACGAAGATTGGTTATTCGATTATAGTATCTTTCGATCCGCTGCTTTTGGGCGGCCAATCAGATGAGAGTGGCTTCTCGTTTTTCATCTAGTAATTCGAGGCTAGTATTCATAGTCTCGTGATTTGACTCTTCTGTTGTATGTTGAAATTTGGCACTGGGTTCCCCGACTTCGATTGGAATCAAGGCCTTGGAGCCATATACTAAGGAGAACGGGGATGCCCCCGTACTGGATTTTGATGTTGTTCGATATGCCCAAAGAACTTCGGGTAAATTTCTCTCCATTTCCCCTTAGTGTCGTTCAACCTTTTCTTTATGTTTTGAATGATAGTCTTGTTCGTCGATTCGGCCTGTCCGTTCCCACTAGGGTGATACGGTGTTGTTAATATCCTTTTTATTTTATGGTCTTCGAGGAATTTTGTCACCTTGCTGCCGATAAATTATTTTCCATTATCACATACTATTTCGGCGGGTATCCCAAATCGACATACGATGTGATCCCAGATAAAGTCTATAACCTCTTTCTCTCTCACTTTCTCGAATCGCCTGTGCTTTAACCCATTTAGAGAAATAGTCAGTCATAAATAAAATGAACTTAGCTTTACCTGGGGCCGATGGTAGAGGGACGACGATGTCCATCCCCCATTTCATGGAGTTGTTCTCCGGACTGATGGATCATCGGTGCAAACCTTTGACATTTATCACATTTTCGAACAAACTCCTTAGTGTCTTTTTTCATGCTATCCCAGTAGTATCCTGCTCTAATGATTTTGTGTATCAGTGATTCGGCACCGGAGTGGTTCCCACAAGTGCCTTCATGGACCTCTCGTAAAACATAATCGGTATCTCCTGGTCCTAAGCATACTGCCAATGGTCCATCGAATGTCTTTCTGTATAATGTTCCATCTTTAGCCAATATGAATCGCGCAGCTTTGATTTGTAGGGTCCTCGACTCTTTAGGGTCGGATGGGAGCTTTTCATTTTTCAAGTATTCAATATGTTTATTCCTCTAATCCCAGGTTAAGCTCGTAGAATTTATCTCGGCATGACCTTCTTCGATTACGGATCTCAAGAGTTGAACAACAGTCCTCGAGCTGATCTCGTCTTCCTCGACCGATGACCCCAAATTTGCAAGTGCATCGGCCTCACTGTTTTGTTCTTGAGGTACATGCTGTAAAGTTCATTCTTTGAAATGGTGCAAAGTTACCTGCAGTTTGTCCAAATACCTTTGCATTCTATCTTCTCAAACTTTGAAGGTTTTGTTTACTTGGTTTACCACCAGTAAAGAGTCACACTTGGCTTCAATGATTTCTGCTCCCAAGCTTTTAGCTAGCTCGAGACCTGCAATCATGGCCTCGTACTCGGCCTCATTGTTAGTCAACTTAGAAATTTTGATAGATTGCCTAATAGTGCTACCCGTAGGCGGCTTCAAAACGATGCCTAACCTGGACCCCTTCACATTCGAGGCACCGTCTGTGAAGAGGGTCCATACCCCCGATGATGTACCCGATTTAAACAAGAGTTCCTTTTCAACTTTGGTTACGAGGGTTGGCGTGAAGTCGGCCATGAAATCCGCTAAAATTTGAGATTTGATGGTCGTCCGGGGTTGATATTCGATATCGTACCCACTGAGTTCGACGGCTCATTTGGCCAATCGGCCCAATAGTTAGGGCTTGTGAAAAATATTACGAAGTGGGTAAGTGGTTAATACGCATATGGGGTGACATTGAAAGTATGGTCTTAACTTTCTAGAGGCGCTTATCAGTGCAAGTGCCAATTTCTCTAAGTGTGGATATCTAGTTTCTATTTCCCCTAAGGTTTGACTTATATAATAAACAGAAAATTGCGTACCTTGCTCCTTTCAAACTAGGACACCACTTACTACTATTTATGATACTGCCAAGTACAAGTAAAGTTTCTCATCTGCCTTCGGAGTGTGAAGCAGCGATGAGCTCGATAGGTATCGCTTCAATTTCTCTAATGCATGTTGGCATTCCGGGGACCGGGCAAAATCACTCTTCTTTTTTAGTAGAGAGAAAAATTGGTGACTTCGATCCGACAACCTCGAAATGAATCGGCCTAAGGCATCTATCTGTCCGGTTAGCTTCTGTACGGCTTTTACACTGTCCACGATGGTGATGTCTTTGATGGCCTTGATTTTATCGGGGTTGATCTCGATTCCCCGATTCGATACCATGAAGCCAAGGAACTTTCACGAACCGACCCCGAAAGCACATTTCTCGGGGTTGAGCTTCATGTTGTATTTTCTTAAAATCTCGAACGTATCCTGCAAATGAACCAAATGTTCCTCTGCGCGTAGGGACTTAACTAGCATGTCGTCAATATAAATTCCATTGATTTACCTATTTCTTCTTCGAGCATTTTATTTACTAGGCGTTGGTAAGTAGCTCCTGCATTTTTTAGCCCGAAGGGCATTACATTATAACAATATGTTCCATACTTTGTGATAAATGAAGTCTTTTCTCGGTCCTCCAGGTTCATTTGGATTTGATTGTACCCAGAATAGGCATCGAGAAAAGTAAGGATCTCGTGGTAGGCCGTGGCATCAATCATGCGATCGATGTTAGGCAGCGGAAAAGAATCTTTGGGGCACGCCTTGTTTAAATCCTAATAATCTATACACATTCTAAGTTTGTTCCCTTTTTTAGGGACTACAACTACATTGGCTAACCATTCGGGATATTACCTCCCGAATGGATCCTATTTTGAGAAGTTTAGTTACCTCATCCTTTATGAATTCATGCTTTATCTCGGACTGGGGTCTCCTCTTTTGCTTCACCGGTTTGAACTCGGGGTCCAGGCTTAGACGATGCGTCGTTATCTCCGGTGGGATCCCGGTCATGTCTAAATGGGACCAAGCAAAACAATCTATGTTATCAATAAGAAATTGAATAAGCCTTTTCCTGAGTTCGGGGTTTAATCCCGTTCCTAGGTATACCTTCCGTTCAGGAAAATGCTCGATTAGTATGACTTGCTCCAGTTCTTCAATCGTTGATTGGGTAGCGTCGGAGTCATCAGGACAATAAAAGTTCGAGGGGTCAGAAAGTCCTCATCTTCTTATTCTGTCTCCTGCTTCCCCGATTCGGTCGAGGCTGATGGTTGTGATTGCTATTTGACTTCCTCTTTACCTTTAATGCTCATCCTTTCCGAGGTTGATAGTGTCGATATCAGTGTTACCTCATCGACCACAAACATTTCCTTTGCAGTATGTTGTTCCCCGTATACTGCTTTTACACCGTCCGACGTCGGGAATTTCATCACTTGGTGACTGCCCTCATATTGTGGATCCAAGGTCTTCCAGGAAGGGCATTGTATCTCATGTTACCCTCAATTATGTGGAACTTGGTGTCTTGAATTGTTCCAGCCACGCTCACCGGTAGAATAATCTCCCATTAAGTTGTTTCACTGGCCATATTAAAGCCGTTTAAAATCCGAGTTACGGGTACGATTTGATTCTGTAGGCCGAGCTGTTCCACGACCCTCAATCGGATGATATTCGCCGAACTACCTGGATCCACTAAAACACGCTTAACTTAAACTTTACTTAATAAGATAGAAATTACCAAAGCGTCGTTGTGGGGTTGAGAAATGCCTTCTGCTTCTTCGTTGTTGAATGACAAAGTGCCTTCGGGCATATAATCTCAGGTTCGTTTTTCCCTAGTAGTTGATACCTTAGTGTGTCTAAACATGGGTCCCTGTGTAATGTCGACCCCACCGACGATCATATGAATGGCATGTTGGGGTTCCTCCTGTTCATTTTTCCTGTTGGCGTCTCTTTCTCTGAAATGATTCTTGGCTCGATCGCTGAGGAACTCTCAAAGGTGGCCCTCATTGAATAGACGGGCTACCTCCTTCCTTAATTGTCTGCAATCCTCGGTCTTGTGACCATGCATTCCATGATACTTGCACATCAAATTTGGTTTTCTTTGGGAAGGATCGGTCTGTATGGTTCTCGGCCACCTAGTATCTTTGATCCTTCCGATTGCCGATACAATGCCCGATACATCGATGCTAAAGTTATTTCGATAACCGAGGTGCCTCTGTAGGATCGGCATACTTGTCAAAATCACTTTTGCTCATAAGTCCCTGAGAACTCTGTCCTCGATCACTTCTTCGATTGTTCCGAGAGGAATTACGTCCTGAACCATTGTTCCTTCGATTTGCGGTATTTGGTTGATATCGGTCTTTGTTTGATCTTGTCTCCTTATCGATATCCCTCTGGTTTTTGACTACCGACCTGTTTGGATGTACTGAATCAAAAGGGGGCCCTAATTGGTCGTCTTTGATCGTGATCGTCGATTGATATCACTTGTGCACATCTGCCCAGGTTACGGTCGGATACTCGATCAAACTTTGTTTCAACTAACGTGATGCTATCGAAATCTGCTCGTTCAACCCTTGGGTGAAAGCTTGAACTGCCCAATCATTTGTGGCAGGTGGCAATTCCATGCGTTCTATTTGAAATCGGGACACGAACTCCCTCAACATTTCATTACCCCTTTGTCTTACCTTGAAAAGGTCTGATTTCCTCGTTGCGACCTTTATGGCCCATGTGTGTGCCTTTACGAACGAATCTGCTAACATGGTGAATGAATCGATGGAGTTTGGTGGCAGGTTGTGATACCAAATCATTGCTCCCTTCGAAAGGGTCTCTCCGAATTTTTTTAACAGTACAGATTCGATCTCATCATCTTCTAGGTCATTCCCTTTAATGGCACATGTATAAGAGGTGACATGTTCGTTAGGGTCGATCTTTCCATTATATTTAGGAATATCGGGCATGCGGAATTTTTTGGGGATCAGTTTTGGAGCTGCATTTGGTGGAAAAGGCTTTTGCGCGAATATTTTGGAATCCAAACCCTTCAACACTGTTGGTGCCCCCGGGATTTGATCGACCCTGGAGTTATACGTTTCTACCTTTTTGTCGTTTACCTCGATCCTCCTTTCTCCTGATTCTATTCGTTTGGTCAATTATTCGAACATATTAGTAATTTCGGGATTAGTCCCCGATTCTTGCTCATTTGACCTTACTATAGCTGGCTCCATTCTGTGAGTGACTTCTCGGGGTGGACTGGGCTCCGGCCTTCTCGGT
This sequence comes from Nicotiana tabacum, assembly GCF_000715075.1. Lineage (NCBI taxonomy): Eukaryota > Viridiplantae > Streptophyta > Magnoliopsida > Solanales > Solanaceae > Nicotiana > Nicotiana tabacum. Next base: position 1,731,172 of record NC_134096.1, read on the forward strand.
ATCTGGGTTTGACTCTGCAACTGAGCTATCGCTACCTGTTAAGCTTGCAACATTTTGAAAATCATATGCAAGCTGATTCTGTTTTCCTCAACGCTATGGGTGTCTCGAGCTGCAGATTGAGTACCACCATGAATGTATTTTCAGGTTCAGAATATTAGTTTGCCTCAATGGTTACATGCGAATTAACGTCTAATGGTACTTCGACTCGAGCCCTAACGGTATCGACAAGCGGTCTTTCGGCCCTGGGCGTCAAGTTTTTGTTCTCACCTTGAAGGCCAACTTCGTTGTCGATAGGTAAGGCCATTAATTGAGTGTTCGTCGTTGCTAATCCGAAATCAAAGAAACTTTCAACAACAAACATAAAATGGTGTGTTTTGAAGATTCGTATCAAATAACCACTGTTAATGATACGTGGTATAACTTGATATGAATCGTAAAGGGAAATAAATATATCAAATATTGACTGTAAAGGATGAAAAATAAGCAAAGTTGAAAAGAGGATGATTTATGAACAAGCAAGATGAAATGATGTATGAAGCTCCAAAGGATAATCTTCCAATATAGGAATGTATCAATAGTATTATAGTTACTGTGTATGAATCACTTGATAGGTCCTCCTTACAGGAATAATAGTCATCCCTCTTATAGTAGAAGTATCCTACTTTGGATATAAATAAAAATACATAGTGGGGAACCCATGATAAATCAGTTTTTCCCTAGTTTCTGTCGAGATTCCCTTTCTTAGTGCAGTTGTAACGGCTCTTGTCTATAAGCTTGATATTGACCTGAACTCGATTTTGACTCGAGCTCGATATTGACTCAAGCTCGATCTTGACTCGGGGCCTGATATTAAATCGGGTTCAGTATTGGTCGGTCTCTGACTCTTAAGCTCAATAACGTCGCTTCGCATCATAGTTCGATTTTGGATTCGAGCTCGATAATGACTTCGAGCTCGGTATTGATCGATCCCTGAAACTCGAAGCTCGGTAACTTGGCTTCGGATCTCATCCCGATATTATGAAGACGCTCTTCGGTCCATTATGTTCCCATATCGACCAGTCGTTCGAAGGCCGAACTCGGTTTTGACCGTATACAAATTGGTGAAGCAAAAAAATAAAGAAGAATTTGTTCCATAATAAAAAGTTTTCTATTATTTTTGGCTTCCATGCTTGCCTTTTATTTTATGTAGACAAGAAACAATATATTGAGCCTAAGTCGTTCATCATTAAATTCAAACTCCAACCATGATGCGTATAGGTAAAAGAATATAATTGGCACCTGAGCATAGGTTTTTAAATCTCTAAATTCAAACACCAAGAATATCTTCTATTAACAAACATTTTCTTAAAATTAATTGACAAGTAGATGATTTCAATTATTATTTCTTTCTTTGTATTTAAAATCAGAATTTTTGTAATAGCATTTAACCGTATGAAAGCAAGTGCGGCTAATTTTAATGTAATGCTTCAAAAGAGGCCTTCTTATTTCTTATAAAAAAAAATAAAAAGAGTCGTGTCATTCACAATAAATAATTACTACTTATATTAATTGTATTTAAAGTTTTTTTCATATTCAAGTTCCATGGATATTAAATAGCCTAGAAAATTGTGTTTAAATGTTAAAAGTTAAAGAATGAATTAATACTTTAACGTCAAAAGAAAAGAAAGAAGACATCTTCAAAAAATAATCTTAAAATAAGGTATTTAACATTAATTATCGAATACGATATTTCTGTTTACCCTTAAAATTGGATAACAATTAAACTTATAATATTATTTTAAGTACACGTAATTTCACCTAATACCAATTGATAGATGTGAGGATGACTAATAGAAATTAACAATAAAGTAAAGCAAATCAGTGTTAGAATGGAACTCATCCCTCGAATTTGGATACCCTCGAACTGGTTGATGCAAGAACAATTAAAATATAACAAGTTGATGAACAATAGTATAAATGAGAAAGAGAATTATATTACTTTGATATCTATCCACAGTGTCTTCAACAAATGATTAGAACCCTCTTTTATATAGTAGAGAAATTCTACTTATGGTATAATTCTAATTACAGAAGGAAATCTCATGATTAGCTGATTAACCGTTTCTGATTTGATCCGTTCAGAGATTTACGCCATGATCTTCAACCAGTCACCGAGATTTATGCCATGATCCTTGACAAGTCACGGATATCTCACTTTTCTGTTATTATGCTATCTTCGATCTTGCTCGATGTCTGTCTCATTTGGATTCGATCACTACTAGCCTCGATTTCGATAGGTATCTCGATTCTGAACTCGGTACCTTATCCTCGTGATTTAGTTTGTTCCGTTACGAGGCCGTCCTTCGATGCAACCTCCCGGTCTCGGTTAAATAGTAAAATCGGGTGAGCCCAGTTTTAACCGTGTACAGATAGTACCCTTATTTTTTGGAGTGTAATGACAAGAAACGAATTGAGCCTTCGATTTTTTACCTCGACCTGTCATGACGTCATCCTCGTGACGTAAGCGACGGAAATGACCGAAACGTCCCATCTGTACAGTTACCAAGGCATTAAATGCGCGTCAGTCGATGGTCGGCCACCGCCAATTTTGAACCGTCGTTGTGAAATCTATAAATAGCTCCTCTCTTTACCATTTCGAACTTTTACTTTCAAATTTCTAATCTCCAAAGCTTTTTATATCTTCTAAGTTCTTCATCTGCAAATCTACGATTTTCACTGCTAACCTCTTATTAGAACACCAAATCTTATCATCTCCATCTATTTTTAACTTCATATCTAAATGGCAGAAATGTCAAAAACTGTTCCTCAAAAGAAAAATGCGTCTTCATCGCTGCCGGCCGGCGACAAAACACCGGTGGAGCCGCGCCCTGAGGAGTTTGTTCCCGGGGGGGTGCGTCCTCACTTCTGACTTTAAGACCGACAAAACTTCATCGGTCTCTGGGTCGATGCGAGCCAATGTCGAGGTATATATGCTCGATAACTGAGAGCTTCCTTAAGTAGGTGAAGAAAGACTGCAACTGGGAAGGCAAAGAGGTGGTGATTCCGGCCCCCGAGGAAGACATCATTACCCACGTGGAAGGGTTTCTGAGTGTTTACCCTTACCCTTTTACGTTGGGCCCCCTCGATCCCATTATCGTCAATTTCTGCTACAAGTATCAAATAACCCTATGTCAAATCCATCCCTTCTTTTGGCGGATTGTTATTCTGCTCCAATATTTCGTGAGAAAAGTCGAGGGGATGCCTTTCACCCTCGGCCACCTCATCAGGTTGTATAGCCCATGCCTCTATCGAGGCGGGATAATAAAACTTCAGCGTCGGGCTACCAAGGTATTTTTCTCGAGCATAGATAATGATAAGGACTGAGGCTGGATAGGTCGGTTCGTTCGTGTGAGGACTTCTGACCTAATCCCGGACGAGAAGATGTCATTTCCCGAGAAATGGAATATGAAGTGTAAGTACAATCCCACTGTTAGCTTCTATTTATTGTTTTGCTGCTTTGCTTCTTCTCATCGATATCCTTTTCCGTGATGTAGCGGTCGCTTGGATGCTCGGTGCAATTCCTAACCTCGAGAGTTGGGTTCAAGACCTGGCCTCGACCTCTACGTACGCCGAGCGCTCACGGCACGATTATCAAAGGGCCGATGGGAGGCCAAAAATCATGGTAAGCCCTTTTTCTATGTCTTTGATGATTTTGTTAAAGCATTTCTTACTTAATTTCCTTTCATACAGGCCTTGGCAAAGATGCTGTCATGAGGCCACTATCTGGTGAAGAGGAGACTTTGATCCCGGTACCGAAACTGGTGAAGGACAAAAAGAGGAAAAATACCTCAACCTCCGAGGATCCAGGACCTAAGAAGAAGGCGGCTAGTAAGCCGAAGAAGAACATCATCCTTCTGACCGAAGACTTTGTTCTACTTCTAAGGGAGGAAGATGAAAAAGAGGAAGAAAATGACTCTGGGCTGGTGGCCCGAGTGGGAATGAGCACCAAAGCCCCAAAGGCCACTGAATCGCTAAAGGCTGCAGAGACTCCATCTCGAGATGAGAGGGTCTCGGGAAAAGACTTGGGCAAAGTCCCCGAGTCATCGAGGATTGAATATACCTCCCACCATAATGAGCCAATGGTGGGTACGGCTGTAGGGGCTAGTCTCGAGGCCCCTCGAGATGCAAAGAACGCCCCAAGTGATCTACTTGGGGCAATAGAAATTGGAGGCTCCCCACTGCTCCCCTCGTTTTCTGAGGAGATGATTCAAGAGGCTTGGGCCTTGAAGACCCTCTCCATCGAAGGGGGCCACGGAAGGTAGGATCCCTTACGTGAATACTTTACTGGGGTCGAAGATGCTACTGGCATGAGCGACTTGGAGGACTCGAGGAAGGACTCGAGCGAGGCATTGAGCCTTTTCAATGAAGCACAGCAAGCTTTGAATCGGGTAAGCCTTAACTCCCCTTGTTGGTATTACTCTTGTGTTCATTTTTATCTTCATGTCTAACTTCTTTTCTTCTTTCTGCGTAGGCCTCAGTGCTTCATCGAGAAGCATTTTCTCAGTCTCGAGCTGAGCTGATTCGGTACGAGGCCGAAATTTAAAGGCTTACCGAAGAGAGGAATGCCCTCAAACTTCTCGGTGGGCAAAAATAAGAAGAGATCAAGGACCTCTGAGCAGAATTGGCCACGGCTCACAAATATCAGACCGACCTGATCGAGCAGGTAATGAAAATCTTAAAAGCTCATGGGCTCGATTCGGGAATGGTGGCTAACATTTCAATCTTACAACTGCAGCATAAGATCGAGAGGATCGAGCAGTTCTACGAGGAGGTCAACATGATGAAGGCGGAGTCCTTGGGGTGGAAAGAAGGTATAGACCGCTTTATTGTAGAAGAGAGACTTCTCAAACCCAATTGTCATCGGTCGAAAGTCAGCTTTGAGGCATGAAAGAGAAGAGCTCGGTTCAGGCAAAGAAAATAGAGGAGCTCGAGGCTCGGTTGGCTAGCTTCCAAACTTGCAAAGGCCAAATCTGAAGCCGAAAAGTAAAAGGCTGAGGCAGATGTGACCGTGGCCGTCTACTAGGCCGATGCTGAAGCCGCTCAAGTCCAAGCGAGAGAGGCAGCCGATACCACTCAAACACGAGCATATAGGATTTCTGAACTCGCCAAATTCCAATCTCATAAGGAAATCCTCGAGGAGATCCACGCTCGAGGTTTCGATCTTACCGACGAGATAATAAAGGCTAGAGAGCATGAAGCTGATGCTGGAGCGTTGGCCTCTTCCGATGATGATGATGATGATGATGGCAGCAATAGCGGGTCCGAGAATAGGGAGGACCTCGATTAGGAATCTTAGGCTTTTTCTTTTTCGATTTTTTGTACGGAACCCTGATCGGTCCTTGTAAATATCTTCGTATATATAAAAAGATTTTTTTTCTCTTTGATTTGTCTTTATTCTACTTCCTGCCTCGTGAAAATTCTGTTTCATTCATACTTTATGAAAATTTTGCTCATAAGTTCGTGGCTTAGGCAACTTGATCGAAGCCAGACTAGTGTAGTCTTAATCGAGTGAGTACTTTCTTGAACTCAGAGTAGGGTGACCCTTAGGTTTTAATTGAGTGAGGATGATTTCTCGAACTCAAAAATAAAATGGCCCTTTAGGCTCTTGACATAGGTCGATACGGCCATAGTAAAAAGAATGGCTTTCTCCCCCTTTTCGGCTTGAAAAGTTTTTTTTTTAATCATATAAAATTTGTTGTACCTTAGCATGAAATAAGGGATTTGCTCGAGAGTTCGAACGATTCCATAGCCATTAGGGTTTTTAAGGGTCAATATTATCGAGACCCTTTGTTTCGTAATGCCTTAGCATAAAATAAAGAATTTATTCGAGAGTTCGAACGACTTTGTACCCATTAGGGTTTTCGAGGGTCGATATTATCGAGACCCTTAGTAATTCAACCGAGGGTAGCCTTTTTAACCGGTTTATGAAAATATTCGAAGGCCTATTTTATAACGAAATTCGGACGTCTCTGAACCGTGTTAATTTGGCTATAGCATTTAGCTTGGGATTCACCTTTTGGGCTTGTTCCCCTGTTATACTTCGAACTTGTTCGAAGTATCAGTCCCCGAGTGGTGTGTCCGTGGCCTATAAAATTGAGGGTTGCCTTTTTAAGGTCTTACGATCTCGAGGTTTTAGTAATTCGATCATGTCGATTTTTTGGATGGCACTCCCCGAGTGCGGGGTCAATTGTTCGAACTTTAGTTGTGACCGGCCCTTAAGCCAGTTTCCACAATAGATCACAAGCACGACATTGTAAAGTAAAAATTTCTCTAAGGCATGAAATATCTGGCAAGGAAAAATACTTTTTTCAATAGATTAACATGCGTACATGTTTTCCATTAGGGCTCGAGTAATCTACATGTGCATGGTTCGTTCGACCGTTTGACCCTTACAAAATTTACCTATCGAGACCCTGTCGGCATGAAGTGTTTTCCTTGTAACTATCAGAGGGTGATGCCCTCCAATATTCGAGGTTGATTGTAATGGAGCCTCGGATACTGTTGAATTACTCTAAGTTAGCACGAAAAATGGTTGCCTCGTTAAAAACCTCGCCGAAAAAACCCATTTGGAACGAAAACCGGTCTAAGAAAAAAAGAGTGCAACGCGTGATTTCAGACCTAAGGACTTTGTGTTTGAAGAATCCTTTGATGTCTTCTATTAAACACCTGCAAATGGTTAGTATAAAATATAAACGAAAGTGGAAAAGGTCATACCTTAGCAGTAATATCGTTTGAGGAGTGATATGTTCTAATTGTTTGGTATCGCTGTTCAACGTGCCAAGTTTGTAGGATCCCTTTCCGATGATATCGAGGACCTGATACGGCACCTCCCAGTTTGGGCCAAGTTTTCCTTCATTTGGTTCTCGAGTATTGGGGGTGACCTTCCTCATAACCAAGTCCCTGATTTTAAAGTGTCGAAGTTTGGCTCTTTGATTGTAGTACCTTTTAATCCATTATTTCTGTACGGCCATTCGAACAAGGGCAGCTTCTCATTTTTCATCAAGCAATTCGAGGCTTGTATTCATAGCCTCGTAATTTGACTCTTCCGTTGCATATCGAAATCTGACGCTGGGTTCCTCGACTTCAACCGAGATTAGAGCTTTGGCGCCATATACTAAAGAGAACGGTGTTGCCTCCGTACTGGATTTTGGCGTTGTTCGATACGCCCAAAGGACTTCGGGCAATATTTCTCTCCATTTTCCCTTAGCGTCGTTCAATCTTTTCTTTATATTTTGAATGATGGTATTGTTTGTCGATTCGGCCTGTCCGTTCCCACTACGATGATATGGCGTTGACAGGATCCTTTTTAATTTGTGATCTTCAAAAAACTATGTCAATTTGCTGTCGACGAATTGCTTTCCATTATCGCATACGATCTCGGCAGGCATCCCGAATCGTCATATAATGTGGTCCCAGATGAAGTCTATGACTTCTTTCTCTCTAATTTTCTCGAAAGCATGTGCTTCAACCCACTTAGAGAAATAGTCAGTCATAAACAAAATAAATTTAGCTTTACTTGGGGTCGATGGTAGAGGGCCGACAATATCCATTCCCCATTTCATGAATGGCCATGGGGATAAGACTGAGTGGAGTTGCTCTCCGGGTTGGTGAATTATCGGCGCATACCTTTGACATTTGTCGCACTTTCAAACAAATCCTTTTGTGTCCTTTTCCATATCGGCCCAATAGTATCCTGCTCTGATGACTTTGTGAGCCAATGATTCGGTACCGAAATGATTTCAGCAGGTGCCCTCGTGGATTTCTCATAGGACGTAGTCGGTATCTCCGGGTCCCAAATATATTGCCAATGGTTTATCGAACATCCTTCTATATAGTGTTCCATCTTCATCCAATGTGAATTGTGCGGCCTTCGTACGTAGAATCCTCGATTCCTTAGGATTCGATGGAAGCTTCTCGTTCTTTAAGTAGTCGATATATGTGTTCCTCCAATCCCAGGTCAAACTTGTGGAGTTGATTTCGATGTGGCCTTCTTTGATTATTGACCTTGAAAGTTGTACAACAGTCCTCGAGCTAATCTCGTCGTCTTCGACTGATGACCGCAAATTTGCAAAGGCATCGGCCTTGCTGTTTTGTTCTCGAGGCACATGTTATAGGGTCCATTCTTTAAATCGATGTAGAGTCACCTGTAATTTGTCCAAGTACCTCTGCATTCGATCTTCTCGAACCTCGAAGGTTCTATTGACGTGGTCTACCACAAGCAGGGAGTCACATTTCGCCTCGATGACCTCTGCTCCCAAACCTTTAGCTAGCTCGAAACCTGCAATCATGGCTTCATACTCGGCCTCGCTGTTACTTAACTTGGAAGTTTTGATAGCTTATCTAATTGTATTACTCGTGGGCAGCTTCAAAACGAGGCCTATCCCGGACCCCTTCACGTTTGAAGCGCCGTCTCTGTAAAGGGTCCACACCCCCGATGATGTACCCGACTTTAATAATAGTTCTTTTTCGACCTCGGGTACGAGGGATGGCGTAAAGTCGGCTATGAAGTCCGCTAAAATTTGAGACTTGATGGTCGTTCGAGGTCGATACTCGATATCGTACCCACTGATCTCGACGGCCCATTTGGCCAATCGGCCCAAAAGTTTGGGCTTATGCAAAATATTGTAAAGGGAATAAGTAGTCACCACACAGATTGGGTGATACTGAAAATATGGTTTTAATTTTCTAGAGGCGCTTATTAGGGCAAGCGCTAATTTTTCTAAGTGTGGGTACCGCGTCTCAGCCTCACCTAAAGTTCGACTAACATAGTAAACAGGAAATTACGTACCTTGCTCTTCTCGAACTAGGACCCCACTTACCGTGATTTCTGAGACTGCTAAGTACAAGTAGAGTTGTTCGTCCGCTTTCGGAGTATGAAGCAGTGGCGGGCTCGAGAGGTACCGCTTTAATTCTTCCAATGCTTGTTGGCATTCCGGGGTCCATGCAAAATTATTCTTCTTTTTTAGCAGTGAGAAGAACCTGTGACTTCTATTTGAAGACCTCGAGATGAATCGGCCTAGGGCGGCTATGCGCCCTGTTAATATTTGTACGGCCTTAACATTGTCCACGACTGTGATGTCTTTGATTGCCTTGATCTTATCGGGATTGATTTCGATTCCCCGATTTGATACCATAAAACCAAGGAATTCGCCTGAGCCGACCCCGAATGCACATTTCTCCGGGTGGAGTTTCATATTATATTTCCTTAGTATATTGAAGGTCTCCTACAAATGTGTCAAATGGTCATCTGCTCGCAGGGACTTAACTAGCATATTGTCAATATAAACCTCCATTGATTTACCTATTTGTTCTTCGAACATTCGATTTACTAAGCGTTGATAAGTGGCACCAGCATTTTTTAGTCCAAACGGCATTACATTATAACAATAGATGACGTACTTAGTGATGAACAAAGTCTTTTCCTGATCCTCCGGGTTCATTTGTATTTGATTGTACCCGGAGTAGGCATCGAGAAAACTAAGGATCTCGTGGCCGGCTGTGGCATCGATCATGCGATCGATATTCGGCAGAGGAAAAGAGTCTTTAGGACATGCTTTATTTAAATCTTTATAGTCTACGCACATTCTAAGTTTATTTCCCTTTTTAGGGACTACGACTACGTTAGCTAACCATTCGGGATATTTGACCTCCCAATTGGATCCTATTTTGAGAAGTTTGGTTACCTCGTCCTTGATGAATGCATGTTTTACCTCGGACTGGGGCCTTCTCTTTTGTTTTACCGGGCGGAACTTCGGGTCCAAGATTAGTTGATGTGTAGCGATCTCCAGCGTATCCCTGTCATATCTAGGTGGGACCAAGCAAAATAATCCATATTATTGATAAGAAATTTAATGAGTTTTTCCCTGAGCTCGGGGGTTAACCCCGTACCCAGGTATACCTTTCGATCGGATAGATGCTCGATCAGTATAACTTGCTCTAGCTCCTCGACCGTCGATTTGGTGGAGTCGGAATCCTTGGGGATTAAAAAAGGATCGAGGGATCCAATAGTCATTGTCCTCGTCCGTTCCCTGCTCCTCCGATTGAGTCGAGGTTGGTAGTTGTGGTTGTTATTTAGCTTCCTGTTTTTCTTTGGATTCTGATCTTTTTGTTGACGAAAGTGCCAACACCGGTATCACTTCGTCGACTGCGAATATCTCTTTGGTAGCGTGTTATTCCCCGTATACCATTTTTATTCCATCCGGTGTTGGGAACTTCAGCATTTGGTGAAGTGTTGAAGGAACTGCCCTCATATTGTGAATCCAGGGTCTTCCCAACAGGGCGTTGTATTTCATGTCGCCTTCGATCACGTGGAACTTGGTTTCTTGAATAGTCCCAGCTATATTTACTGGTAAAATGATTTCTCCTTTAGTCATTTCACTTGCCATGTTGAAACCATTGAGAACTCCGAGTTGCGGGTACGATTTGATCTTGTAGGCTGAGCTGTGCCACGACCCTCGATCGAATAATATTGGCCGAGCTTCCTGGATCAATTAAAACATGTTTAACTTGAATTTTATTCATAAGGATAGAGATTACCAAAGCATCATTATGGGGTTGTGAGATCCCTTCTGCTTCCTCGTCATTGAATGATAAAGTGCCTTCTAGCACATAGTCTCGAGCTTGTTTTTCCCTGGTGATTGATACTTTAGTGTGTTTGAACACGGGCCTTTGTGGAATATCGACCCCACCAACGATCATGTGAATCACGTGTTGTGGTTCTTCCTGCTCGTTTTTCCTGTTTACATCCCTGTCTCTGAAATGGTTTTTAGCTCGGTCGCTCAAGAATTCTCGAAGGTGACCCTCGTTGAATAGAAGGGCCACCCCCTCCCTTAGTTGTCTGCAGTCTTCGATTCTATGACGATGTGTACCATGGTATTTGCATATTTGATTGTGGTTTCTTTGGGATGGATCGATTTGTAGGGGTCTGGGCCATCTAGTATCTTTAATTCTCCCAATGGCTAACACAATACCTGATGCGTCGATGCTGAAGTTGTATTTTGATAATCATGGTGCTTATGTGGGATTGGCATGTTTATCTAAGCCACTTTTGCTCATGATCCCTCGAGAGCTATGTCCTCGATCGTTCCTTCGATCATTTCAGATGGGATTGCGTCCTGGGCCGCTGTTTCTACGATCTGCATTGTATGGTTGATACCTATATCTGTTCGACCAGGGTTCTCTGTCGATATCCCTTTGAGTTCTGCTGACGGGCATGTTTGGATAAGCGAAACCAAAAGGGGTCCCCAATTAATCATCCTCGACCTTGATCTTTGACTGGTACCGATTATGTACATCGGCCCAGGTTACCGCTGGATATTTAATTAAATTCTGCTTTAGTTGTCGTGATGTCACCATACTTCGTTCATTCAAACCTTGAGTAAAGGCTTGAACAACCCAATCGCCCGTGACTGGTGGTAGTTCCATGCGTTCCATCTAGAACTGAGATACGAATTCCCTAAACATTTTGTTGTCTTTTTGTTTCACCTTGAAGAGGTCTGACTTCCTAGTTGCAACCTTTATTGCTCCGGCATGTGCCTTTACGAAGGAGTCTGCAAGCATGGCGAAGGAATCAATGGAATTAGGCGGCAAATTATCGTACCATATCATTGCTCCTTTCGACAAGGTTTCTCCAAATTTCTTCACTAGAACAGATTCAAACTCATCGTCTTCCAAGTCATTCCCTTTTATTGCGCATGTATAAGAAGTGACATGCTCATTAGGGTCGGTGGTCCCATTGTACTTAGAAATTTTTGGCACTCGAAATTTCTTCGGAATGTGTTTTAGAGCCGCACTTGGAGGGAAAGGCTTCTGTACAAATTTCTTTGAGTCCATACCCTTTAGAATTGGCGATGCCCCCGTTATTTGGTCAACCCGGGAGTTGTATGTCTCTACTTTCTTGTCATTTGCCTCGATTTTCTTTTCTCCTAATTCAATCTGTTTAGTGAGCTCCTCAAGCATTTTAATAATGGTGGGGTCAGTCCCTGATTCGTTGGCGTTCGATCTTTTCGGGACATGCTCGGTCCTGTAGGCGACTTCTGGTTCTATCCAACTCGTTGTTCGGTGCTGATTTTGTAGTTATGCTATAGCGGCTTGTTGAGCTTGTAACATTTCAAATATTAATTGGAGGCTAACTCCACCATCTTCTCCGCCCTGCGTACCTCGACCACCTGATCGAACTTCCCTCCGTATGCTACCTTCGGGATCAATGCCCAAATTTGCATTTAAGGCGACATGTGAACAGAAATCGACGGGATTTGCAATTGGTGCTCTCTTGAGGTCAGCCTGAGGCACCTCGATCCCCGGGGTGGCTATATTGTCATTTTTCCCATGAAATCTGAGGTCGTCGTCACCATGTGTAGGCGCTGCTTGTGAGTTTGACATGTTTATCCTGAAAACAAAGATGTTTACGAGAATAAGTGTAAAGCGGTGTGTGTTATCGGAATCAGTATTAAGCAATTACTATTATCCTTAGCCCCACGATGGGCGCCAAACTGTTTAACCCTAAAAATTGGATAACAATTAAACTTATAATATGGTTTTAAGGACACGTGATTTCACCTAATACCAATTGATAGATGTGAGGATGAGTAATAGAAATTAACAATAAAGTAAAGCAAATCGGTATTAGAATGGAACTCAGCCCTCAAGTTTGGATACCCTCGAACCGGTTGATGCAAGAACAATTAAAGTATGAAAAGCTGATAAACAAAAGTATAAATGAGAAAGAGAATTATATTGCTTTGATATCTATCCACAGTGTTTTCTACAAATGATTAGAACCTTAGTAGAGGAATTCTACTTATGGTATAATTCTAATTACAAAAGGAAATTCCATGATTAGCTGATTAACCGTTTCTGATTTGATCCGTTTCGAGATTTACGCCATGATCCTCGACCAGTCACCGAGATTTACGTCATGATCCTCGACCAGTCACGGATATCTCGCCTTTATGTTATTATGTTATCTTCGATCTTGCTCGATGTCTGTCTCATTTGGCTTCGATCACTACTAGCCTCGATCTCGACAGGTACCTCGATTCTGAACTCGGTACCGTATCCTCGTGATTTAGTCTGTTCCATTACGAGGTCGTCCTTCGATGCAACCTCCTGGTCTCGGTCAAATAGTAAAATCGGGTGGGGGCGATTTTAACCGTATACAATTTCAAATATATAATTCTTTTAATTAATATTATAAAAATTTTCGGTGAAAGATAAAATTACCAACATAATAGGTTTTGTTTCGTACACTTTATTGCTATGAGGACGTTAGCAATGAGCTTATGTTTCATGTTTGTTTAGCCAGTGAACCACATTTACATATTACATAATGTTGTTTGATTTAAGTGAATCGTCTGTTTATAGTTTAGTGCTTGTTTAGGACGAACTTTTTAAAATATAGTGTTTGTTTGTAACAAGCTTTAATTTGAAATTGTTATTCTTTTTGTTACAAATTTAAAATTGTATTAAATTTAGTTATTTTGTACTTTTATTTGTCACCAGTTAAAATTATTCTAATATACTAACTAAATCATACTTATTGCCAATGCAAGGTGTTAAAGTTATTTAAAAATTTAATTATTGTCTATTACAAATAAGAATGTTAATCAAATAGAAAGTATATAAACTATATACTATTGCTATGATGGGAGGACTATATTTTGCTTTGTTCACCTAGCCATCTCAGATTCAGACAATATGGAAACAACTGTAAAATTACAAAACAATTAATGTATACTTATTAACAAAATACAAAAATATTCATCTGGCTGGGTGATAAAGCTATTAGTAATTCAAATAGGTTAAGTAGAATAAATAAATATAACTAAACTTTGATTGTTCCTCTTGGTAAATTAAAAAGATATCCAATCATCTAATTAAGCTTGACAAATGAGCCACGGTACAATAATCCGTACCGATCTTATTCTCTACTTTATTTATTCATGTATAATAGTTTATTCAAAGTTTTTTTCGAAAATATGTAATGATAAATTTTACAAAATCGTATACTACATGACTCGACATAAACGTGCAACGCACGTGCCGAGAAACTAGTTATTATATAAAACAAGACAAATAAAGCAGTCCATATGTCCTAATTTATGTGGAATAGTTTGAATTTGTAAAAATAGCACGAGCTAGCCAGTTTTCGAACTGGTAATTCAAAAATAGTCACGGTTTGCAAAGTTATTAAAATATAGCCATTATTTTGCTGCAACACGGACCGGTCCAGCATAATATACTGGAGATTGGTGCACCTGTGTATGAACTTCCAGCATATTATGCTGGAACTCCAACACGCGGAATGTTCCAGCATAATATACTAGAGATTGGAGCACTTGTGTATGAACTTCTAGCATATTATGATGGACCGGTATATTATACTGGAACTCCAGTATATTATGATGGATTTATCTTTACATGAAAAGTGGCTAAATTTCGATTACTTTTGAAACTGTGGCTATTTTTCAACTACCACTTGTAAATTTGGCTATTTTTGAATTTCTCCCTTTGAATTTCGATAGTCAGATTTTTTTTTTTACTGTGATCTTTTCATATGACTTTTGAAAATTTTGACTTATTAATAATTGTGACTTATAGTACTTTTTACGTAATTTTTAAATATATAGTTTTTAAAAAAAAATCTTAAAGATTATATGTCTAAATTCACGGTTAAAATTAAGGAGTTTGGCGAAATAATAGTTTTGTAGATATAAATTACTACTCCTATATGTCTCTATTATTACTAAAGGGAAGTTTTAGCGTAGCTGGTAAAGTTACTGTCATGTGACTAGGAGGTCATGAGTTCGAGTCGTGGAAACAACCTCTTGTAGAAATGAAGGGTAAGGTTGCGTACAACAGAGCCTTATGGTCTGGCCCTTCTCGGACCGCGTGCATAGCGGGAGCGTAGTGCACCGAACTGCCCTTATATATCTCTATTTTTAAAATATATATATAATTAAACAAGGCAGAATAGCTTCCTGGCCACTTAAACTTGTAGGAGTTTTAAAAGCCGATACATGAACTTTTAACTTTCTCATTTGAACACTCGAACTCATTTTCCTGTAACAAAAAAATATATTTGACCATTAACCATCGCGCGTGTATTACACATACACATACGTGTCCATCCCATCAGCAACTGACCAATGGATGTCTTACACGTCAAGGCCGCGAAAACCCTAACCCAACAGATCGGGGTTCCCTCTTTTATTCCATAGACTGACCCCCACCCCTCATTTTAACCTCTCTTTAACCAAACCCTCACATGTTAAACCTGGGTTACCAATGGGCTAACAATCATTAATTCTCTTTCAAAATCGATCATAATCACTCGCCCATTGTTTTGTTTTCGTTTATTATATGTTAATCTCGCTCTGATCGAGCTTTGTTTGGTCCATGATTTCGATTCCAGTGACGCTATATGATCTGAAGGTTTGTTTGTCTCTTTCCGATTCCATCATTTTCACGGTCTGGAAAAAGGGAAAAATTAGAAATAGAGCTTCAAATTCTACAAAATGAAGGAACGGAGCTTCAGATTTTACAAAAATGGAGGAATATAGTATTTTAGGAGGAATAAAGAAGAAGACACTTAAATACAACCCATTTTGTACCGTTGGACATTGGAAAGGGGGCTTTCACGCTTCTGTGCGTCGTGTTCCTCACGCGGCCTGCTGATTAGGACCAACTGATGCCACATGGTCATGGTCAATAGTCAAATATGTTTATTAGTTACCAAAATTATAAATTTGAATGTTCAAATGGGAAAGTTGAAAATTCATGTATCGGCTTTTAAAAACTTTACAAGTTTAAGTGGCCAGGAAGTCATTCTACCGTTAAACAAGGGTGAATGACACGGTTACCCACAAAAATAAAACTATTTATCCTTATCTACCTATTTATTTTTTTACCCATCAAACTAATTACATTTCCTACCCATAGTAGTTTTTGTGGGGAATTTTCTCTTTTTTCTCCAATTCTTTTTTATTTCTATGCTTCTTTTCTTTTTCCCTTTTTTCTTTCTTTTCTCCTTTTCTTTTTTCTCGTTTTCTTCTTGTTTTTTTTTTCTCTTTTATTCATTTATTTTTGCCCAAATTGTATTATTATTATTATTTTTACCATAACTTATTTCACACTCAAATTTAACTTCTTCTTTATTATTTTTTTTATTTTTTTTATTTCTTGTTCCTTTTCTAATTTCACGTGATTGTCATGCAAACATTGATCTTCTTCCCTACAAATATCAGTATATACTCTACCATTAACAGTAACACAACCAGTTATGGAGAAAGAAAACATAATCTACGGCCACCAAATCTCCATATATACTAGTTAGAATAGATATGATAATAAAATATTAGAAAATGCAATAAAAATATAAGTAGCAAAAAAGACTTCTAGTACCATATGATACCAACATGGTATACATGTATACCAACAGAGTATATGATTGCTCTAGAATATTGCTACAACTATCTGCGACTATACTACTGTACCAAAATATTAAAGGATGCAATAAAAGTATGAGAAAATTATATGCTCGCATTGCAAGCTAAATATTCTCAAAGCAACTTGCTCATTCTGTATACTAACAGAGTATATAGTTGTATGGGGTCGTTCCAACAATTGCATATAACTATAAAAACTATTACATAATACACATAATATAAGTCCATTGGCATAAAATAATTTCAGCACTGCAAATCATGTTCATATAAATAATTTCAGAATAGAATTCACTTAAAAATGCAGCTAAAACAACCAAAAAATGTTCAGACTATCATATGATACCAATATGACATATAACTATACCAACATGGTATACATTCTTACTGATTAATTCCCTACAACTATATGACTATACTACTATTACATAACACACATGCATAAATAGAAAAATAAAAAAATAGTGTGCCACATATTAATATAATGGAGTAAAGTATTTCAAGATATTGTACTATATTACTATTATTAAAAAAATTAAATAGTGTACCAATTAAATGCAGCTAATATAACTAAAAAATAATTCAACTAGCATATGATACCAATATTGTATATAACTATACTAATAGGGTATATAGTTATACGGGGTCGTTCCAACAACTGCATATAAATATAAAAACTCTTACATAATACACAAAATATATGTCCATAGGTACAAGAAAATCCAACACAGTAAAACATGATCATATAAATCATTTCAGAATAGAATTCACTTAAAAATGCAGCTAAAATAACCAAAAACTATTCCAACTACCATATGATACCAATATGACATATAATTATACCAATAGGGTATACAGTTCTACTAATTAATTCCACACAACATATGACTATACTACTATTACATAATACACATGCATAAAAAAAATCAAAATATAGTGTACCCATATTAATATAATAATATATTTTAAGATATTGTACTATAATACTATTATATAAACAAACGCATAAAGAAAAAATCAAAATGATTACATAATATATATATATGCATAAAAGAAAATTAAAAAAAATCAAGAAATTGTACTATTATACTATTACTAAAGAAAAATCAAATAGTATACAAATTAAATGTAGCTAATACAACCAAAAAATATTCCAACTTACATATGATACCAGTATAGTATATAGTTATACCAACATGGTATACAATTGTATGCAAATAGTTTAAAAAAGATTTTTTTTAATTCAATTATTAAATTGAAATAATATCAGTTGTCAATAAAAATTTCAAAAAATTCTAAAAGGACTTAATTGTAAGAGTATACCGTTACATTATATAGTATACTATAATAGTATAACATTGGAATAAACTGTATACCAAAATGGTATATAGTATATCATTTTGGTATACAGTACAAATTCTTCTTCGCCAGTTCAACGCAATAAATTATACACTATTGAATTAACCAAAATGGTATATAATATTTTATTTTTGGTATATATAGGACTGGTTTATTCCTTCAAAAAACAATTAATAGTATACTATTGTAGTTAATTATATACTCTTGAATTAATTATTGTATACCAATACAGTATGCAATATACCATTTTAGTATACAGTACAAATCTGTCTTCTTTGCTACACATAGTAAGCTGCTATGTGTAGTCTAAGAATACAATGAAATGTGAATGAAAATATTTCACATTTGAAAATGTAGACAACAATTGGATAAAAATTAGGACAATCTTTTTAAAATTATGGTATGCACAACTGGGAGTAGGGGTGTACATGAACCGGGTTAGTTCGATTTTTACTAAAACCAAACCAAACCATTTATATCAATTTGGATTAGTTCGGTTTTCTCAGATTTTTTGGATTTTTTTTGTTACATGAATAATATGTCAATCTTACTTTGTTAAAAATTTTAGCATATCATTTTGGTATACAGTACAAATTCTTCTTCACCCGTTCAACGCAATAAATTATACACTATTGAATTAAATATTATATACCAAAATAGTATATAGTATGTTATTTTGATATACAGTACAAATTACTTCAAGCTTCAAATCTATCAATGGTGGATTTGACTTTTTCAAGAAAAAGAAAAGGACAAAAAGGGAAAAGATAAATTATGTCAAAGGACAAAAAAAAATGAAGAAAAGAAGAGCCGAGGAAAATAAAATTTCTTAAAAAAATATTTCTTGGCATACGTTGAAATAAAATTCAGTATTAGCTAATTTACTTTCTACATATGCTATTAAATGTGCGAGCATAAACATTGATAGATATCTTTTTAATAATAATAATAATAATAATAATATCCTTTTGTTTTCTCCAAACTCATATATTTTTATAATATTCTATATTATTTTTTAATTAGTATTATTATGATAAGATGATGAAAAATATTGAAAAAATGTGATGCACTTAAAAGATATAAAAAGGTAATCTATGAGAACACGAGCTTTCATGCTAAACAATGGGAAAGTAAGAATGGATAGAGCGGGTAAAATAATTGTGGTGCATAGGTATAAAATGTAAAAGAAATTAACCGGATAATTGTTTTGTCTTCTAGCATAATTTACCCGTTTGTTGGCCCTACATCACCGCTTTTTCTCCTCTTGAAAAACAAAGGGAAAAATCCAGAAATTAAGAACCAACCACCGTTTTTTACTTTTCAGAAAACGTGATGCCTGTACCAAGCTGAAATTTCCAAAGTAGTAATAAGATGGGAACTCCTCCTCCTATCTCCAATTCCATAGCCTCTCAATTATTCCACTGAGAAAATTCAATCCAATAGCTCATATTCTTTCTTTTTCATCAACTAATTGATTCCCTACTATCTGCTCCAAAGAAGATAACAGTAATGTCGGCCAAAGAAAGCTTGGGGTTAGAGTACTGGCTTCAATGGCAAATTGCCGTGTGTGCTCTAATCTTCATCATCCCAACTGCAGTCGCTTTGAGGCTCATCAATAGGCGAAAGGACACAGAGTATCCTACTAAGTCCACTGATCTGTGGGTCCCCTGTTGGCGAAATCTCCATCCTCTTTGGCTTCTCTTCTTCAGAGCTTTCTCCTTTCTTTCCATGTCCTTCTTGCTTTATCAGACTGTTTCCAACTTTGGCTTCTTCGTCTTCTTCTTCTACACACAGTACTTAATCACCTGCTTCTTCCTAATTCTCTCCATATACTTGTGTACTTATTCATAATTCAGAATCTGATATTCTAATTAATTGCTTAATTTCCAGGTGGACGTTTGCTTTGGTTGGGGTCTATTTTGCTGTATGTATGGACACATAATAGAGTTAATATGTTTTGCGGTTGATAGCTGACCATAATATGTGCTTGCATTGCAGCTGGGAACCATTATATCGGCGCGGGGATGCTGGTTGTATACAACAAATCCCCTCTCCCGGCGCGGGGAGAGAGAGAAATTTCTTAAAACTGCTGCTCAAGAGAATAGTAGCTATGGGACATCCTCTGAGCAAAGACTTGGATTTTGGGAAAACTTTATGCAAATTATTTATCAGGTTAGCGTTAGAAACTACTATCAAATTTGGATGTTTTCACAAATTCCCATACACTTATTCAAAGTGTGGGATAGCTGCAATGAAACTTGTATGAATTCCTAAGTTTTAGCAAGTTAGAAAGGCAGGATTTTTCTTGTGAATATTGTTTGGTGGATGGTCTGAAACAACTTTGTTAGCCTAATTGCAATAACAATTCAGCAATAATTGAATTAAAATAATATAATACTTCCTAAATTATCTCTGATCTATAGGCTAATCTGTCACGATAATCCAAATAGCTAAAAGCTGTTTTTAAATTGATCAACTCACATGAGATTACTGTTAGAAATTTGACACAATTTTTTTCTTTTCATAGACTAGTGCAGGTGCTGTTATGCTGACAGATATTGTCTTTTGGTGTCTATTGCTCCCATTTATGACTGGCGAAAATTTTAAGCTCACCCTGGTGAGTCATCTTTATTTGAAATGCTGTGGCGTTATATGCGTCATGTTTAGCTTTCACTGCATTCCCTTTAGAATGTTACTCTTCCTCTAATCATCTATAGAGAATCTTTTAGTTCAAGTTTCTAGCAAGGATATGCATCGTTCCACGTCAAAAGTTCACTATAATAGTTTATATGACTCAAAGTATCAGTTATTTCATGTGTTCCATCTAGGACAGTCTAGATTATGCACCAAATCAATGGTTATTTCTCAAAGGAGAGTGATATCGTCAGCTGTTACACAAAGCTTTCACAGAAAACTCAAATAGGGCGTATTGATAGTCGCTTCTAATTCATGAAGATCTCATGCCAACCATTAATCCAGAAAAAAATGGGGGGGAAAGGTTGGAAAGAGGGGGAGCGAAACAGGGGTGAACTCAGCTATGATCATGGTATTTGCATGAGAAAATTTGGAACTTTAGATGAGCACAATATTTTTGTTCCCTAACATCCTTGAGGAACATATTTGTTGTCATCTTAGAACACTGAGCATAGTTACTAAGTAATTGCAAGCTTACCTCCTAAGTCCTAACCGTCTAAGAATTTACACTATTGTTGGAAAAATAGCATTTTGCATTCTGAATACCAACTTTTTAATGATTTAACTACATACTTACAAGTTTCTATTTATTTCCTGAAACAACATTATAAAGATGAAATTCCATAGTTCTCATAACATTATCAGACTGTGCAAAACTCAAGTTACAACCTCAAATTCAAATGTATCGTTCAAAATACAGCTCTAACTCAAAATAAATAGATGATCCAAAGATGCCTGCCCTTTATTAGGTAACAAGTTGCATTTTCCTTTTAAAATCTTATAGATAAAATGAGCGACATTAGGTCAATGACTTTTCTTTTTGGTAACTGCAAATTTTATTAATTACCAAAGTAGCAATACAATCCCATAGCTTAGCCAACACAGCTAGCTATCCAAAGAAACTAAGAAACAAACAAAACCAAACCAGGAACTAGGCGATCTAGCAAGAACATATATTTTTGCAGTACATTTTTTATTCTAGGTGAGGCTCTAACACTGCAAATATATGCAATCTCCCTGGCAATACTTTCCCATCTTCTACTTGATTTCTCAAAGACTCTTGTTTCTTCTATCCAAATAGTATGCACACATTCAGCTACACCATTCGAAAATCTGAGAAGCTTGTGATTTCCCTTTGGAACTTCTGATCATCCACTGCAAGTGTTGTTTATTGCTGTTAAACAGTGACGAGAGGGAGGGACCATGATGATGGATTAAGAATGCATTTCTTTCTGAGCACAAATATGTAATTTTACAAAGTCAAAGCAAAGGGAATTCAACTTGCTATTGTAGTTAATACTTAGATCAGCAAATACTCTTGTGGCTACAAAATAAGATTGCACGCTTTCAGCAAATAAATGGAGTTTCATTGTTAAACTTGCACATATGGCTCTATCAGAAGACTCTAAAGTTCAATGATCTTTGATGTAAATTGAGATGTTTTCCTAGTCGTTGAAAGAATTCACATAGTTGAAACGTGGAAGGCGTTATTCTTTTTGTTTTCTTAGCTTCTTGTATAGGGACATTTTTTTTAATGGAAGTGGTCCGAATCATTTTCGAATTGCAGCTTATTTTACTCAAAAACTTCTCTAATTGTTAACTTTTGTTGAAATGGCAGCTAATTGGATGCATGCACTCGGTAAATGCTATTTTTCTTCTTCTTGATTCAGTCCTGAACAATCTTGTAAGTGCAACAGTTTCTCATATGCCCATGCTTGCCCCAACAAGCTTTTTGGAGACCCTTACAGTGCTTGCTATAAGTAGTCAATAACCTGTAAAATCTAAAAGGAGAAGGCTGTTTTGTGTTTCAGCAATTTACTTGGTTTGGTCTCACATATTTTGTGCTGTGGAGCTGTTGTTATGTTGTTTTCCAGTGGACTCTACACGCGTGCTGCTTAAATTGGTAAATAAATATGTACCCATCATAAGCACATTCATATGTAAAAAAAAAAACATTATTTTTCTGTGGTTAATTGAAGTTCCCTGTTGCGCAGGTGGCCGTATCCTTTCTTGGAACTTAACACTCCATGGGCACCTTTGTGGTAATGCCTAAAGACATGCCTTCTCTGTTGACATTCTTGAGTCCTTTACAGTTTAGATATCCTAAAATGTAGAAGTTGGTTTCAGGTATGTTGGATTGGCTGTGGTCCACATCCCCTGTTACGGAATATATGCTCTGCTTATCAAAGCAAAAGGCCGGCTGTTCTCGAGAATGTTTCCACAGGCATTTCTTAGGTCATATTATTGATCTTCCTGCCTTTTATGAAAACTTCCCAGTTCAATCTCTAAATCTTCAAGATTTTCTTGGTCATATAGGAGTGATATAGGATAACACGGAGTTCAGACTTCTTAGCATTGGCATACGGCAAACATGCCCCTCAAAATGTGCCTTTTGCTAATGTATCATCTATCTTATGGCATGCAGTGGCAGGATTGCAATGGAGAAGAAGCATACTTAAGCAGAATATAATGATAAAGTACTCTAATTTGAGGTTGCTGTTGTTGTATCCATATACAAGAAACAATATATAATTACTTTTCTCAGTGACACAAGTGTACTAAACAAACTTCAATATATAATACACTCTTAGGCACCATGTGGTTGCCCAAAAGCAATGCTTAGATGAGTCCAATTTCAGGGTTGCTGTTAAACAACCTACCTCAAGCTAGTGATACTTATGAACACAGTGTAAGCAAAACAGAATAAATTGGCATGCAAACTAATGTATTCAATTAGGTAAGAATAATAAAGTGAAACACATTTATTCTACAACAAAGACCAGGGCTTTAAATTATTTCCAAGCTCATTCCCATAATATTCTAACCAAAACAGCTACTAGCTTGAATCACATCATCTGTAATCTCACTTAAATTCAAAAGTGGGAGGTATAGGCGAATCAAAGCTCTCCAAAATCTCCACCTTTGATCCTCCGCCAGTCTTCTTCTCTTCCTCTTTCTTTCCTTGCCCAAACAACCCTCCAAACCACGAAGATGACGCCATCGATTCTTGTGGGGCCTGACTACCCGGAACATGGGCTTGGGCCCCACCTGGCAACCCTAAAGGATCATCAACAAAAATTGGGGCTTCCTGAGGAGGAACCATAACTTTATTCAACATAATACCAGCACCTTCAATGAGCGCAAGGAGGACCCCACCGAACATCGCGGATCTCGACGCTGCACGTACACCTTGCCGCATCTGAAGAAACCCTCCGGTGGCGGCGCCTGCGAAAATAGAGTTCCAAGGATCCTCTTTTTGTCGGACGTAAACCATGGTACAGTCAAACACGGAGAATAAACCGCCCCATACGGCGAAGCTACCGCCGATCCTCGGCGCGTTCATTCGAACCGCTTGTGTTCCGCCGATGAACCGCTCGCCTTTGGGTGAATTGTAGATTCCTTTGATGAAGTGGAAAGCGGATCCGCCTACAGCGCCCATGCCGAATGCGCCACCAAGATCGTCGAGGATGCGATCTGGACATGGTTCTCTAGAAGTTTCTGGCGTTCCCATTGGAGAGAAGAAGAATAAGAAAAATAGGGTTTTGGAGGGGTTTTGGGGAACAGTTGGAAGCCGTCATATTTATACATCTTTTAATTAACTTGAATGAAAAGGCAAATGGCAGCAAAGCAAATACCCTACTCTGCCTAAAAATTGGGAATTTGGTATTTGAAATTTATAGCCCGTTTGAATATAAGAAAAAATTTGTTTTTTTCGAAAAAATTTTACTTTTTTCCGAAATCAGTGTTTGGCCATAAATTTTTAAAATTTTACTTGAAGATGAATTTTAAAATTTTTCACAAATTTCAAAAAACTGTTTTTTAAAATTTTACTCAGATCACTCACAAAACTTCAAAAACAACCTAAAATTATATTCATGTCCAAACACAACTCTAGTTTTCAAATATCATTTTCGCTTGAAATTGATTTTCACTTTTTTCTGGAATTTTACAATTCTTATGTCCAAACGTCCACTTAGAGTTGTGTTTGGACATGAATATAATTTTGGGTTATTTTTGAAGTTTTGTGAGTGATTTGAGTGAAAATTTAAAAAAACAGTTTTTAGGAGTTTTTTAAAATTTTAAAAAATTCCAAAATGCATCTTCAAGAGAAAATTGGAATTTTTATGAATAAATGCTGATTTCGAAAAAAAGAAAAAAAATTCTTATGTCCAAACGGGCTCTAAATATCAACCACCTTTTTGTGAAATCGCTTTAAAGACGGGGTAAAAGTTCCATTAGGACGCAAACTAAAGAAAACAAAAGAAGTACATGTGGACATAGTTTGGGCAAATTCGAAATCCAAATCGAAGTTTAATTTTTTTGAATTTTTGGTTTGGTTTTTTGGATTACGGATTGGATTTTAGATTTAATTTTTTAATATTTTTGGACTTCGAATTGGATATTGAATTTGCTACTTCAAATTTTTGGATATCCGAAAATCCGAAAAATTTATACTTTATATGTAATCTATTATTCATATGCAAATAATAATAAGTTCAATACCCTACCCATTAGAAATTATCTCATATATTCAATATTAATTACTAAGAAACTGTCAGAATACTTTCTATTTGGATATGATTTTACGATTGCTAATTCTTATATGCCTTATTAATGTCTCTGTTGCATTATTTTATGATGATTTCATTACTTGAATACTTTATTTGAATGATTGTGGTGAGAATGAGGGACCTTTTAGGCAATTTAATATGAATACTTCATTTTGATGTTCATTTTTGGAAGAAGAAAAAACATCTCAACTTATAGGCACAAAATCGAAAATCCAAAATATTCAAACCGATTAATCCGAATTCAGACTTAAAAAATCTGATCCAATCCGAGCTTATTTGGATTTGATTTGGATTGTCATTTCTTAAATCTAAAAATCGAAAATCCAAACTGAAATTTTTATATCCAAATCGAACTGCCCAAACGCCCACCCCCAAAAGAGAAGGATGTCTATACAGGTAAATTCAGGGATAGAGTTATCCCGATTTTCCGTTGTAAAACGAGGAACGACGTTACTTGTTACTAGCTCGAGTGAGACCGAAGGTACCCATAGATCGAAACCAGGGACAAACAACAATACAACGGGTTTCGCGCATGGCCGAACCCGGAAAGATTCAAGCTTGAGTGAGATGAAGTATCGAGAATAAAGAAAAGGCGATTAAAGGAGACAAAATGGGGAGCCAAAATATCCACCATCAGCCGGATATTGCGGCATGGATCATGCTCGGTATTAGCTAAAGATCATATTTTTGTGGGAGGAAGGGAAGAAAATAGTTTTACCTTATTTAGACTTGTATAGGGTTAAAACTCCTCTACTGTATAAAGAGGACAATCCTTTCATTTTTTGACATTGTTTTTGGCACATATATCAAGGCAATAAAATTTACTTTGCCTTTCGGCAATTGTTTAAGTGTTCTTCAGTTGTTCACTCATTTAGCTGGATCCGAGCTCTATCTCGAGGGCTCGATTGAAACCGACCATTAGCATTTGAGCCTAACGCATGGCTTAATTACTTTGCCACGTTGGTTTGATCGCTTTATCTCATTTCGACTCAATTATTTACTGTTTTTTGATCATTTGTGTTAAATTCAACCACATATCCTTTAAATCGCGTATAAATTTAATTGCTATCCGTTTTAAGGGTAAACGAGATTAATACCTAAGAATGTTGTTTGTAATTATTTTTATTTTTCTCATTCTCAGCTCGAAGGAAAAATACTAATATTGCGAAATGTTGTTTGTTTGTAGCGGACATATTTGTATTTTGCCGAAACTTTGTCGAAATGAGCCAGTTTTCGACCCACAATTATCAAAGAGCCAAATAAAAAACAAACACTAAGATTACATATCTATGATTAGTTAATACTATGTATTTTACCTTATCTTATAATTTAAATATGATAAATTGATACCGTTTGATATAAATACTAAATGTGACTAAGACACTAAGTATAGCTGATATTTAAATCCAAGTCCCTACTATAGATATATGTACTATGTCGTATACTAAATGTGACCAAGTATCGCTGATATTTAAATCCAAGTCCCTAATATAGATATATGTGCTATGTCGTGTAACACCTATGTTGTAAGCTATATAACCTACAGCATGGCGTCAAATCATATAACATAAACCATTTATAAGATTTATACTAGTAGCAGAAAAAGAAAAAATGTCAAAATGTGACATTGGAAAAAAAAAATATCATACAATTAAAAGAATGTCCACACCAGCTATTATCCAAAAATGAATAATCCTGCAGTTCCCACGTAACGTGAAAAAGAATTCAGCTTATGAAAGGGTGCAATATACTAGAGTGAGAAACTCTCACTTCTTACTGCGCACTGAATGGAGAATACAACCAAACACCTAATATACCACCGGAACCACGACATTAACCCATAAAGGAGGATGCTAATCCAGCACATTCCTACAAGGAAATTCTATTAGACAAGAAAGATACATCACAAACGGAATATTACGTAAATGAGCTTGATAAAATAGGAAGCGATGTAAAGGACAAGGAAAATCTAGGCCCAATCATTCTCTCTCAAGATGATAAAAACTAGCAATATGAACCATGGTGTTTCTCGGTTATTATCAAAATTTTGGTAGAAGAATGTCACATCATCTCCTTCGATCCAAATTAATTGAACTATGGAACCCCTCCGAACAGTTAATTTTGATTGAGTTAAGATGGGATTTCTTTATAGTCAAATTTGGAAAAGAAGAGAACATGATAAAGGCAATACATCAAGGTCCATGGTTCTTATCCGAAAATTTCCTCTCAGTAGGAAGGTGGGAACCAAAATTTATCCTGAAAGAAGCCACCATGTCCTTTACTGCTATAAGGGTGCGCCTACCACAACTACCAACTGAATTCTACGATAAAGAGATACTGGAAAAAGTTGGAAGAAAACTAGGGAAACTTCTCAACATTGATACGTGCACATCGGCTACGCTTAGGGGCAAATATGTAAGAATTTATATACAAATTCCACTAAAAATACCAGTTGCGACATCTGTCACCATTGGGGACCACAAACAAGCGGTGGTATATGAAGGGAAAAACATACTATGCACATGACGTAGGAGGATATGACACCCAAAAAGTGTGCACCCACAGACAAAGGCACCCTTCCCCAACACAGGACCAGCCTGAATACTCCTCTTCTAAAGTCAACGCCGACGAGGAAGAGGAATGGAAAATTATCGTCTTCCCCGTAAGAAGGAAACAGGGACACACCCCACCACAACGCCAAACAACAATAACACAGGAAAGGAAGGAGAAAAGCACCACTTCAACTGGAGGCATCCAAGTACGAATGTTTGATGCAAACTCCGGTAAGTTCCTTGAAACAAAAACTTTCCGCTATAATTCTAAGTCTAATCTTGTGCAGGCTACCAACACAAACCACGGGCCAAGAAAAAATACTCCTCTCTCGATGAGCCAGCCCACCAAGAATCAGCCCATACGAGAATAACCCAACACAAGCACAAAAAGGAAAGCGGACCGGGAAGGGGAAGACCCAGCTCTTAGCAAAGAAAAGGGACCTACAAATCAAAAAGGGGGTGTCCAAACGGCCCCCAGAGAAAATAAAATATCGGGCCCAACGAGACCAAGTTGAGGCTTGTCAGTGCAACAGAAAGCGGCTCACCAAGATCCCAAACCCCTATCTACCACAGAGGGCCACGCCCACTCCACGATCACCACTACCAATGATGACCCCTACAAAGCTACATCACCCCTACCAAATAACTCTATGAAAAACCCCTTCATGGATACTCAAGTGCCATTTCTGATAAACCACCAAAGCTTAGGTGATTTGACACTTTTCGTCAATTCAACTGGATCCACATTTAATTCGAAATTCAATGTATTAGACACAGGTTATGAAACACACAACACGAGTGTTGATTTAACCCTGATATCAGTGATGACTCTTGATTACCGCCAAAATTTCCTAATTAATACCAGCCCAAAAAAGGAAAAACCAAAAAAAATCCAAAAATGGATCTACCCACCAAACCCCCGGTCGTTCTGACTTCCATCCCTTTGCCACAAGACCACACTCCGACGTCTTGGCTAGAGATAGCACTCCACGGCCAGGGCCTGTCCTACAATTTTTAGCTAGGAAACTAGCCAATCACTCTCATCATCCAAAACCCGGCCCATCTGGCAAGGGTTACAATAGAAGCCCTAAACAGGGGTTTGGCGACGTTTGGAGCTCATCTTTGGCAATCAATGGTTCTACAGAGCATTTTCAACCCTCTGCAACCAACCAACAATACTCCGTCAGTGTACAACCTCATGCAGCAAATCTTCAACTCCATCCTCTTCTTCCCAAACCCAGCAACACCAGACCCAGCAGCGACACCCCAGTTCTTAGTGATGGAACAATGGCCTCAGCATGACCCTTTGTCTTCAACGCCGGTGAAACAACAATCACCTCTACTGGGAAATATCTTGAAGGAGATAACGAAGGCATTAAAGATACTCAAAGGCCAGGAAACTATCAAGGAGATGGAAAATTAGAGCTCATACTGTCCAATGAGAACAGACTGCCTATGGTTAGAGGCAATAAGGCAATGGAATTTAGCATGGACTACAACGAGACACTGATACTACTCTGCCCCAAAACCCTTGCCAGATGTGGATTGAACCTGTCACAACCCAAACCGATGGGCCGCGTCAGGCACCCGGTACCTAACTCAATCGAGTACTAACGTAACGTATCTTTCCGTATCATACTATTATAGGTAAATGAGCTAGAGAGGTTGTCGTGAGATAAGTAGAATAAAACATGAGGAAATACTCAACATTGGATGATCCAACATGTAATACAAACTTATACATGTGACATACGGTCCTATAAGACCAAAATGATCTCTCGTACACTGAATATAGGCGGACAAGGCCATACAATCTTTTACGTACATGACATATGTCTACAAGCCTATAAGAGTAGATAAATACCATAAAGGTCGGGACAGGGCCTCGCCATACTAATCATAACATGTCCAAACCATACTAACCAAATAAGCAACTCCAGAGTAAATGGAGCGCACCAACACCTCCCACTAAGCTGATAGCCTACTTGGAGGACTCTCAACCTGTCTATCGGGACCTGCGGGCATGAAACGCAGCGTCCCCAAACAAATGGGACGTCAGTACAAATAATGTAACGAGTATGTAAGGAATGAAAATTAGTAAATAAAAGACATAGAGAAACATGGAGTAAAAGACTCAACATGTAAGACTGGATAACTCTGTGAATCATTTCATATTTATAATGTCATGCGTATGTATATAAATATCATACCATGCATAGGTATATGCGTTCATAACATCATCAAGCCTCTGAGGGCATCCCATCATATCATCTCGGCCACTGTGGGCAAATCATCAACGTATACCAGCTGATCAGGTGATGGTGCGTATATAACGCCATAACCTTTTTCCATATCCCGTATATATATAATATACGCGTATATAATGCCATCTGTTCATGGGTCAATGTACATGTATAAATGCATGAAATGCATAAGAAATACGTTAATAAGATTTCTCGGAATATCATAAGATCAATATGCCTTTCAAATAACTTTATCAACTACGTATTTTTCAGAGACCCGTGAATAGAAGATATAATAATAATTCACATGGAGAATCAAGAATACAGACACCCCTAGTACTTCTATGAATAGAGTCATTTATGAAAGTTGTGCATTTACTCGTTTCGTTTATATCGTATGGATTATGCCAAAAAGAAAGAAGGGATAGCCTCAACATACCTGAACTGATTCTCTTGACAATCCCTCTAACACACGTTAATTTCGACAATACACGTAACGGCGGATCGAAGTAGGGAAAAATCCGTATAATATTCTTGAGAAAGCTTGTACCGTACTCCCTTAGAATCGCAATTTCACGCTGCTATACTATTATGCAGTCTCATATGAATTTTGCTGCAATTCACGTTGCTATCACCTATATAAGTTGCTGAAGCAATTTACATGATAATCTCGTATGAATTCTTTGCTGAAGACTCACCCATTACTTAGTAGATGTAAAACATCTCCATTCCATTTTGTGAATTAAAGAGAGGTCTTTTAATAGAATTCTTCAACAAGAATGAGATAAGTTGCATGTACCTTTAAATTTTTGTCACTGCCTCCTTAAGCACCTAATTAGATGGCAGTTTGCTGCCACAATTCTACAATCCCACGTGGATGTGTTTTCCCCTAATGATTATCGAAAATCTCACTTAATAATTATCTACAAACTTCTAATTTAATACCATAATTATCTCCACAATTAATCAATTATCCACATAATTAAGAATTATTTCAAATTACTTAAAATACTACTTACTTTTAACACACTTTCTACACCTTACTATCATGGTCATGTGGTACCTTGTATGGTACTAGTTCATAAATACCAGGTATTATAGCTCGGACCGTATTTTATCCCAAATTGACAACCTTCAACGAAACTCATTTTCTTTGATTCGTTTACCCTCTCACCTTCACGAATTTACTTATCAATTATTTAAAATAGCATAATACTTATAACCTCAAAAATAATCTCATTCTCGAGCTTACGTTGATT
The DNA here is from genome assembly GCF_000715075.1 of Nicotiana tabacum. NCBI lineage: Eukaryota > Viridiplantae > Streptophyta > Magnoliopsida > Solanales > Solanaceae > Nicotiana > Nicotiana tabacum. Next base: position 1,762,331 of record NC_134096.1, read on the forward strand.
AACTTACGACATAACTTTAACGTATGAAAATGCAGGATGTAACATCTCATTTTCAATCTTTTATCAATTTACTTATGGCGTATTTTCACGTACGAAAACATGGGGTGTAACATCATTCCCCCTTTGGAATATTCGTCCTCGAATGTTGACTGATGTACTTATCATTTTCAAAACCTATGTCTTCCGAATACTTTAGCGCTCTCATTGCCATCTAGGCAACTGTTCTATGAATAAATCCAAAGGCCAGGGTATTCTCACCTTTAGGCCTCTTTCTCACCCCACGGCCTGTGGTCGGAATTCTTCCAATCTCGTAACTCTTTCTACCTTCTGTCATGTAGCCTGTACGACTTCTTCCTTGTATGTGCGCCTATGCGACTCTTCCATCCAGCTTTTAGCCAATATCTAGGCCTCACTTTGTGAACTTATACAGAATTTTGACAAGTTGTCCCTCTGGGTGCCTATGGCTTTACTACATCTAAATAGGTAATACTATACCATACTCTTACTTCGGTTTATTGTTACTGAGGTATGCTACCAAACTCCAGGCTACTCTCGTTGATTATCCTATATGTATAAATTTAAGTCCTTTAATACTTCATTGTTACTGTTTATCTTAAGAATGATGGCCTAATCTCATCTTGGGGGGGTATTCTAATCCTGTGCCGTCTGTGAAATCTCCTTCTTTTTTTTAAAATTATTACTCAATCGAAGGCCCAAACGTCATCCTTTTTCTATCACAATTCCATCCTTATTCTACTACCAGGGCAGCATTCCATCTCTTCTAAATGTTATTAGTCTTAGACTCCCTTGAGTTCACTTAGGCTATACTGAGCTTTCGATAACTTAGAGAAGCCATTAGCTCTCTTGTTTTCATGGGCTTAATCTTGAGGACTTATTCATTCTCGTCACCTTCTCACTCGCCCTTTCTTATCCTTACTCCTGTCTTACTAAAACCTTGTCGCTTTACCATACTTTAGCTTGCGACCTACACATATCTATTTATATTACTCGCAACCTTCCTTCAACTTGCTTGCACCATAGATTTTCTTGTGTTATTCTGGAACATCAAGCAAGACATCACATCGTCTCTAACTCTTCTTTACTCTTTTAACTAGACCTCTCGATACATAGAAATCATAGGCTAGAAAATATGCCACAGTCGCCGCCGCTATCATTCCTGGATACTGAATCCCAGTGCTTCTAGCCTTCTATCCGAAGTATGGACTATTCACAACCTTTTGTATTTGAGTATCTCGTACGTTGTCCACCTTTACCTTACTTTACCTTAAATTCTCGCATCACATCTTCTATCTCTTTCATGACCTACCTTACATATAGGTATAATTTACATCCATAACTTGAAGCTTTATTATAATACTTGTACCTCTGGTGCATATACAATCCGGTGGGAGCTTCATACTGACTTCTTATGAGGCTGATACTCTTCTAACTGGATTTATTGTAGAGCCGTCATAGAATATGGTTGTTGTACTATCTCTCTTGTACCTCTGATATTAAGAGTGATTGGCTATGTTGTCAATCATGATTTCTATAATTTTTTCTGGGTCCAATAATCAGACTCCTGATTAACTTAGTTAATGTAACTCTTTAGTTTCCTCTTCCCTCTGATCAGCATGTATGTAGGCTTAAGCTATCTTCCGATCTGCGGTTCATGGTATTAGTTATTACTTTAGCCTTTCATGGGCGCTATGGAATATCGCTGATAAACAATTTAATCCTTTGTTTATGACCTGGACTCAATTCTTTCTTTTAACTTACACTGAAGTCTTCTATGGTTGTATGATTGTCAACATGTATGTTGTATGGATAATACTCTGAAATCTTAAGTGCGTTCATAACGTAACTAACTCTGGATCATTGATCAAATAATTCCTTTCTTTCCTTCTCATCTTTATTTAAACGCAAGCTATTATTTTTCCTGGTCTTTCTGTCCCCTTGTTGTGTGCATACTTAGCTTATCTTAGTTCCCACGCATGCCGAAATTTTCGTGCAACTCATATGATCTCGAGTATTACTTTTGATTTTACTTCCCGTTCACTAGCCATGGTAGGTGCCACTTTCTTATGGAGTGCATACAATGTTGTTGTGAGACTGTTGTTACAAGACCATTTCCTCTTTAGGTCATTGTGCTTAGATTGAAGCCTTCTTCCTTATTTCCTAAGCTAGTCTTTCGTTGTAGTACCTAGGGAGGACCCTCTGACTCCTGTAAAGCTGCTAGCTTATCACATCATATATTCGACAGAATTTTTGATGTTCTTCCTCGCCTATAATTATCCATAGTTAGTTACCTCCACGCCCCTTGTGCTTGTAGGGTTGCTTATGAACTAGTATTTTGACTGTCTTCCTAGTGGCACTCTCTTCTATTTTCGTAACACTCATACGGTACCTTTAACTACCCCAACTCCTATCTGAATCTTTCTCAAGGGTCACGATGTCATATCTACGAGACTGAATTCCCCATGTTGGGGTTCACTATGTTTATCTTGCACGATCTGTTGATTTGTCTGTATCTTTTTGTCTAGCCATAACTAGGCTCTTCCCAAATCAACTACTAACTACTCGTTGGCCCATTCTCATATCAATATTCCGCGTAATCTTTCTTAGGTTATTTCCTTTGTCTTAACTTACGTCTCGCACTAGCTCCTTATAGGAACCCTTACTTCCTCTCCTTGACGTCTAGTTCGCATAATGTTCTGGAATCGTAGCATATTTATAGGATTTGGATAAGTTCAATTTCATCCATTTCTTATTTTTATTGCATTCTTCCTTTATCATTCCATAGTTACTAGAACCACTTAATTCTGACTTAATGCCACATCACTCCATATTCCCCCTTTAGGGGAGTACTAAGATTTAGTGCTACGATGATCTACGTATAGATGTTTTACCTCTTCATCTTTGGCGTCTTTTCACATCATCGATGACCCATACTCGCCTTACGGTGACCCTTCTGTACCAAGGATAACAAAATCCCTTACTCACAAGGGTGACACCTAGTGTAACTGGCGCACATAGTCTCTTAAGCTTAACTTTGCTCACACTGCTTGCTTTAGGGAAGCGTCTTCCTGAATGACCTTTAAAGGTTATTCTTCTGTCGTCCATTCTATTATCGCTGGAACGCAATCTCTGAATTTCTCATGATGTCGACTATTATCAAATCACTCAGTCCATAATTCATGTTTAGTTTATCTTATTCTCTAGTTCGTACTGATTTCTATTACTGGGGTCTAACTTTTCCTTTTGGTAATCAGGTTAGAGTCACGAACTTGTTTGTCGAGATGAGGATATGACTTTATGGCCTATACTCTTTTGTTGTCTCAAGGCCTGTCACCTCTTGTCTTTTCCGTCCCTTGACTATAGACTCTGTAATACTGTCATTTTTTTATCTATCGTTGTCATCCATGTATCACATCTTACTCATAATGCTTTATTATCTTTCTTATTATTTCCCTGCTAATATACTTTATTCTTAAAACTTCAACAAGACATTCTTTTGCTTTTAGATCCCCTTGCTCCATCCACTGGCTCTTCGGATTGCCTAACATTCTCTCTCTACTAGGGACGGAAGCCATACTAAGATAATATTTATCCCTTCCAGGCTTCCAGTGCCTATCTTTGTAGTACTTATATCTAGCTATACTATTTTAGAGTATACCATCTAGGTGTCTCACAAGGAGATATATTACCACGTTTGCACTATCCTTCGGAAATGTCAACTAACACTAATAATCCATCCACCATTTTGGGTTACTCTACCCCAGCCGGATCCTGATATCTCGTCCTTCTCTTAAGCCATATCTGTTAGCTCCCATAAGGCATAATTGAGATGGGTGTGGCTAATTGTATATATCTCTGTTACTATTGAAAGTAACTCAGAATGCTTATATTTCTCTGCTTGAATTGTAAATATTGTTAATCTTCATTAACTGGGTACCTCGTACCCTTCTCCATCTTGCTTCTTTTACTTACTGAAACTTGTGTCTACCTTCCTATTCTCTTATTCCTTTTTACCATATGAGTGGATAGATATTCTTGCCTTAGGGATCCTTATCAAGAAGCTTACACGTCTTAGTACACACATGTTCTGCTGAAGACCTCACATTTACTCATCATAAACATTATGCAAAATCGAGTTCCTCTGACTCAACTCTTCCACATCCACATGCAATCTTTTACCAACTGTCTTTCTGGATGTCGGTATCGTTGTACTATGAATAAGATAGAGTTTTAGGAAATTGAGTTCTTACAACTGAGCTCTATCACACGATCTAGAGTAAGAAAAAAGAGTAACAGTCCTAAATCCCCTATAGCCTCCTGCTTATAAGTGTGGTGCACAACACACCCATAAACAAGACTCTACTAGACATGGCTTGTAGACTCCTTAGGACAGAACTGCTCTGATACTACTTTTGTCACGATCCAAACCGATGGGCGACGACAGACACCCGGTACCTTACTCAACCGAGTACCAACGTAACGTATCTTTTAGTATCATACTATTTATAGGTAAATGAGTCAGAGAGGCTGTCGTGAGATAAGTAGAATAAAACATGGGAAAATACTCAACATTGGACGACCTAACATGTAATACAAATTTATACATGTGACATACGGGCCTATAAGACCAAAATGATCACTCGTACATTGAACATAGTCTGACAAGGCCATACAATCTTTCACGTACATGACATATGTCTACAAGCCTCTAAGAGTAGATAAATACCATAAAGGTCGGGACAGGGCCCCGCCATACTAATCATTACATGTCCAAATCATACTAACCAAATAAGCAACTCCAGAGTAAATGGAGCGCACCAACATCTCCCGCTGAGCTGATAGCCTACTTGGAGGACTCTCAACCTGTCTATCGGGACCTGCGGGCATGAAACGCAGCGTCCCCAGACAAAAGGGACGTCAGTACAAATAATGTACCGAGTATGTAAGGAATAAAAATCAGTAAATAAAAGACATAGAAAAATATGGAGCAAAAGACTCAACATGTAAGTCTGAATAGATCTGTGAATCATTTCATATTTATAATGTCATGCGTATGCGTATAAATGTCATACCATACATAGGTATATGCGTTCATAACATCATCAAGCCTCTGAAGGCATCCCATCATATCATCTCGGCCACTGTGGGCAAATTATCAACGTATACCAGCTGATCAACTGGTGGTGTGTATATAACGCCATAACCTTTTCCCATATCTTATATACATATAATAAACGTGTATATAACGCCATCTGATCATGGGTCAGTGTACATGTATAAATGCATGAAATGCATAAGAAATACGTTAATAAGATTTCTCGGAATGTCATAAGATCAATATGCCTTTCGGATAACTTTATCAACAACGTATTTTCTGAGACCCGTGAACAAAAGATATAATAATAATTCACACGGGGAATCAAGAATATAGACACCCCTAGTACTTCTATGAATAGAGTCATTTATGAAAGTTGTGCGTTTACTCGTTTCTTTTGTATCGCATGGATCATGCCAAAAAGAAAGAAGGGATAGCCTCAACATACCTGAACCGATTCTCTTAACAATCCCTCTAACACACGTTAATTGCGACAACACACGTAACGGCGGATCGAAGTTGGGAAAATCCGTATGATATTCTTGAGAAAGATTGTACCGTACTCCCTGAGAATCGCAATTTCACGCTGCTATAATATTAAGTAGTCTCGTATGAATTTTGCATCAATTCACGTTGCTATCACCTATATAAGTTTCTGAAGCAATTTACATGATAATCTCATATGAATTCTTTGTTGAAGACTCACCCGTTACTTAGTAGATGTAAAACATCTCCATTCCATTTTCTGAATTAAAGAGAGGTCTTTTAATAGAATTCTTCAACAAGAATGAGATAAGGTGCATGTACCTTTAAATTTTTGTCACCACCTCCTTAAGCACCTAATTAGATGGCAATTTGCTGCCACAATTCTACAATCCCACATGGATGTGTTGTCCTCTAATGATTATCGAAAATCTCACTTAATAATTATCTACAAACTTCTAATTTAATACCATAATTATCTCCATAATTAATCAATTATCCACATAATTAAGAATTATCTCAAATTACTTAAAATACTACTTACTTTTAACACACTTTCTACACCTTACTATCATGGTCATGTGGTACCTTGTATGGTACTAGTCCATAAATATCGAATATTATAGCTCAGACCGTATTTTATCCCAAATTGACAACCTTCAACGAAACTCATTTTCTTCGATTCCCTTACTCTCTCACCTTCACGAATTTACTTATCACTTGTTTGAAATAGAATAATACTTATAACCTCAAAAATAATCTCATTCCCCAGCTTATGTTGATTACATTAACGTACGAAAATGCGGAATGTAACATCTCATTTCTGAGCTCTTATCAATTTACTTATGGCGTATTTTCACGTACGAAAATATGGGGTGTAACAAAATCTATCCTCTCATCAGAGCCAGGGTGTGCTGAAACCAATGTTGGCTCTGAATCCAGTCATGAGATCTCTGACGCTAATAGTGAGGAGGAAGGAAATGATGCCTACCCAGTGGAAGGAAAAGGCACCGGTAGGGACTCCCCAAACAAACCAGAACCCTCTAATGAACTTCATCATATAGAATGTTAGAGGGGCAAACAATGTGGAGTTCAGAAGACACTGCTCTGAGATGATCAAAATGCATATATAAATCGGCCATGCTAGTGCTGCTGGAGACCAAGATGGCAGATCACAAGAAGCTCATAAAGGAACTGCAATATGACCTCCACATCCAGTTCCCAGCAGTGGGGCACTCTGGGGTGTCATCATCATGTGGAAAGAAAATATCCTCTAAGTAGATGAAGTATCAATCACACTACAAGGTGTCCATGCAATGGTCAAAGTATTACCCCCTAACCTCCCTTATTTTTTTTCGACTATTTATGCAAGTAACTATCTAGAGGATAGGAAAAAACTTTGGGGTAACCTGATAGATATCTCTAACAGCATAAACGGTAGTTGGTTTGTGGATGGGGACTTTAATGAAGTCTTGAAAGCAAGAGACAAATTTGGTGGAAACTGTATTAACACCAACAGAAGCAATATGTTTTGGAATTGCATTAACCAGTGTAAAATAATTGACCTAGGCTATAAAGGTAGTAAATACACATGGACTAATAAGAGATATAGGAACATGACTAGTCTAATCATAAAGAGAATTGACAGATGTTTTGCTAATAACTGTTGGATCAATAAATTCCCTAAAGCTCTGTAACCCATTTAGCTAGGACCCACTCTGATCACTGCCCCCTTCTTGAAAAGCTAAATAATGGCACACAATTTGTTAATGCCAAGCCTTTTAGATTTGAGTCCATGTGGTGCAGTCACCCAGCTTTTCTTGCCCTCATCCAGGATTCCTTCCCAACTCACTCATCCTTAATCCCCTCATCTCAAAGATTCAAGAATAATGTCACTAATTGGAACAAATATACCTTTGGAAACATATTTCACAAAAAGAAGATACCGTTGGCCAGGATTACTAGAATCCAAAAATCTCCTAACTATCAATTTAGTCAATTCCTCCTTAACCTAGAAAATACTCTAATAGAGGAATTAGACTCGATCCTAAAAAATGAAGAGGATTTTTTAAAATTGAAAGCTAGAATTAAATGGCTCTCTGGTGGTGATGCTAACACTAGATTTTTCCATACTTCTACTCTAAATAGAAGAAGAAGAAGAAGAAGAAGAAGAAGAAGAACATGATCCTCTCTCTCTCTCTCTCTCTCTCTCAAAGATGAGGTTGTGAATTGGCAGCATGAGCCACACGAAATTAAGGACTGCATTGCTAGTTTCTTCAATGACCTCTACACTTCTTCACACACCCATTCCCCCATATCCACTACCACTCCAAACCCCAGAGTCCATCACTGTCCACAGTAGAAAAAGCCAATAGGGTTCTTCCTCTCAGAGATACTGAAATCAAAAGAGTAAATTTCTCATTCAAGCCCTCCAAAGCCCCAGGGTCTAATGGATTGCATCCCTTCTTTTACCAGAAGTACTGGGACATTGTGGGAAAAGATGTTATCCAATTCTGCAAAGAATGCTTCTCATCCAAAACAATGTACCCCAACATGAATGCAACCCTCCTTTGTCTTATACCAAAATGCCCCAGGCCTCCATGCTTAAGAACTTCATGCCCATAGGGCTATGGAACACTGTTTACAAAACTGTGACTAAAATCCTAGTCAATAGAATCAAGCCCTACCTAGTCCACATAATTGGTCTCAGTCAGGCAAGCTTCCTGTCCAACAGGAGAGCCTCTGACAATGCTATTATTGTCCAGGAATACATCACCCACTTTGGGAAAATGAGAGGCAAAATACATTGCATGATCCTAAAGATTGACCTAAAAAAACTTTCGATAGGATTGAATGGTCCTTCATCAGGGACACCCTCCATGCTTTTAACTTCCCCACTAACATTATCAATCTTATTATGTCCTGTGTAAGCTCCTCCTCCATCTTTATTGTAGTGAATGGGGACCAAACCCCCCATTTCAAACCAACTAGAGGCATCATGTAATTCATCAAGCTCCCCTAAAAAACAACAAAGGAAATTGATAAAATCCAAAGGAACTTCATCTTGGGCACTGCATCCAATAGGAAGAAAATGCACCTAGTAGGCTGGGACACTGTCACCCAGCCTAAGGTCTAGGGAGGGCTGGGAATACAAAGGGATGAGTTGAAAAATAAAGCTATTCATTCAGGCCTTGCTTGGAGACTCTTTCATAACACCTCCTACATATGGGCAAAGACTCTGATTGCCAAGAACTGCAACTGGAGACACCCCTCCACAAAAAGCCAAATCCTCTACTTAGAAGTGCATTCTCAAAGCCTGGAAAACATGTAGACAAGCAAGTAGATGGGTGGTACACAAAGGAGACAAAGTCAGCTTCATCAATGACTTCTGGATCCCAACCATCCACCAATCAGGACCATGATAAAAGGTCCCCTCACTCAAGCTTACCTTTCAGCCACTGTTGCTACCATCTACAATAATGGGGCTGGAGATACCTCCTCCATCTCCTTAAGCATTCCTCCTAACATCAAAAATATCCTATCAACTACTTTTATTTCACCTAATCTCATAAAGGAGGACAATATGATCTGGGAAAACACTAGTAATGGCCTCTTCATCACCAAATCAGCATATACCCTCAATGAAGTCTTTGTCTAAAGAAATACATCCTTGCCAACATAGCCCCCAAAAAGTGAAAGGGAATAACAATAGCTACTTGTGGATCTACAAACTGAAGGCCCCCAATAAGATCAAAACCTTCATATGGCTCATTTACCATGAAAGGCTTCCCACAGGGGCCTACCTCCACAATATTGGGGTTCATTGTAACCCAATGTGCTCCTTTTGCACTAATGCTCTTGAGACCTTTGCCCACATCTTCTTTGATTGTCCTAATACAAAATTATTTTGGCAATAATTAACCTCAAAGAGCACTACTACAACACAAATCCAACACCCCACATTCACTAGTAGGGCCTAGGCTAGCACATGGTAAACTCAGAAGAAAGCCATTCAATAACATCCTCAATTGGGAGATCTATTCCCTTTTAGTTTTTGGCAGATCTGGATAACTAGGAATAATAATCTCTTCAACAATAAAAAAGATATTGTCCCTACTTCTATTGTTTTAGCAAAGGCAACTAAGTATGTCACTATCTCACTAAACCAACCACCTATAAAAGAAAAGACCATCTGGTCAAATGGGCTCCCCCATCAAGGGGCTATTGCAAGCTCAACATTGATGGGGCAGCTATTGGGAATCCTAGTAAGGGGGTGTGGGAGGAGTTTTCAGAAACTCTAGTGGCAATTGGGTTCTGGGTTTCATGGGAAGCCTGCCCCACACCACTAATACACAAGCTAGACTTTTTGTTGTTCTAAAGGGATTGCATATTGCTGATCAAAGAGGATTCATACCACTTGAAATCAACACAGATGCATCTGAGGTAACAATAATGTTTAACTCGGGTAACCATGTCTTTGACTCAATCATTTTTGAATGCAGGTCAATCATCTTAAGACTAGGAGACGTCGTGGTGAAACACAGCTACATGGAGACGAACAAAGTAGCTGATCTGATGGCAAAAGAAGGTGCAAGCAAATATCTTTTTGGTAGTACAAGATATGTGACAGTTCCTCTAGTATTTGCAAATGAAGCTTTTTGGGCAGACATCTTAGGAACTGTTTTTCCTAGGAAGTTTTTGGATTGTAATATTAATACTCTTGATCACAGCTCAGGGGTTAATTCATATACCCCTGAAAACAATGCTACTATTTTATTTTAGTTGGTAATATATATATATATATATATATATATATATATATATATATATATATATATATATATTAGTCCAGTTAACCAAAAACAAGGTAGGGAGGAATTAATAGGTCTAGGTCTTGATTTAACTGGTATTGAAAATGAACTTGATAAATTGCAGATAAAAAAAAAAAATCAATGATTCAAAGATCTGAACCATTTTTGCTTCAGCAGCCTAGTTGCCTAGCTGCTAAACTGATGCATAAATTTAGTCACTGGAGCAAAATGGAGCGGCAAAGCAATTGCGCGTGAGGGTAGGAGCACAAACATCCATTCTTACAGATGTTATCTTATTAACAGCCTAGCCCACCAGTGATATTGTTCACTTTGGGTCTAGGCCCGCACGACTTTAAAACGCATCATTAGGGTTTAAGGTTTGTTTACTTATATACCAACATCTCTTTCCTGTTTTGTCAATGTGGGATTCGCTTAGAGTGTCACATACACCCCCTTAGGGACTCAACGTCCTCGCTTAGGTTTGCCCCACGACCGTTCAAGGTTGCACGCAGAGTGACTCCGATACCGTATGTAACAGCTTAGCCCACTAGTGAAATTGTTCGTTTTGGGCCTAGGCCCACATGGCTTTAAAATGCGTCACTAGAGTTTAAGATTTGTTTATTTATATATCCAATATCTCTCCTGTGTTTTATCGATGTGGGATTCGCTAGGGTGTTATATATTTAGAAATTAGCTAGTACTTATTTTGTCCTAAAATTTTGATTTAAAAATCTTAACTTCAGGACAATTTAGAATATTTTTATCCTGAGAAATTGAACTGAACTGGCTAACTCCTAAATAGCAGTCCTTTAGAGTGGCTATTTGGTGTCATTTCTACTTGGATCTGCCATTTCTTCAATGGGATTTTTACCTCTCTATATTACATATAAAACTTTATTACCCTCCCTAATCAAGTTTTAACTTAATTATATGATCATATACAATTTACCAATTATATACAAATAAGTTTTAAATGAGTATCCCTTTATATTAGGAATTGAATAAGGAATATCGTTTATTTCCCCATCCCTTTATACCTGCCCCTCCCCCCCCCCTCTCTCTCCTTCTCAATTTTCCCCCCAATTTTTCTTCCTTTGATGTTCTCTGTTTTTTATATTTTCTTGTTGTATAGAGTTTTAATGGAATTCATCAATGGATTTCAATTGTTTTACCATAGAGTTTTAACTTAGCAATTTCCTTTCATGTTGCTCAATTGATGTTCGAATTAAAATTACCAATCAATAAATTTTAAAGGTGTTTGATTCTCCACCATTTGATAGCCATTAAAAAGTTTCAAAGGTTTGAATTTGAATTTGGGTTTTCAAAAACTATTATTTGTTTGGATTAGGTGTTGTTGCAACAATTGAGATTTCTTTTGGAGTTTATATCTCAATTTTGAGGGTGTTTGGTGAAGATTAGACTTAATTTTGGCCGATTTCAGATTGAAAATCGAAGAAGAGCACATGACATACAATATACTTATGAAATTGTATTAAAGTTATATTATAGTTGTATGTAAATTGTATTTATGTTGTATTATATTGTAGTTATATTTTTTTATTTGAATGTTGTATGAAAGTTGAAAAATAGTTGTATAATGTATGAATCGTTGTAAGAAATTTGTATTTAAGTTATAAAATACTATCTTTTTACATAAAGTTGTTGATATGTATCAAAATTGCATTAAGAGAGGAAGTTTTGATTGGAAATTTAGAGAGCAAGAAGAACACACCACATACAAAATATATACAAATCAGATACAAAATACATGCAAAAGACATATTGTATAAAATTTGTATGAAAATTGTATTTAAGTTGAATGATGTTGATGTATTTAAATGGGTAAAAATAATGTATAAAAGTTGTAGATAAGTTGTAAATATGTTGTATACTATATAATTAGTTGCATAAAATATATTTTAGTTTATATATTATTGTAGATGTATTAAATTTGTACGAAATTTTATTTTTAATTTGTATGTTGTTGTACCATACAAATTTATCATTGTCAAATTTCTATTAATGTTGTTGTTGGTGCTACATCGACGAAGGTGGATGCATTGAACATTTTACTTAATTTCGGCTCACGTACAGCCACAAAAATCAACCACTTAAACCACTTTTAAACCTAGCAAAACAGTCGACAAATCGCACACTTTTACACCTAAAACCAAGCCCAAAACCACCCATCATAAATATTAATCGTACCAATAAATTTTGACCGGGAGAGTAATAAAACGAATATCAGAAAATATTTTGTGCTATGAACTAACGCTATGGATCAGTCCAAATTGTTGATTAGATAAAAGATAAATGCATTTTGCCTCACTTGGAGTCTGTGTATACGTAAATATTGACTAACCTTGCATTTAATCAACATTTTTTTCCACTTTAATAAAAAAAATGGTGTAGCTAAATTCCCTAAATTAGTAATAGATTATTTATACTATATTAAAAGCACGAAAACCCTTAGCGAAATATCGTTCGCCTTTTTTACCCTTTAAAACATGTAGTTCACATTGGACGATATAGTAATTTGAGTATTTTATTAATATTTATGTAAAAAAAATTAATTAATTTTTCTACAATTTAGGAATAGTCATTTATTGTTAATAAAATTTTGCCTAAACGCTCACTACACGCTAGGAAAGTTTGACTTTCTAATTCCATTTATACGTTGGAGTATTAAATTTCTCCATTCTCCTTCGAATTAGGTTTAGGAGACTTCTTTTTGTAGTTAATACAATTTTGCCTAAACTAGGAAAGTTTGTCTTTCAACTGCATTTATATTTTGCATTGTTAAAATTTACCTTTTATCTTTTTAAGTTTAGGAGATTTTTTTGTAATTAATAAGATTTTGCCTAATTCTTACTAGAAAAAAATAGTTATTTAATAATTTTGTTAATATGTAGGATTTTGAGAAAAAATTTAGTTGTTAAATTTTTTCTTGTCCGTGTCGACACTATAAACTTTTTGATAAGCGAATTTAATTTGAATAGGAATGGATCGAATAGTATTTATTATATATCCCTAATAAGATTGAAAATTATTTTTAAAATATTATAATTATTCTAGGACGATTATGTATATTTTTTTTTTGTATTATAGATATTTTATTACCAAGTAAACATTATGTACAATAAATAAAAATAAAATTGATTGAGAGCTGGACATTCCCCAAGTCTTAGTTAAGTAAACCTCCTACAACTCCAAAGCAACTAGACAACAACAAAAAATCACAAAGAATTTTCAATCACAACTCAGAATTTCGATGTAATAAGCAATATTCATCTCATATATAACCATAATGTGCTAATAAGTACTCCTTCCGTTTTAATTTAGATGAGGTAGTTTGAGTCAGTACAGAGTTTAAGAAAAAAAAGAATATTTTTGAAACTTGTGATCTTAAAAGCTTAAGGGGTAAAAGCTTTGTGGGGCCATGATATTTGTGTGGTTATAAAAGCTTCTCATTAAGGGTAAAATGGGTAAAATGAAGAGTTTAAAGTTAAATTATTTCCAAATTTAAAAATGTGTCATTTATTTTGGAACAGACTAAAAAGGAAAGTATCTCATCTAATTTGAAATAGAGGGAGTATCAAACTCCTTATATAACACATATTGAAATATTTTGGCAATTGTAACATAAAAGTTAAGTAAGGAATTTATACTTATTGTCTTTGCCAAATTTCTTGTGAAAAATAATTTTAATTGTATAATTAGCAATTTAAAAATACATGTGCTATATTAAACCGTTAGAGTTATTATTTCAGATGCAAATAGTAGATGTGTAATTATTTTATCCAACTCACCATGGTACATACTAAAAATCTCTTATCAACGTTTTCAAAATTTTAAATCCAAATATTTAAATTCACAATAAAAATGAAAAACTAAAATACTCAGTTTCTTATTCAAACAAATTATTTTATTTTCTTATAAAAGTATTTTAGATATTATAAACGATTAAATATTTTTAATCAAACCAGACTTACCTTTAATCAAATGAGAACTGACTATAGACACATATAGAAACTACACATTAACCGAAAACTGATGAAAGAATTTTAATTCTGATTTTTAACACGTATTTCATATTTTGATTCCTTCTAAAATAATATTAACATACTATCCATTTGAATCAATCAACAGTAAGCAATTCAATTTTAGTCATACATTGCTTACATAAGAAGGCATCTTCCGGATGCATCAGGATGTAGAATCTGGATGCATGCTTATAAGAGAACAAGCTCACTCCAAAATGAAAAAGAATAAATTAGTCTAAATGTAATTTTTGTATTCTACTTTTATGACAGTAATTTATATTAATTAGGTTAAATTTTTTGTTGAGTATATCGATAGAGATGATTAAGAACATTTACATAACTTCTTCCTTTATTGAGTTAGCTAAATGTGATCAACAATAATTAATTTTAAAAACTTACACTTTTTTGTTTAACTTTTAAGTAATATTTAACTCAAATATATTTTTAATATAATAACTACTATATGCTCTTTTAAAATCTTGCATTATTACGGGCAGGGGGAGATTGGGGTTGCCAATGATAAGGAGATGTAACTGAGTAGGTGACAGAGAATAGGGAAAGAAAAGAGGAGAGAAAATAGGAAAAAGATATAACTAAATCCCCTAATTTAAGGCACTAATAATGGAATGTATATAATTTATAAGTAATTCTTGTTTAGAGCGAGTAATATATAAAATTAGAATAAATTTGGTAAATAAGTTTCAAATACTTTTTCTATTTTATCCAGCGGGCCTAAACCCAAAATGATGTCTGAAGGGCAATAAGAGGTACATTGCATGAGCCAGGCCCAACTAGTTGAAGGGTTTAATCGTAATTTCAAACCACCATGCAGTCGCGTAAAACCCTAATAAACCAGTGTCGTGTCACCTCTTCCTCTTCCCCTGTATATTAACAGAAGCAAAAGGCGAGAGGCGGCTGACAAACCCTATTCCCATTTCGCCATCTAACAGCGAAGATGCAGATCTTCGTGAAAACCCTAACGGGTAAGACCATCACCCTTGAAGTCGAATCCTCCGACACAATCGACAACGTGAAGGCAAAGATCCAGGACAAGGAAGGCATTCCACCGGACCAGCAGCGGCTCATTTTCGCCGGAAAACAGCTGGAGGATGGCCGAACCCTAGCTGATTACAACATCCAGAAGGAATCCACTCTCCATTTGGTGCTCCGTCTCCGTGGTGGTGCTAAGAAGAGGAAGAAGAAGACATACACCAAGCCCAAAAAGATCAAGCATAAGAAGAAGAAGGTTAAGCTTGCTGTTTTGCAGTTTTACAAGGTGGATGATTCTGGAAAAGTCCAGAGGCTTCGTAAGGAATGCCCTAACGCTGAGTGTGGTGCTGGTACTTTCATGGCTAACCACTTTGACCGTCACTACTGTGGTAAGTGTGGCCTCACCTACGTTTACAACAAGGCTGGCGCCGATTGATTCTTCTATTTAGCCCATGTTTTTGTGATGTCGTCAATTTGCTCTATATTCTCGAACCATATTTTGTAGTTATTTGGAAACTTCAGTAAACAGTATTTGCTGGATTGTTCTCAGTTTTGGATTATTAATATGAATCTTATATTCCTAATTTTATCCTTCTTTATGTTTCTTGATTTGTTTGTTGACAAATGTTAGTGCATTTGTATACAGAATGGTCACTCTTTGGGTAGTATTAGCTACTAGGAACTGTGGCAACATTTGATATAAGAAAATCTATCTGTGCTTTTAGATTACTAGTTTTTCTTCAGAAAATGAACTAGGAGGTCCAAGTTATCTTATTCCTTAGAATTCACCGACCATTAAATTTACTTCAAGGTTGCATTTTTGGGTTACTTTTGGTGTCATGTAATGTAAGTGTCAACTTTAATAAAAGTATGGCATGGTAACGTGGCAAGACAATTATATTCCTTCTTATATGTAAAAGAGTTTTCCTTTTGATCTTGAACCCAGAATTCATAAGACAGCCCTGAAATCTATGATTTCGATTCATCTTTCTCTGGCCAATGTAACTTCATTCCTTCCATATGCCTATTGGGAAAAAATTATAGCAGTCTCAGGCAAGCCATTACTATGCGTATTCTTCCTTTCTTCCAATTTTTGTCACAGTGAGATGTCATCTCACTAATACTCATAAATTAAACCTTTCCCGAGGGCGTCTACTTAACCTACAAGTGTACTTAGTCTTTTTCTATGCTGGAAAACTCACTTGTGTCAAGCGTTTTTGATGTAAAGCTTTTGCACTTGTCCTCTTTCTCATTTTTCTTCCTACCTAGCTTGATAGGTAGTCTTTATTTTTCTTTCTTCATTAATTGATTACATGAAAGCTAACTTCTTGATGACTTTGCCCTTTGAAGTCCATGCTCCTGAATTATTCATGCATTTCTTTAGGCTGAAAAAGGATTGAAACTAAGAGCATTGCTTTTTTAACCATAAGGAGAATCAATAATTGAAATTTGAGAATATGTCGGTATGTTTGTTCAATTGATTTCTACTACAAACACTGAAGAGTATACCGGTAACAACACATCTTCCTCAAGGACCTGGTGGAAGTCTGTCGATATAGATTCAATAGGCAAGAAAAGATTTGATTGGATCATGGTTAAAGATAGTCCAATATGTTAGTGTTGAGACTTGGGAAGTGTCAAAGGAGGGGATCAAGTGGAAATG
Organism: Nicotiana tabacum; assembly: GCF_000715075.1. NCBI lineage: Eukaryota > Viridiplantae > Streptophyta > Magnoliopsida > Solanales > Solanaceae > Nicotiana > Nicotiana tabacum. Next base: position 1,779,434 of record NC_134096.1, read on the forward strand.
TTCAAAATGCGAGGGTGAAGGCTGCTCAAGGCTTTAATTTTAAACTTGAATTACCGAATAGTCCCATTTAGACTATTGTTTCATCTTAGTTTTTCTCAGCACGATCCTCTTTATTTTTGGAAATTGACACTTGACAGTTTCAGATGCAATCATCCTTGTATTGGGGTTGTTGGGTGACTTTCTACGTATGCTAAGTGTGATTCTGGATTCTCAATTCTCATCTTATTATCAGCATTCAGCTGTATGGATAAAATGTAATCAAAGGGAGTGTGGTGATTAATTTGAAGGCGTTGACATGAGTTTCTAACATATGCTAAGTGTGAATCTGGCTTCTCAACTTAACATCATCTGCATGGATAAATTTGTTTGGATCAAATGTCGATTCAATGCACACTATTACAAGTTATCATGGTTGAATTATAAGTAAAAATGCATATTAATTAAAGTTATGTGACAAAAATTTATGCAAACACATCATTGGTGTGTAGTAACTTTCGGATGCGGGTGAATATTTTCATGTGCGAAGTACCTCCCCCCAAAACTATTTTTTATCGCTTGGGAGTAAGTGTAAATACAAAGACGCTAAAGTGGGGTTGTTTGCACCCCTTAGATATATAAGTATAATGCTTTTCGAATCGACGCAGTCAAGGATAAAATCGGATCTAATACCACTGCCGTTGATGAAATGAGGAACCATTATCACACACACAGTGCTAAAACTAGATAGAGGAGTTGATAGGCTTGAATTGTTAATACGTGAACCAGTGTCCGACAACTTTATTGAAAGCCGGACATTGTGGACTTGTCCATTAGGAGAAGAGAAGTGTGTCTTTTTCCTTCTTGGGATAAGGCACTTCATACGTGACGTGTCTACTTTAAATTTTTTTTGTCAGTATCAGGAAACTTTTTTTTCTCCCATTTAGTCAAAACAAAGCAAAAGAAGAAACGTCATGCCTAACGCCAACACTTTCCACCTACCTACTCTCCGTCGCCTTTCTCAAGTACTACAATTGCAGCTCTATAACTACCATTTCCCAGCTGCAGAGCAAATAATCAACAATATTATGGATTCACAATCACCACATGGTTCTATTATCTTCTCCACCGTTGGCAGAACCAATTACGGCTTCGATATCTTCTCCCTCAAATCTCCCTTTTCTTTCTTTAATTCTCCGCTCCATACTTTTCCTACCGAGCAACGGCTTACCGACGGTACCTCCGTTAATTTTAACGGCCAGTTCGTTGACGAAGATCAGACTCTTGTCTTTGTTTCCGAGAGATCAGGCTCTCCTCGCATTTACTTGCAACGTCCCTCCCACTTAGGAGAGATTGAACAACTTCCTGATGGGAGCCCTGATAGCCCATTTCTCGACCGTCCCCTTCTTCGAAATAAATGCCTCTACTACATCTCTGCTCACCAGTCGCCCAAGCAGATTTTCACCAGCTGGTCCGCTCTTTATTCCACCACCCTCGACCATGAAAAAACCGCTGTCCGCTTGACTCCTTACGGCTGTGTTGATTACAGTCCGGCGATTTCGCAATCTGGACACTTGATTGCAGTTGCATCCTACGGAGACCGTCGTTGGCCCGGTGAATTCCATGATCTGAGCACTGATATTGTTGTTTTCCCTGAATCCGATCCCAGCAAGCGGACATTGGTGTGCCAACACGGTGGCTGGCCAACTTGGTCTGGCGATTCGACCATCTATTTTCACCGCCAAGCTGATGATGGTTGGTGGAGTATTTTTAGAGTTGATTTGCCAGAGGATCTCTCCACTTTGCAATGTGCTGATCCGGTTCGAGTCACTCCTCCTGGGGTGCACTGCTTTACTCCTGCAGCTGCCACACACAGCTCCAAAGCAGTGATTGCTATTGCCACTAGAAGACCCGGCAGGAGCCATCGCCACATTGAGATTTTCGATGTTGAGTCGCACAACTTCTATCCCGTGACCGAGTTCCTTAACCGTACCACTCACCATTACAATCCGTTCTTCTCTCCTAAAGCTACGTTTCTCAGTTATCACAGATTCAGGGGTGAATCATCACCAGGAGATACAACTATTCCTAACTTGGACCCGGTTATTTCTCCAACAAAAGGACTGAGAATGCTGAGGCTTAACGGATCATTCCCTTCCTTCTCTCCCTCGGGTGATTTTATTGCATTCAATCAAGATTTTAATGCTTATTCAGGCCTCAAAATCGTCAAATCAGATGGTTCCAAGAGGTGGACATTGTTCAAAGGTCGTACAACTTTCGGCAACTCCTGGTCACCAGCTGAACCCAACGTGATACTTACATCAGTTGGACCTGTATTTGACTCCGTACAAGCAACGGTCCAAATCGCTCGAGTTTCATTCGACTCATTAGACCTTACTAATGAGGATTGCGCTAGGGAAATTCCAGTAGAAATAAAAGTTCTCACAAAAGAGGAGACTGGAAATAATGCCTTCCCTTCTTGTTCGCCTGACGGGAAGCACGTGGTATTCCGTTCAGGACGTTCGGGGCATAAAAATTTGTACATTGTGGACGCCGTTAAGGGAGAGTTGGAGGGAGGAGAAATCCGTCAGCTAACGGAGGGACCATGGATTGATACAATGCCGAGCTGGTCACCTGACGGAAAGCTAATTGCATTTTCTTCCAACAGGCACAATCCGGATAATATCACTTGCTTCAGCATCTACGTTGTTCATCCGGATGGCACAGGTCTCCGGAGGATCCACGTGGCAGGGCCAGAGGGATCCGATGAAGCGGATAAGGAGAGGCTTAATCACGTGTGCTTCAGTAAGGACTGCGAGTGGCTGCTGTTCACGGCCAACTTGGGCGGAGTGACAGCAGAATCCGTGTCGCTGCCGAACCAGTACCAGCCTTATGGCGACTTATATTTGGTGAAGTTGGATGGGAGTGGATTGCAACGGCTGACGTGGAACGGATATGAGAATGGAACTCCAGCGTGGCACCCCTCGGCAAAAACTACTGTGGACGTAAAACGGAGCCTACTAGTAGGCGATAAGTTAAGGGGTGAATTTGATGATGTCCTATGGATGAATTGTTGAAGCAGAAGATGTGGCCAGTGAAGATCAATCAGATATCATGTTGTTTCTGGTGGTTTGAAGAGTTAAGAGCTCCATTTGTGTGGGCTGACAACAAAAGTATGTCATCAAGTTCTTGTCCACGTTAAATATCTGCAGGATTTAGCATGGAATAAATTATGCAAGTTTTGTAATGATAATAAAGAATGATGAATTTGAGGTATTTACTAGTATATTGAGCTCTATCCACTGAGTTGACCAACAATATGAAGGAGAAGAATGCTACTCTATAATCATTACAGTCCTCTTTCTGAAAGCACTATTCTTTGAGCTTATTTATCTCGTGTGATGAAAAGCCAATGTGTACATAAGCTGGAGTTTTTTTATTCAAGATTTAGACTCAAAACTGTATGTATTTGTAATTTCATATTAAGTGGAGATGGGATAGCAGCAAGATTTAAACTCACAACTGTATATGATTGCAATCCCACATTAGTGGAGGCAGGATATCAGAGTCCTAATTGGACTCAGTAATCAAGCTTCATTCTCTGTATTTATAGAGGTTCTCATCCTCTAAATCAAGAAATGTGAATACCATTATCCTCTCAATCTTGAATCCTTTTAAGCCAATGTTCAGGAGAAAATATCTGTTGCATTCAAACGTACATACAAGAAGCTAGGCTAAAAATCAGTGCTAATGGTCATAGGGACATAACTGTATTATAGTAACAAAAATGTTCTTTAACCTATAGCATGTTATAAGTGTAGTTGCAGTTCAACCAGGTTAGGAGCTTTAAGGCTTAAGCACTTCTTCTTACCAAAAGTAATGAGTAGATTTCCCTGTGCGTTTAAGATTTATTACTATCCAAAACAAGAATAGTTGATAAAGCGGGGATAGCTCAGTTGGGAGAGCGTCAGACTGAAGATCTGAAGGTCGCGTGTTCGATCCACGCTCAGCGCAATATTTTGACGCCAGATTTTTCCCAAAGTTCCTATGCTTTTCCCTAATTTGTTAATATCTTTTTTTTTTGTCTATGCATATTCTCAACGATGATTTGTCCATGCAATTTCAACGAAAGTGAATTCCTATAATTAGATTAACTTTATTTTCATCAATAATCTATTTAAAAGATCACATTCACCAGAATTTTGCAATTCCTATTTAGGTATAAACCTTACTGGCACATTAACGTTCCGTAAGCATCCTAAACATGCATTGCAGTATTCTTCATTTTTATTAAATTTATTTACAAGACTACAACCAAAAGTTCCAATCAGACATTAAAGTAACACAGCAGTGTCTTATCCATGTCTCATAAGATAAATCTTACCACCTTATTGTGAATCCAATCTCATAAAATACAAGAGGCGTACAGGGGACCTATTTAATCAAACAAATAAATATGTTAATCGCTAGGATATGAACTGTCTGAAGGTATACATTTTATGTAGACGTATACTATCAGATTTATTGGGGGTAAAATCAGCTAGATCCGTACTCCAACATTTCCCACCTAAAGGGACGGAATATGTATAGAACTTCCGGCGAACTCTTAAAGAGGAGAGCAACACAAACGCATACAGCAGCCAGCGCCACCATTGAGAACATTACGGGCCTGTATAACAGGGATCGACTCCGACTTCCATAACCCAACTTCCTATCACACATTCCGCAGGGCTGAATGAGTCTTCTCTTGGTCTGTGATACCTCACACTCATCTTTCTGGTTGCTATTCCCCTCTGACATGATATTGGGAATATCAACTACGATATGTTTGGTAGTTACTCTGTTTATTTTTCTCTGGACCAGGTGGATATACGAGTAATGTCCTCGTAATCGAGCATAATCTTCTGGTGTGAAACCTGCGCTGTCACGTGTGTTCTTCCACGCTTCAACCGCCACCTGCACAAGTCCAATTTTAGAATATTTCAGGGGATAAGGATTGGTAAACACGGTATAACTTCAATCAAACAGTAATTGTTTTCTAACAGTATACATAAACATTTAAGGAAAAAAAGCTAATCCATTTAAGTTCCTCTAGTCATTAGTTTGCAACAAGCAGAATTAAAATACCATTCCAGGATCATCAGTCAATGCATCTAACACATCTTCGTATCCATCTATCCCAGCGGCAACATGAAGAGGAGTCAATCCTGCAGGCCCAACAGTATCTGGTCTAAACAAGAATTTCCCGTCAACTCCAACCAGAGATTGGTATTCAGAACATAGTTCATCCGCTACTTCATTTGGAGTATACGTCAATAGCAGCTCCACCAGAGGCTTGGAATTCCTCCGCACGGCTTTGTGAAGTAGACCCATCTCAGATAGTGAAACTTTCAGGAAAGAATTCTCCTCTCCTCCAACAGTTCCGTCAAGAAGAAGGTTCAACAGTTTCCTGACAACTGCACACCAATCATGGTCTATAGAGAACTCCATAAGCCACTTGAATCGCTTCAAAGGAAAGAGGACTGCATTGGAATTCCCCAATCTAGCCTTCAAATTATTTCTATGAAGAAGCCAACCCATCTCATGAATAAAATCCATGGCTTGACTTTTCACTTCCATGTTATTTGTCAGTCCATTAACGTTTTCTGCTGAAGTCAACTCTATTGCACTCTCAAGCATACGGATCTCAGAGCAAACATCCTCCTCTGCAATTATGATAGGAAAGAAGCCGTTGCTAAGACCATGATCTTCAACCTGGACGAATAAAAGAATCTCAAAAAAATAGAGGCTATGGTTTATACTTCTAAAATATAGGTTACTGCTTTAGTGCTGTGAGCATATAAATTAGGGGATGAGACAGATCTCTACAAGATATAGTCAAAAATGCTATAAAGTCAAGGTTGCACCTTTTTGTATTTGCATAATATATAACCAGATTTTATCAACTTTCTTTTTTAACATCCACTACAAACAAACTAATGTAAAAGATAAACAAGCGAATTATACAAATCCTTTCACCCAGACAAAAAGTCATATCGCCCCGTATGTACACTAATCTCATGTTCAACTTCTGAAATAACGAGTGATCTCACCTGTCTCACCATATTTTGAACCCCAACGACATATCTAGATATACTCATGTGCAATAAAATCGGATTAAAGTATCATAATATAGCCCCAAGCTTTTATCATTCAGTAGCAGCATGTGTAGGTCATGTTAAAAGAGGTACATATGTACCATCTTTCCTTCTCAATTTGTACAGATTATGTTAAAAGAGGAACAAGAACAAACTTAGGACATGAGTTCACCTCAATAAATCCTCTTCCAGACACTGCTGGAATAGAACATGTCAAATCCATTGACTGAAGTTTAGCATACTTGTTGACACCATCAACATGCTCTACCTCATCATTAGCTTCTGTAACCAGATAATTACCTTCTAAAGCACAAAGTAATCTGAAAAAAGAACAGGTTAAGGATAAGCAAGACTCAATGGTATTGGAGAACTGCACCAGTGTGCAAGAACAGTAATGCTAAAATCAGAGTTGATCAATATATCGCCCTGAATAATGATGCATACCTTGTAGAAGGCTTGGTTAAGTTATAGCCTTTAACTATAAACTGAGCTCTGTCAGATACTGGCACAGCTATGGGTTTGACACTTAAAATTGAAGTATGCTCAACAATCTCAGACGGCAAGGGAACATCTAAAAGAAGCTGCCCTGCATCGCATTATAGCACAAAGTAATACAACTTACTGCGTGGAATGCATTAGTGTAAAATATCAACAGAAACAATTTTCTTTAGCGGCTTTATATCTTGGGGTTTGGAAAGGAATTTATAATGTTAGAAAACTCAAGACAAGAACAGACCATCATGCACAAATGCAATTTGGTTTTGCACCCTAATGTAAATCCATCCTTTTCTCCAGAAACTATCGTCGGGGACATCCAAAAGCCTACTCAAACTGGAGCTCAGATCACAACAAAGCTGTATGAAGCATTAAAATTATAGATGTCAACGGAGACCATAGACACAGCTAAACAAGTTCAAGTTATTGCTTTGAACAAACATACCTCCTCCCATGCAGACTCAGGAAGCCGCAGATATACTGTTAAGACAATACAACCAGGTCTAATGTAGCTCTCAATCTCAGTTGGACTGTGGGATAGCCAGTCAAGAATCTGCAATTACAAGACAAAAAGAAAAAGAACCTATAAGAGTGAGTACAACTATCCGATTATACATAAAAGAAACTTCCAGAAGCTGAAGTTGAAGAAATACCTGTGCTCTTAAGACATACGGAAAATCACTAGGATCTTTTCCAAATAGTTTAAAAACTATACGATCAGTGCGGCTCTGCAACCGACAAAAATATAAGGAAATATTAAGACTAAATTCGGAGTGACAAAAAGTAAGGGAAAAGAGTTAGATGTCAAGTTACACCACTCGGAAGTGATTTTCTTTTGGTAAGTGATTCTTTTTCAATGGACCTTTTGTCGAGTGATTCTCTTCTCTTATTTTTCATTTTTCAAGGAGAAAGATGAGGACTCTCGAAGACACTCTTTTCTTTGAACATAAACAATTGAGGCATGAAGTTGGCCACTATTTGTGTTACTAAAAACAAGGTGGTGGGCGGACAAATGGATGAGCTGCTCATAGTGAACACTATCATCAAATAAGATCTTTGTTATATTCAGGAATTAGCGTACTCTATGCAAGCACACATTTCAAATATCAGTAACAGCTACAAATCGGTGCTTCAAGCTAGCTAGGTCATGTTGAAGCTTTTTTGGTAAAATGAAAAGGAGCTAGGCCACAATAAGACTAGCATCAATGTTTGCAGAAACAAGAGATATCAATACCAACAGATGACCATTTTCTAAAACCAAAGTAACATTAGATAGCAATCATGCTATAGGTAGGAATATGTCAAAGCTTGAGGCAAGCTGGTGATGAGGGTAAGTTCAGATTTTTAATCATCACAATTTGGTCCCCAAGGATTGGGGTGAAGGCAACTAGAAAATAGCCACTAGGGGAATAAATAGAAGCCAAATCCAGAGATAATTCAAGACACTAAATACACCTGAGCCAGCTTGGACCTTCAAAGAAGAAGATGAACAGAAAAACAGAAATTAGAATGTCAAAGTTTAATCTCAGAAAAATGGATCAACATGGTTGTTGAAATTACGATGAAGATAGTGATTGACTTAGTATTTATGTCACATACAAACTAATGAGTAAAACCATGGTTCTCGTGCTAGTTATCAGTACCTGAGCATCACTACTGGAACTGGAAGGTGACTGTGTAGAAGCAGAATCTGAGTTCCTACTAGGTGGACTTGACTGGCGAGAGTCCTGTTGTAACCAAGAACGGCACTCAAGAGGACCAATCCCCCTATCTGCAGGCAAAGGTGAGCTGTCTAGATTTTCTCCGCCATCATCTGAACCATCATAGACATCATTCAAGTCAAAGTTAATCAACTTGCTCCTCCCGGCAGAACTCTTTCTGGCTTGTGCATAAGCTGGAGAACTGTTCTGGTTTGGAAACAAAGTGCCTGGACTTCGACAAGACTCTGTTCGCACATGTTCAAGCCTGACATCATGTACATCTGAACTTCTCTGAGGCGCCTGAGCTGCTAAAGTAGCAAAGTGCTGTTCTTTCAGTATGGGAGGGCCTTGAGAACCATTTGAGACCAGTGAAACTATATCTGAATTTCGGGAGGGTGACCTATTATTCAGCAAGTTTGAAGATGCTTGCAGAAGTCCAGATAAATTATTATCTCCGTTCGGGACACCCTGGCTGGCAAGGCTTCTCAAAAGATGAGACAACAGGTCCTGATCTTCTAAGTGGTTTGTTCTGTTGGCTGCAATTTATGGATATATTGCAGTTATTCTAGAAACAATAAAGGACATTTTCAGGTGCACCAAAACATTTGTCAAGAAATTTATCATATACGTAATTTGTCTAATCAGTCTACATCAGAAGAGCTAGAAAATACTCACAATGCATATTGGAGAGTATCTTTAGCAGGCTGATCAATGAATAACCGCTTGTCTGGACATCATTCAGAGTTTTGCTGTTATCATCTGAGTCAGCTTGCGTCTTCCTCCTCCTTTTATTATGACCAGCTAGACGCCTACGACAACTTCGTTTCCCTTCATCAAACTCTTCAAGTGCATGAAATCTGCATGTAAAAGCATAATCCTTGACATCAAACCAAAGAATCATTCGAAGATAATAACCCCAATGAAGCAAACAGAAACAATCAAACTTACAAAAGATTCCTGCAATTTGCGCTATCTTTGAAAAGCAAAATAACACTCTAGTACACTATTTAATACTCCCTCTGTCCCAACCTATGTGGCTCACTTTCCTTTCAGTTAGTCCCAAAATAAATGACACCTTTCTTTTTTTTATAAGGTAAGATTTTATTAAAAGGTACCAAGATGGTACAAAATTACAAACATCCAAACTAATACAACAAAGCAACTACATTCCTCCTAGCTCCTCTAGAAAATTCATATATTGTTCCATATTTTCCATTACATGTCTTTTACACCAGAAATACAAGTTTAATAAGCATCTGTTTTAGAATTAAAATGACACCTTTCTATATTTCGAATTAATTTAACTTTTAACTTCTCATTTTATTCCTAACAAGATGATTTATAACCATACAAATATGTATGGCTCGTTTTAGATCAAAAGTTTCAACAATCTTTCTTTCCTTTTATAAACTCCTTGCTCAAACAATGCCACATAGGATGAGACGGAGGGAGCAGCAGAGAAGCAAGGTAAAACATAAAGTTATAAAATGAAATGGAAAGAACAGATAGAGTAGTTCAAAAAACAAGTAAAAGGAAGAGGGAATTGGTGGATACTGACCTGCTGCACTGCTGGCAGAAACGCTGCATAAGATTCGAAACGAGTGCCCTACTGGATTTGGAGTGCATCTCACAAACCTTATGTCGTCTGTGGTAGTCTTTGGCATTGCTGAGATCCACCCCACAATCGTCAACCTGACACACAGCTCTGCTCGAAGTAGTAGTTAATTTGGTCCTTTTCCCAAATTCCCTAGGATGCCCTCGTTGTTCACCTAACTTCAGTGAAAGAGAAGCAGAATCATATTCCACATTTTCATCGTTTTCCCTCCTCCTCTTCTCAAATTCCCCAAGATTTACTTCATCGGAGCACGAAGAGGAACTGTTTCCGGTTTCGAGGGGAAAAAACTGGTAATTAGAAGAGGGAATCTTAGGCTTGGCAATGAAAAGATCGCCATCCCATTTCCAATCATTGGGATCCCACTCTAAGCTTTTCTTGAAAAGTTGCACTTCACCTCCCATTCTCGCTTCCATTTTTGTATTGTAACGGATAGCTAGAAGATCTAAATACAGAGGATCAAAATCTGAAGGTAAGTCAGTGACAGATGATAGCTGAAGAATTGATGATCAGTATCCTAGAAATTTAAGTAAAGAGCTTCAGTTCGGCACCAAAAATGACAAAGAGTAGAGTGAGACAAGCATAATTCCTATGAAGAGCAAGCCACATGCCCATCCGCTTAATCAACAAAGATTACAACTGGAGAATGAAAAAAGGGGGTCGGAAGAGGAAAGAAGAAACGACAAAAGTAGGGTAGAAAGAGGTTGGGATGAATGAATGATAAGATAGAGAATGTAAATGCGGGAAGAAACAGTAACGACCTGAGGCCTGAGCTGTGTTGTATTGTATTGTCGGGTGAGTGGTGGGGTGAAGTGCCTTTTCATTTTGTTTTTGATGCTACGCCAAACAATATATACATAGTAGACCTCCATCAGCAAAATAAGAAGAGGGAGAGTGCGGTCATATATTTTAATGTAACCTTTTCTTTGGATCGTACAAAATTTCATAAAATTTGGGAGTTCTTTTTTTTTTTTTCAATTTTTTTTCCAAATATATGTTTTGTATATGGTCAAAATATGGTTAATCGAGACCGGGGTGGCAGACCGAGGTTCAATCCCAAGTTATATTGAATCGTTACATGAATAGTTGCCTAGCTCATGATTCAGGGATCGATCAAGATCGAGACCAGCTAAGTTCGAGACCGAGAAGGATAAAGATCTAGCGAGATCGAAGAAAGCCTGCTAAGTCGAATAACAGAAAGCCGAGGAATCCGTGACCGGGCGAGGATTGTGGCAGAGATCTTGGCATCTTTCAAGTCAAGACCTGTTGATTAGCCAATCAGGAGATTTCCTTCTGTATTTAAAATTGTACCATATGTAGAACTCCTCTACTATATAAATGGGGTTTCAATCATTTTGTAAGGACAGATTCACGCATAACAAAGCAATATATTATGTTTTCTCTCTTAAACTTTCTTATTGAGTAGTTCAGTTCTTACTTTTCAATAACACACTTAGTTGGTGCGAGGACAACCTAGCTTAAGGGCCAAAGCTATATGATATATCGATTTGCTTTATTTTACAGTTAATTTCTAACTTCAATTTTCATATTTTTCAGTTTGTGCCAAGTGAAATCACATATCCTTAAAATCATTTATAAATTTAATTGTTATCCGATTTGAAAGGTAAACAGTTTGGCGCCCACCGTGGGGCCAAGGATAATAGTGATTGCCTGGTGCTAATTTTCATAACACACACTGCTTTACATTTATTCTTGTAAGCGTTTTTGATTCCAGGATTAGCATGTCGAACTCTCGAGTAGTACCCACACACATCGACAATGGCCTTGGTTTTCATGGCGAAAACGACAACGTAGCCACCCCAGGAAATGAAGTGCTTCCAGTTGACCTCGAGGGAGTACCAGTTGCAGACCCCATCGACGTCAGTTCCCATGTTGCCCTGAATGCAAATCTGGGCGTCGACCTTGAAAATAGCATCCGTAGAGACGTTCGATCAGCCGGTCAGAACGCACAGGGCGGCGAAGAAGGCGGAATCAGCCTTCGAATAATATTCAAAATGCAGCAGGCTCAACAAGCTGCAATAGCACAACTTCAAAATCAGAACAACGCACCGAGTAGGGTCGAACCCGAGCCATCACAGGAAGTTGTTCACAGGGACGAACCAGTGCCGGGGAGGTCAAATGTGAATGAGTCAGGGACCGACCCCACTATCTTAAAAATGTTCGAGGATCTGACAAAGCGAATTGAATCGGGGGAGAAGAAGATTGAAGCGAATGACAAAAAAATGAAAACATATAACTCCCGAGTTGATCAAATTTCGGGGGCACCACCGATTTTGAAGGGTTTGGATTCAAAGAAGTTCGTACAAAAGCCCTTCCCCCCGAACGCGGCTCCTAAGCCCATTCCGAAGAAATTCTACGTGCCAGAAATTCTCAAGTATAATGGAACTACCGACCCCAACGAGCATGTCACTTCTTAAACATGCGCAATAAAGGGGAACAATCTAGAAGACGATGAGATTGAGTCCGTACTGCTGAAGAAATTCGGAGAAACGTTATCAAAGGGGGCGATGATATGGTAACATAATTTGCCACCTAACTCCATTGATTCTTTTGCCATGCTCGCAGATTTCTTCGTCAAAGCATACGCCGGAGCGATAAAGGTCGAGACTAGAAAGTTATACCTCTTCAAAGTAAAACAGAAAGACAACGAGATGCTCAGAGAGTTCGTATCTCGGTTCCAAATGGAGCGTATGGATCTGCCCCCGGTCGCCGACGATTGGGCCGTTCAGGCTTTCACTCAAGGCCTAAACATGTGAAGTTCGGTAGCCTTACAACAGTTAAAGCAAAACTTGATCGAATATCCAGCTGTAACCTGGGTCGATGTGAATAATCGGTACCAGTCAAAGATTAGGGTCGAAAATAACAAGTTGGGGGCTCCTTCCGGGTCCGTTTATCCAAACAGTACCATCGACAGAGTTAAAAGGGATATTGACCGGGAACCACAGTCAAACAGAGATCGATATCAGCCATACAGTGGAGATCGGAGAAACAACAGGCCTGGACGCAACCCCGTTCGAATTGATAGAAGAAATGATTGAGGACAGAGCTCTCGGGGGCTCATGAGTAAGAATGGTTTTGACAGAAATATCGAACCCAAAGAAGCACCACGACTATCAGAATACAACTTCAATGTTGATGCATCAGCTATTGTATCGGCCATTGGGTGCATCAAAGACACCGGGTGGCCCCTACCTCTACAGACTAATTCGGCCCAGAGAAATCCTAGTCAAATGTGCAAATATCATGGCACCCATGGTCATAGAACAGAAAATTGCAGACAGCTGAGGGAGGAGGTTGCCCGTTTGTTCAACGAAGGACATCTTCGAGAATTTTAAGCGATCGGGATAAAAACCACTTTAAGAACAGAGATTCAAACAGACGGATGAGCAATAATAGCCTCAACACGTGATCCACATGATTGTTGGAGGGGTCGATATTCCTCAGGGACCCGTATTCAAACGCACCAAGGTGTCGATCACGAGGGAAAAGCAGACTCGAGACTACGTACCATAAGGGACCATGTCTTTCAATGACGAGGATGCAGAGAGGATCTTACAACCCCATAACGATGCACTGGTAATATCTATCCTTATAAATAAAATCCAAGTTAAACATGTTTTGATTGATCCAGGTAGCTCGGCCAACATAATTCGATCGAGGGTCGTAGAACAGCTCGGCCTACAAGATCAAATTGTGCCCGCAACCCGAGTACTTAACGACTTCAACATGGCAAGCGAAACCACCAAAGGTGAAATTACTTTGCCAGTGAACGTGGCCTGGACCATCCAAGAAACAAAGTTCCATGTGATCGAGGGTGACATGACGTACAATGCCCTTCTCGAAAGGCCTTGGATCCATAACATGAGGGCAGTACCCTCGACCCTTCACTAAGTTCTGAAGTTCCCGACATCGGAGGGAGTACAAACAGTGTACGGGGAACAACCCTCTGCCAAAGAGATGATTGCAGTCGATGAAGTGATACCGGTATCGGCACTCTCATCAACGAAGGGATCGGATTTGAAGGGAAAGCACGAGCCCAAATAGCAACCACAGACACCGGCCTCGATCCAATTACAGAAGCAAGGGATCGACAAGGATGACGACTACTGGATCCCTCGATCCTTCATAATTCCCGATGACTCCGATGCCACAAATCAATGACCGAAGAGCTGGAACAAGTCACACTAGCCAAGCATCAGCCCGAATGAAAGGTATACTTGGGCACGGGGCTAACCCCCGAGCTCAGGAAAAAACTTATTCATTTACTTAAAGCTAACATGGATTGCTTTTCTTGGTCCTAATTCGATATGACAGGGATCCCACCAGAAAGTACCACTCACAAACTGAGCTTGGACCCTAAATTCTGCCCGGTGAAGCAAAAAAGAAAACCCTAGTCCGAGGTCAAACATGCTTTCATCAAGGACGAGTTAACCAAACTTCTCAAAATAGGATCCATTCGGGAAGTAAAGTATCCTGAATAGTTAGCAAACGTAGTGGAAGTCCCTAAGAAGGGAAACAAACTTAGAATGTGTGTAGATTATAAAGTCGATAAAATCAAATCTATCGAGGATATCACGGTAGTGGATAATATAAAGGTCGTGCAGAGGCTGACAGGACAGATAACCGCCCTAGGACGATTCATTTCGAGATCCTCAGATAGGAGCCACCGATTCTTCTCGCTGCTTAAGAAGAAGAGCAATTTTGCATGGACTCCGGAATGCCAGCAGGCCTTGGAGGAACTAAAGCGGTATTTATTGAGCCCGCCGCTGCTTCACACCCCGAAAGTGGACGAACAACTTTACCTGTACTTGGCAGTCTCGGAGAAAGCGGTAAGTGGAGTCCTGGTCCGAGAAGAACAAGGTACGCAATTCCCTGTCTATGATGTTAGTCGGACCTTAGGTGAGGCCGAAACTAGATATCCATACTTAGAAAAATTAGCGCTTGCTTTAATAAGCGCCTCTAGGAAACTAAAACCATATTTCCAATGTCATCCAATATGTGTTGTAACAACTTATCCTCTTCGAAATATTTTGCACAAACCCGAGCTTTCGGGTCGATTAGCCAAATGGGCCGTAGAAATCAGTGGGTACGATATTGAGTATTGACCCCGAACCGCCATCAAGTCTCAAATCTTGGAGGACTTCATGGCTGACTTTATGCTGGCCCTCGTACTCGAGATTGAAAAGAACTGCTGATAAAATCGGGTACATCTTCGGGAGTCTGGACCCTCATTACGGACGGTGCTTCGAACGCGAAGGGGTACGAATTAGGCATCGTACTAAAATCACCCACAAGTAATGTAGTTAGACAGTCTATCAAAACTACAAAATTGACTAACAATGAGGTCGAGTATGAGGCCATGATTACAGGTCTCGAACTAGCTAGAAGCTTGGGAGCGAAGGTGATAGAGGCCAAGTGTGATTCCCTCCTCATGGTAAACCAAGTTAACGGGACTTTTGAAGTCCGAGAAGACTGAATGCAGAGGTACTTGAATAAACTACAGGTGACTCTACATCGATTTAAGGAATGGACCTTGCAACATGTACCTCGAGAATAGAACAGCGAGGCCGACGCTCTTGCAGACTTAGGTTCATCGGTCGAAGACGGCGAACTTAACTCGGGGACTGTCGTACAACTCATGAGATCGATAATCGAAGAAGGTTACACCGAGATAAACTCCACAAGTTTAAACTAGGATTGGAGAAACAATGTCACGACCCAAATTAGAGGGCCACGACTGGCACCCGATGCCTACTCAACCGAGCGTCACGTACCTTATCTTTTTTTTTTCTATAAGACTTGTCATGGGCCATGATAGGTCACATCTATATATATAATTAATAATTAGAACTTAACTCACATAACTAATTCAAAAAGATTTATATAGATACATAAAGGCTGACAAGGCCATTGACATGTCATACCTAAAGCTATACACATGGCATTGTTTGCAAAACCTCTAAGAAAATATGACCATAACATATAAGTCGGGACAGGGTCCCTGACATCCTCATAAAACAAAGTAACATATATAGAATGTGACTCGGCAATACCCCAGGAAGATGTGGAGCTCACCAACCAAAAGCTGATATCTGGAGGCAGTCTACAGTGGATGGTCCTCACCTCGCCTATCGACACCTGCATGGCATGAAACATAGCGCCCCAGACAAAGGGGCGTCAGTACGAAGAATGTACCGAGTATGTAATGCAACAATGAAATGGAATAATAATAAGATACTATCTCGGGGAGAGATAAGAGTCAACTTATAACTTCTGACTTGCCACTGAGGGCCGTAACATATAGAATAAAACTCATCTCGTATATATAAATAAAACTACAATATAATAGTTCTAGTTACCTCATTTTCGTGACATTAACTGCCCAACTGATTAGTGGTAACTGTCCGACCGACCGTAGCTCGGTGGTAAATGCATGTCTGCCCAACCAGTGGTAAATAATAATACATAACTGCCCAACCGGTGGTAACTGCCCGACCGACCGTAGCTCGGTGGTAGATGTATAACTGCCCAACTGGCCTCGGTGGTAAATGCGAAACTGCCCTACCGACCGTAGCTCAGTGGTAAATGAAGATGCGTATATCACAATACTATTAATATTAACATCTTTATCAAATACCTCAACATGGAACTAGAAACATACTTAAACATGATTGAATATCGCTTTACAAGAATGAATAACGTAGACATCCTTAACTGCTAAGAGTAGAAATACTTATGAAATAGCATTACGTTTACGGATCGTTACTTGGATCATGCCAAAATGAAGGATTAGCCTTAACATACCTGGAGTAGGAATAAATCTGTATGATATTCTTGAGAAAGATTATACCGTACTCCCTTAATATTACAAAATCTCACGTTAATTAAGAATGGAGATGTGATTCTCATGTTCTCTTTTACTAAAATGATGTGCGGCTCAAGCTAGACTTCTGCAACAGCCTATCCAATTCCAATAAAAATGTATGATAGTAAATCGAAAACATACAAAAAGTAGAGGTAGTAATTCATACGAATGATCTTGAGTTGAGAGATAGACTTTGGGCTAATGATTTGTATTGAACTATAAATATAGAGATCTCCAGATAGAACTCACGTTATATGAATGGGTATGATTTTTATGCCTTTAAGACATATAAAGATTCTCTTTTTAAAAGTCCAATTGATCATGCCAAAAAAATCCCTTAAATTTTACCACCTAATTCCATGAAATAATGAGTCATACTTTGGCTTTGATGAAGATTCATTGTGCTGCCACGTTTTGGCTCATTACCCTTATCCAAAAGACTTTAATTACTCAACCATTAATTATAAATTAACTAGTTAGTTCCCTCATTACCCACTAATTCACATAATTAAGGATTATCTTAAAATACTATTCACTTTTAACACACTTTATACATCTTACTATCACGGCCATAGGGTACCTTGTATGGTACTAGTCCATAAATATCGGATATTATAGCTCGGACCGTATTTTATCCCAAAATAACAAATTTCAGCGATACTCAATTTCTTCGATTCATTAATCCTCTGACCTTTATAACACTTACTTATCACTTGTTACAAATAACATAAATACTTATGGTCTCAAAATAATCTCATTTCCGAGTCTACGTCGATTAACTTATGACGAAACTTTAACGTATGAAATGCGGGATGTAACATCCTTCCCCCCTTAGAAATATTCGTCCTCGAATGTTTAAACTTGCAAGATGTATATACATACTCATCAGTTATAAATGTATATATCTTCCCGGGCTATACTCCAATGAATCAAATATCAAGCTCTCATGGGGTCAGGACGCCGTCCCTCCCTAAAAATACTTCCTAATCCATTCGTCACCTACAATTCTATTAATCTATCTTCTAGGCGCTGACACTTACTTGTTGTAATCTTAATAATCGGGTTCATACTTTGCTTTCAAGCTAGCCTTGGTTTCCCTTAACCCTTCAGACGTAATGCCAACTCAATCTTATATTAATCATATTAACTAGACACTTTACATTAATAAGATCGAACATTACCCATAGTCACAGTACCTGAAACATCATCCGGTGTAGCCTCTGGGCCTGATGACCTGCCAAAGCATATATGCGGTTCTGACTACCGACGGAGCAAGATGCTCCACCCCTGCTTCTACCTCTACCAGCTGATGCCTGAGGGCCTCGCTCTTGAGGGTGTACTGAAGAGAAGGAGACTGTTATAGATCTGGTGGGCTGAACTATCCCACTTCTGTCATTTATAGGACAATCCCTCATGTAATGACTAGGGTTTCCACAGGTATAACATACATTAGACCCCTGATGACATTGTCCAGAATGAGCTCTACCGCATTGACTGCACCGCGGAGGGGGCGCCTTCATTTGCGCCGAATCCCTCCGATTTTGAAAACCCAAAATTCTCGAGCCCTGACCTGAACCAGAATAGACAGATCCCTCATAATACGGCTTCTGCAACTGTCGGACACTTTCAACAGGGTATGGTGACATAGGATCGCCCGAAAAATCCTCAGGTCGCCTAGCAGACTTAGCCTTCTTACGCTGACCTTCATCACGATTCTCGTATTGTTGTCTTTTTCGATCCTCCAAATTTTGAGCATAAGCCTGGATGCGGTAAATATACATACCATCGAGCAGAGCGGCCATGAAGCATTCATTAATTAGGTGCGGCCCAAGTCCTACCACAAACCGATGCACTTGGTCACTCATTTCAGCCACAATCGAGGGGGCAAGGAATCAAACTGGAGGCTATACTCCCGCACACTCATATTTCCCTGTTTAAGAGCCAAGAACCTGTCTACTCTTGCCTGGCGAATCTCTACCGGCAAGTAATGACGCAAGAAAGCCCCTGAGAACTCTTCCCATACCGCTGGAGAACATTTGTCCCTCTATACAATTACCAAGTTTCATACCACTGAACTGCAACATCCTGCAATCAGTAAGAGGCAAACTCTACTGACTCAGTGTCTGATGCATGCATCACCCTCAAAGTCCTCTGCATCCTATCAATAAAGTTTTGCGGGTCCTCATCCTTGCTGGATCCGGTAAACACTGGAGGGTCCAGGTTGATGAAGTCTCGAACTCTCGTGCTAATAACCCTGTTAACGTGACCAACACTTGTACCTACCTGGCGCTGAGCCTGAGAGGCTACCAATCTAGTCAACAACCATACTGCACTCCGCATATCCATATCCTCATCCTGAACAATAGGTGGGGGTATTTGGTTCCTCCCCATCTCCTTGGGTGCTGGCGAAATCAGAGAACTATACGAGGGTGTCGTATTTCCCCTCGGGGCCTCACTCTGGCCCTCACTAAACATTGGTACTCTATTGATGCCCTCATCTACCACTACTTTACCCTTATGACTAGCCGTAGCTTTCCTGGTCATAGACATTGCTGCATATATAAAACAAGTCAAAGGTCAAGGGCTTTATTCCCTATGACTATGCTCTATTGCACGATTTAATATCAAGAAGGAAGGGTAACCGGTCCCTAAATGCCCTATAGTTTCTTGTTTATACAACGTGATGCACAACACATTTATAAACAAGACTCTGCTAGACACGGCTTGCAGACAACCCTAGGACAGAACTGCTATGATACCACTTTGTCACGACCCAAATCAGAGGGCCACGACTGGCATCCGATGTCTACTCAATCGAGCGCCACGTACCTTATCTTTTTTTTTCTATAAGACTCATTACGGGCCATGATATGCCACATCTATATATGTAATTAACTATTAGAACTTAACTCACATAACTAATTCAAAAAGATTTATATAGATACATAGGGGCCGACAAGGCCGTTGACATGTCATACCTAAAGCTATACACAGGACACTGTCTGCAAAACCTCTAAGAAAACATGACCATAATATATAAGTCGAGACAGGGTCCCTGACATCTTCATAAAACAAAGTAACATATATAGAACGTGACTCGGCAATACTCCAGGAAGATGTGGAGCTCACCAATCAAAAGCTAATATCTGGAGGCAGCCTCGGCGGATGGTCCTCACCTCGCCTATATACACCTGCGTGGTATAAAACACAATGCCCCAGAAAAAGGGGCGTCACTACGAAGAATGTACCAAGTATGTAAGGCAGCAATGAAACAGAATAATAATAAGATACTATCTCGGGGAGAGATAAGAGTCAACTTATAACTTCTGACTTGCCGCTAAGGGCCGTAACATATAGAGTAAAACCCATCTCGTATATATAAATAAAACTACAATATAATAGTTCTAGTTACCTCATTTTTGTGACGTTAACTGCCCAACTGATTAGTGGTAACTTCCTGACCGGCCGTAGCTCGGTGGTAAATGTATAACTGCCAACCAGTGATAAATAATAATACATAACTGCCCAATCGGTGGTAACTGCCCTACCAGCTGTAGTTCGGTGGTAGATGTATAACTGCCCAACCAGCCGTAGCTCGGTGGTAAATGCGTAACTGCCCTACCGGCCGTAGCTCGGTAGTAAATGAAGATGCATATATCATAATACTATTAATATTAACATATTTATCAAATACCTCAACACGGAACTAGAAACATACTTAGACATGCTTGAATATCACTTTACAGGAATAAATAGCATAGACATCCTTAACTGTTAAGAGTAGAAACACTTATGAAATAGCATTACGTTTACGTATTATTACTTGAATCATGCCAAAATGAAGGATTAACCTTAACATACCTGGAGTAGGGATAAATCCGTATGATATTTTTGAGAAAGATTATACCGTACTCCCTTAATATTGCAAAATCTCACGTTAATTAAGAATAGAGATGTGATTCTCATGTTCTCTTTTACTAAAATGATGTGCGGCTCAAGCTAGACTTCTGCAACAGCCTATCCAATTCCAATAAATATGTATGATAGTAAATCGAAAACATACAAAAAATAGAGGTAATAATTCATACGAATGATCTTGAGTTGAGAGATAGACTTTGGGCTAATGATTTGTATTGAACTATAAATATAGAGATCTCCAGATAGAACTCACGTTATATGAATGGGTATGATTCTTATGCCTTTAAGACATATAAAGATTCTCTTTTTAAAAGTCCAATTGATCATGCCACAAAAATCCCTTAAATTTTGCCACCTAATTCCATGAAATAATGAGTCATACTTTGGCTTTGATGAAGATTCATTGTGCTGCCATGTTTTGGCTCATTACCCTTATCCAAAAGACTTTAATTACTCAACCATTAATTATTAATTAACTAGTTAGTTCTCCATTACCCACTAATTCATATAATTAAGGATTATCTTAAAATACTACTCACTTTTAACACACTTTATACATCTTACTATCACGGTCATAGGGTACCTTGTATGGTACTAGTCCATAAATATCGAGTATTATAGCTCAGATCGTATTTTATCCCAAAATAACAAACTTCGGCGATACTCAATTTCTTCGATTCGTTAATCCTCTGACCTTTATAACACTTACTTATCACTTGTTACAAATAGCATAAATGCTTATGGTCTCAAAATAATCTCATTCCCGAGTCTACGTCGATTAACTTATGATGAAACTTTAATGTACAAAATGCGGAATGTAACAAACAAGTACATAGAGTACTTAAAGAATGGGAAGCTTCCATCAGATCCAAAGGAGTCGAGATCTCTGCACACAAAGGCAACACGGTTCAGTTTGTCCGAAGACGGAACGCTGTTTATAAGGACGTTCCATGGACCGTTGGCAATATGTTTGGGACTGGGAGATACCGACTACATCCTACGGAAAGTTCACGAGGGAACTTGTGAAAATCATTTCGGTGCCGAATCGCTAGTCCACAAAGTAACCAGAGCAGGGTACTATTGGACCGATATGGGGAAGGATGCAAGGGAGTTCGTTCGAAAATGCGACAAATGCCAAAGACATGCGCCCATGATTCATCAACCCGGGGAACTACTCCACTCGGTCCTGTCCCTATGACCCTTCATGAAATGGGGAATGGACATCGTTGGCCCTCTCCCGTCGGCCCCAGGTAAAGTTCATTTTATTTTGTTTATGACTGATTATTTCTCTAAATGGGTTGAAGCACAGGCTTTCGAGAAAGTCAGAGAAAAGGAAGTCATAGACTTCATTTAGGACCACATCATATGTCGATTTGGGATGCCCTCCGAGATTGTATGTGATAATGAAAAATAATTCATCGGCAGCAAAGTAACTAAATTTCTCGAGGATCTTAAGATCAAAAGGATCTTATCAACACCTTATCATCCCAACGGGAACGGACAAGCCGAATCGACCAATAAAACTATCATCCAAAATCTTAAGAAGAGATTGACCGACGCCAAAGAAAAATGGAGAGAAATACTACCCGAGGTTCTATGGGTATACCGTACAACATCGAAATCCAGCACCGGAGCAACACCGTTCTCGTTAGTTTATGGTGCCGAAACTCTAATACTGGGCGAGGTCAGAGAACCTAGCATCAGGTTTCGATATGCAACAGAGGAGTCGAATAACGAGACCATGAATACGAGCCTAGAATTGTTGGACGAAAGACGCGAAGCCGCTCTCGTCCGATTGGCCGCCCAAAAATAGCGGATCGAAAGGTTCTACAATCGATTAGCCAATCTTTGACATTTTAACATCGGGGACTTGGTGCTAAGAAAAGTCACCCTCAACACCCGAAATCCGAATGAAGGGAAACTGGGTTCGAACTGGGAAGGACCGTACCAGGTTCTCGAAATCATCGAAAAAGGATCCTACAAGCTCGGCACGATGAATGGCGAACAACTGCCGAGCAATTGGAACGTATCGTACCTAAAACAATACTACTGTTAAGGTACGACCCCTTCTATTTTCATTTATATTTTAAACTAACCCTTACAGGTGTTCGACCAGAAACAACGATGGATTCTTCGACACGAAGCCTTTAGGTCTGAAAGCACGCGTTACACTCTTTTTTCCTTAGACCGGTTTTGTCCCAAATGTATTTTTCGGCGAGGTTTTTAATGAGGCAACCATTATTGATCGTGCTAAATTAGAACAATTCAACAGTATCCAAGGTTTCTTTACAATCAACCTCGAATACTGGAGGGCGTTGCCCTCGAATGTCAACTTTGATGCAAAGAAATTACTTCATGGCGGAATGGTCTCGATAGAAAAAATTTGTAAGGGCCAAACGGTCAAACGAACCGTCCCCGCGTAGTTTGATCAAGCCCTAGCACATAACATGTACGCATGTATAATCATTTATAAAGAGAAATATTTTTCTTTACCGATATCTCACTCCTTAGAAAAAGTTTTCTACTTTATAATTTCATACTCTCGATCTATTATGTAAATAGGCATAAGGGCCGACCATAACCAGAGTTCGGATAATTACCCCCACGCTCGGGGACTGCCGTCCGAAAAATAAACGAGATCGAATTATTAAAACTCCGAGATCATAAGACCTTTTAGGCAACCCTCGATTTTTATAGGCCACGACCACCCCACCCGGGGAATGACACTTGGGAAAAGCTCGAAGTAAAATGGGAAAATAAGCCCAAGGGACAAATTCCGAACTACAAAGGCTACGACCGAATTAACACGGTTAGCAGACGTCCAAATTCCGTAACAAAACAGGCCTTCGAATTCCCTCATAAACCAGTTAAAAGGGCTAACCCCGGCAAAATCATAAAAGACTTCGATAATATCAAGCCTCGAAAACTTTAATGAGTACAAAATTTTTCGAACTCTCGAACAGTTCCTTATTGCATGATAAGGCATTACAAGTTTTGTAAATACAAATGATAAAATACTTTTTCAAGCCGAAAAGGGGAGAAAGCCATAAGCAATCTTTTTACAAAGGCTATATCGGTCTAATACAAAAGCCTATGGGCTGTTTTTGCTTTGAATTCGAGAGACCATCCTCGCTCAAATAAAAAACCTAAGGGTTACCTTACTTAGAGTTCGAGCAAGCACTCGCTCGATCGTAAAGCCTAAGGGATATACTAGTTCGGTTTCAATCAAATTGTCTAAACCTCAGACCTTAGAATATAACTTCATAATTTTATAAAGTAGAAAGGAAGAAAGTTTTTATATATATTTCAAAAATCATTTACAAGGGCAGCATGGCCCGATCAAATTTCCCTACAAAAGACAACATGGCCCGATCAAATTTCTTTACAAAAGATCGAAACAGTCTTAAAAGAAACACAAAAAAAACTAATTCTAAAGGACTTAGTCTTCTACGGGAGCAGCATCTTCGCTCTCGAGGCCTTCTCCGCTTTCAGATCCGCTCATACTCCCAGAATCATCATCATCAGGAAAGGCCAACACTCTGGCTTCAACTTCGAGCTCCTTAGCATTCTCAATCTCAGCTGTAAGGTCGAAGTCACGAGCATGGATCTCCTCGAGAGTCTCCCTTCGAGACTGGTATTTAGCATGTTCGGCAACCCAGTTTGCTCGAGCCTGAGAAGCTTCGGCAACCTCCTTTGCACGAACCTGAGCAGCTTCAACGTCGGGCCGGCAGACAGCCACCATTGCATCAGCACTAGCCTTGGCCGTGTCGACCTCCAATTTGGCCGCTGCAAGTTCTGTGACCAGCCTCTCTCGATCGGAAGTTGCTGAACCCAACTGAGACTGGAACTCCTCAATTTTCTTGGCTTGCACCACGACCTTCTCTTTCAAGCTTCGGAGTTGGGTCTCAGCCGAGGCCAGTTGAGCTTAGGAAGCTTCCTTTTATGAGGAAAGGTGGTCCATGTTCTTCTTCCATGCCTCAGCCTCCGCTTTCACTACGTCCACTTCCTCACGAACCTATCCGATCACATCGAGCTTTTGCTGGACCTGTGGGACCGAACTGTTACCTATCACGTCCGAGTCAGTGTCATTAACTTCAAAGATTCTTTTTACTTGCTCGGCCAGATCAACTTGTTCTTTCTGAGCTGCTTCTAGCTCAGCCCGAAGTTCTTTTGTTTCCCCTTCTCTCTGCTCACTGAGAAGCTTGAAGGCATCTCTCTCCTCAGTAAGCCCTCGGTTTTCGGCTTCGTACCGACTCAGCTCCCCTCGGGATCGGAAGAAAGCCTCGTGATGAAGCACAAAAGCCTACAAAAATAGAAAGAATGAATTATACAAGGGGAGAAAAGTAGAAGTATGAAAATTGACAAAGAAAATATGAACTTACCCGGTTCAGGGCCTGTTGGGCTTCGTTGAAAAGACAAGGCGCTCCCACCTCATCCATCTGGGCTTGGTCTTCTTTCGCGACCGAACGTCTGAGGTAGCTAGCCACCTCTACGGGGGCAGTAAGAACCCGAGCATACTCCGGGACCGTGATAACGATTGTTCGCTTGCACCCGGGATCGGCACTAGGGGCCGAAAACTGATTGGTCAGTTTAAAACTAGAGGAAGCCTCGCCCGAACTCTTCTTCGGAACCTCCAAGTCACTCAGACCGGTGGCACCTTCTGCCCCAACAAAATAACCACGGGAAAGATCTTCCTCTCTGTGGGCTCCTTCCCTGTAACAAGTCTCCATGGCCTAAGCGTCGCGTATCATCGACTCGGAAAATAAAGGAAACGATGTGGAATCCCCGATCTCTATTGCCCCAAGTGGGTCTTTTGGGGCGTCGCCTCCGTCTTGGGGAGCCTCGAGCCCGATTTCTGCACCAGTATCCGCCACCTCTTCAACGGTCTCTTTGCCCCGAGATAAAGCATCTTCGGTTCCTCTCGGCTCGGGGACTTAGGCCAAAGTCTCCTCCTCGACCTCATCGAGCCTAGACGGAGTAGTATCAACTCCCACCGATTCCAGAGTTCTCCGAATCTCGGTGCTAGCTCGCGCACGGGCCACCAGCCCAGAATCATCTTATTTCTCTTCTTCTTCTTCTTCTTCTTCCCTTAGCCTTTGGACTGACTCCATAGTCAGTGGGATTGTGTTCCCCTTGGGTTTACGGGTTGTTCTCTTCTTGGGGTTTTGACCCTCGGAGTTCTAGGCCCTTTTCCTCTTATTCTCCTTCACCGTTTTCGAGATAAGCGATGAAACTTCTTCATCACCGGATGGGTTCTCATAGTCACGTCCTTTTCGTGACCTACAAAAGGAGAAAGTAAGTAAATTCATGTTTGAAAAGATGTTTGAACGATAGACAAATCAGTGAGTCAGGAAAAAGGCTTACCATGAGTACGAGCCTCCCACCGACCCTTTGACAAATCGCGCCATGCACGCTCGGCGTGTGTTGACATCAAAACCAGGCTCCTAACCCAGTTCTCGAGGGGGGAACCGCACCCGACATCCAAGCAACGACTGCATCGAGAAAAACACTAATAAGAAAGGATGAAAAAGTAAAAACAACGAACAGAAATTAAAGACTGAATCATACTTACGTTTCATATTCCATTTCTCAGGAAATGGCATGCTCTCAGCCGTGATTAGGTCCATGGTTTTCACCCGAACGAACCGGCCCATCCAGCCCCGATCTTTGTCTTCATCTATACTCGAGATAAGAGCCTTGGTGGCCCGACATTGAAGCTTTATCAGCCCACCTCGATAGAGTCAAGGGCTATATAATCTTATGAGGTGGTCAAGGGTGAAGGGAAGCCCGCCGATTTTGCTCACGAAGAAATGGAGCAGTATCACGATCCTCCAGAAAGAGGGGTAAATTTGGCCGAGGGTCACCTGGTATTTCTTGTAGAAGTCTACGATGATCGGATCGAGGGGACCCAGCGTGAAAGGATAAGTGTAAACACTCAGGAACCCTTCCACGTGGGTGGTGATCGCTTCTTTTGGTGCCGGTATCACAACCTCTTTGTTTCCCCAGTTGCAATCTTTCTTCACCTGGTCGAGGAGGCTTTTGGGTATCGAGCATATATATCTCGATATCGGCTCGCATCGACCAGGAACCGATGAGGCTTTCTTGACCTTAAAGTCGGAATCTATGACACACCCCCCGGGAATAAGTTCTTCAGGGCGTGGCTCCACCACTAGTTTCTCGCCGGCCGACCAAGATGAGGAAGCAACCTCTTTCTGCAGAACAGTTTTGATGTTTTGGCCATTTAGTTTTTGTAGGCAAAAAAGAATGGAGACTGAAGTGTTTGGTGTTATAGGAAGAACAAGCAAAGAAATTCAAAGATCTGAAGATAGGAAGCTTTGAAGAAGGCAAAGAACTATGTAGATTGGAATGAAAAAGATTTAAAAGTAAAGTTTGAAATAATGAAGAATGGGGCTATTTATCGGTTTCACGACGACGGTTCAAAACTGGTAGTGGTCGACCGTCGACTGAAGCACATTAAATACCTGGAAAATTGTACCGACAAGACGTTTCGGTCACTTCTGCTGCTTATGTCACGACGATTACGTCATGATCGAAGGCTCAAATCGTTTCTTGTCATTACTCTCTAAAAAACGAGGGGACTATCTATATACGGGCAAAATCGGGTGGTTAATCGAGATCGGGGTGGCAGACCGAGGATCAAACCCAAGTTATATTGGATCGTTACATGAATAACTATTGCCTAGCTCGTGATTCAGGGATCGATCAAGATCGAGACCAGCTAAGGTTGAGACCGAGAAGGATAGAGATCTAGTGAGATCGAAGGAAGCGTGCTAAGTCGAATAACAGAAAGCCGAGGAATCCGTGACCGGGCGAGGATTGTGGCGGAGATCTCGGCATGTATCAAGTCAAGACCGGTTGATTAGCCAATCAGGAGATTTTCTTCTGTATTTAGAATTGTACCATATGTAGAACTCCTCTACTATATAAAGTGGGTTTCAATCATTTTGTAATGACAGATTCACGCATAACAAAACAATATATTACGTTTTCTCTCTTAAACTTTCTTATTGAGTAGTTCAGTTCTTACTCTTCAATAATACACTTAGTTGGTGCGAGGGCAACCTAGCTCAAGGGCCAAAGTTGTATGATATATCGGTTTGCTTTATTTTACAGTTAATTTCTAACTTCAATTTTCATATTTCTCAGTTTGTGCCAAGTGAAATCACATATCCTTAAAATCACTTATAAATTTAATTATTATCCGATTTTAAGAGTAAACATGTTTGTTTATAGATTTTTAGCAGATTTCGAAAACAAAATCTTCAAATCCCAGAAACGACTCTAGAGTAGTGTTTGAAAATTTTCTTTTTTACTCACAAAACTTTAAATTCATTTCAAGTAAAATTCATGTCCAAGCATAATCTTCAGCTTTCAAAAATTATTTTTCATCTCATCTTTAAAAACTCATATTTTTAAGAAGTTACGTAAATCACAAGTTAAAATTGAAAATCAAATGTTGTTAGAAGGAGGGAGGCGAGTCATATCAATTATGCAACATGCGCCAGTCGTGTATTGTTTCATTCTCTTTTGGTAGTAAGAACGTGAAAATTAAATGTATGCGAGGAAATTAATGATCGACTAGAGATTGTCTTAGGAAAGTGAATGTTTTTAAAGAACTGTATAAGAAAATAAAATGAAATATAAACATTTAATTTAGGAGTACAAATATATAAGAGATTATATTGCTTCAATGGAATCAAAGTGGACTTCACTTTTTAATGAATCTGAAGTCCGTTAAATATTGAAAAAGTGGTGCTTTAATTTTTTTTTGGGAGAAGTGGTGCCTTTAAAACATTTTCATAATCTGATATACTTATTTATTCTTTTTTGGTCGTTTCCACAGCTTTTCATGATTATGCACATTCATTGTACTAAAAGTTTAAGCTTCAAGTCCCCAACCTAAACTATGCAACGGTCATTGGCACAAGAATATAAAGGATCAGGTGTACAAACCGAATCGAAAAATCGCACCAAATCGATTGAAAAAACTGATTAGGTTTGGTTTGATTTTGTTTGGTATTAAGTAAAAAAATTCGAACAAAACCGACATATAAATATATAATTTTTATATATACTTTTGAGATTTTATATAGAATTTTCTTTAAAAAATATCTAAAATATTTGGGATTCTCTTACGGGATATAATATTTAATAGAATATAAAGTGCTCCATATTTATTAACTAAAATTGGTGGGTTGTATGATTAGTTTCTTATCAAGTGTTACTTGAATGCATCAATCTCTTTTGTTCTTTCATATTCATATGTCAAGATCTATTAAATTCGTATATCTTTTTCGAATTTGAAGTGATTATCATTTAGGTATCATATTAATTTTTATGTTTAATTACTAAATACGATTAACCTTGAAAGTGTACATCAACAAAAAATTATTGCCAACGACTAAAAATAATTACCATGTGTTACTAAAAAAATTCTCCCATAAGAACATTTTAATAGATAATATGTTCATCAATTTTTTAAATTTTTACTAAACATATATTTACTCATAAAAAATTTAAGAAAGTAAGATTAAAATAATATTTAAGTAATAAAAATTCCGAAAAACCCGACAAAGCCGAACCAATCCATATAGTTGGTTTGATTTGATTTTGATAAAAACCGAATCAACCCGATATTATGGGGTTTTATCACATGTCATGCTCTGTTCTAATTGCTCTTCCTCTTTTCATGTGATACAGAGACAAATTGGAACAAAGACTAACATTTTTCACTTTGAAAGCATCCTTCACCTAAAGTCCTAAACTATCATCTAATTTACATAATGAACAACTTCAGAATTACATTTGAAAGTTCACAAACACAACTTAACACGTGCTGCGAATGAGACTCATTGAAGTTTATTGGATCAGCTACATTTTCATAGAGGACTAACGCCGCACCATATCTGTACATACCATGCCCCTACGTACACAATGTTGCAGAAACTTCGAATAATCAAGGGAGAAAAGGATTATGAGAAGGACAATCCGCCCTCTGTTTTCTGTAGGCCCTGATAGTGGAAAAAGGTATAAAAAAACAGCTATTCAGATTTCAGATCATCTCATTAAATCTTTTCTTCAAGCAAGCAACAAAAGACCATCTCACTATCAACATGTCAATTACCTGGCAACATTTGTTCCTCCCAATGTTACAGTTCCCAAAATAATAAAAAGAAAGGGAATCCCAATCAGTGGATGATTTTTCCTCCCTCCTCTAGGAACTCCACTTCTTACAACACGTGAATATCCAACTGATAACAAAACATTGTCTTTCCATTAGATCACGGGTTAATCTCATGTTACAGGTCCACATAAACACACATGCATATGGACACTATAAGGAGCTCTAGAGAAACTTACCACCATGTTGACCTTCCTGTCTTGTACCTGTAATTGCTATTCAAAGTGAGACGATGAACCCAACAAAGAGAGTAAGGAACAAATAAAACAGCAAGCAATAACAAATAAGTGTACTGATAAGGCTCTAGACATTTAATGCACATACCATATTTATCTTGGGGCAAAATTTAGTGTTTGCCACCCTAGAAATTCGGGTTACTGCATATTTGGCAAAATGGCAGCCTGGTGCACGAAGCATCCCACGTTCACGTAAGGTACGAGAAAGAGCCATACCCCCACCCCAAGGGGGTATGATAGAGGCAGTCTACTCTAATGCAAGCATCAGTAGCTAATTCCACGGCTCGAACCCGTAAAGTATAGGTCATACAGTTACTGCATATTTGGTTTCTCTAATTTCAATTAGGGCATGAGTTGAAATATTAGGGACAATTGATGATGGAAAATGGCCGGTTTAATGCTACTGGATTCAAAATTTGATTGCTATCCTAAAACTTTGTCTATTTTGCTTTGTAAACCCGCATAGGTTAGACAAGTGGTACTAGGGATCTTTGTGATCTTTGTGTAAAGCTACACACGAAAAGTATCCAACAAGTTATTCAAAGTGGTAAGGATTCTTTCTTAGAGGATGTATAAGAGATTTGTGAGAAAAGTTCTAACTTTCTCGCTCGCACACATCACACATAAAAGCATTGGTAAACATGAGCATGTTTGGAGTTGCGCGGATATTATAGTTCTTTTGTTTTTTAGGATCTGATAGAAAAAAGATTCATAAATTAAAATGAGCCGTAGTAGTATTCTTGATAAGAATGCTACAGGAGAGGGAACATTATAAATAACAGTGTAACTTGTACCAATTGTAACATAGAATGCTGATTATGAATGGAGGTGAGATGAATTAAAAAGCCAAAAATAAGCTGGTTGCATCAACTTAACCAATACAAGATGTACACTTTGAAGAAACACGACTGAAAAAGCCAAAAATAAGCTGATTACTTAAGGATTTATCACAAGAGTACGGAATGGAGGTACTTTTAGTGCAATAGCTTATAGATTGACTTTCTTTGTTTTTATAACAACAACAACAACCCAGTATAATCCCACTAGTGGGGTCTGGGGAGGGTAGTTTGTACGCACACCTTACTCCTACCCTAGGGTAGAGAGGCTGTTTCCGATAGACCCCCGGCTCCCTCCCTCCAAAATTTCCTCACCTTGCTCTTGGGGTGACTCGAACTCACAACCTCTTGGTTGGAAGTGGAGGGTGTTCACCACTAGAGCAACCCACTTTGTTTTTATAACATTTTAGAAAATATTTTTCTTAATACCATATAATATTTTTCTATGTGAAATTAGGAGATACAACTTACCACTTATTATCACCATAAGTAGCAACAAGTTCCTGAATGCACCTTTTGTCATGCTAAGAAGTTTCAATAAAAGCCTCCAACATTTTGTTGCGCAAGTTGATGTATTAAACTAGCAACCACCGAAGTTCCAGCTCAGTTGTATGAACTAGTGTTAGCTAACCAGAAGAAGACAACAAATTTTGCAAAAATATCCAAGCATATAATAGCATCTTTACTACTACGTCTTTTGGAGTTAAGCTTGATAAGAAAATGACATATTCTGGAAAGGAGTTTACCCTATAAAGGCACATGTAACGATCTTCTATTATTGGTCCCACGTAATGATGATCCATGTCACTTTCAACTTTATAATACAAATAATGAGTTGTGCAATAGGATGTCAAAACTACCAGAAGCAAACTTATCAGAGGAACTGGTGGTCAAAATCAGGCCAATAATAGATGGAAATCCATATGCACAATTCTTTGCCAGCCAAAAAAGCATTCTACATTTTCAAATATACAAATTCGAGTTGTTGTTAATGCTTCTTTAGATCAATGTGTATACACCCTAAGTAGATCAAGTTACAGCAATTTGGATAGACCGAAACAATCCAAATATAGTGCTCGAAAGAGATATTATCGTTCATGAACATTCATGCAACAAACATAGAGTAACACATTACTATAGTTGTTATGACCCGCTACAATATCCTTTACTTTTTTCGAAAGGTGAAGGGGGTCGGCATCAAAGTATAAGGAAATGTCGCAATTCAAAAAGTAGCATTACATAGATGAAGTTGCAACCGTCAGCACAAATATTCCAGGACAACGAAGAAGAAGGTAAATATTTATGAATTATGCAATACAAAATTTTCAAAGCTTAAATTAACGATTATCAATATAAACAAATCTTACTTATAAGTGTACGAAGTGAATCTAAAGGATATGTGTCTTGTAAACAGTACTACTACTATAAATTACAAGTACAAAAAGAAGAGAAATTCATATTACTACTATTTGACATATTATTGCAATAATTGGTTATTGACATGTACATAAGATTAGAAACAAGGCTTAAATATTTTAGAAATGAACAACCAAATCTCAGAAGGGAGATATATCGAAGTATAGTTGACAATGTCTGAATGTCATGACAAGAGAATATAGAGGAGAATAGGTCGGTCAAAGGATATTACTTCTGGCATCCTTTGGAAAAAGTAAAGCATATTGTAGCGTATCATAACAATCACATTAATGTTTTACTCGATATTTCTTGTCTAAATGTTCATGAACAATAGTATCTCTTTTCAACAGTATCTTTAGATTGTTTCCGTCTATTCAAATTGCAGCAACTTCTACTGAGGATGTTATACACACGTTGATCTAAACAAACATTAGCAGCAGTTCAAATTTGTACATTTCGAAATGTCGAATAATCTTATAGTTGTAGAAAGAATTGTGCATACGGATTTCTATCACTTCCTTGGATAAGTTTGCTTCTTGGAATTTTGACACCCTGTTGCACAACTCGTGGGACCAATGACGAAAGATCGTGATATATTTGTCCGTGCCTTAAAAAGTAGAAACTTATTTCCTTGAAAATATCATTTCTTTATGAAGCTTAACTCCAAAAGACGTAAAAGCAAATATGATACAATATGTTTGGATATTTTTGCGGAGTTTTTTGGCTTCTTCTGAACACAACTACAAATAATTCGTATAACTCAATTGGAACTTTGGTGGTTGCCAACTTGATACATCCATTTGTGCAACAAAATGTTGGGAAAGAAAACTCACCAACACAACCACATTTCTAGTCTTGAGCCTCATGAGTGGCATCCGTCTCTCACAAGGTGATCCACTATTGTAACACTCTTATTAGTTGTGTAAAAAAAGTTTTGGGGGAACTCATTTTTTTCAGAGTGGTATTCCCATAGCGAATATCCAGCAAAAATTGAATTCCATTTCCATTTCTAACCATGAATAAACTAGTCAATCACAAAGCATCAATCGTTCAAGACAAATTAAGGGTCCTTAGAAGCTCACACTTCTAAAGGAGCAAATACCTTATTTCATCCCACCAGATGATAATGCTTCTCACCTTTTCCACTTAAATACTAGTCTTTTGCCTGCGACAAAGTCCGAACTTGTCACGTGCACCTGACACTACACATCACGTGTTGTACTCTTACCACTAGACTAAAGACATAGGGGCTAAATGAAACATTTTAGCTTTCTGTCAATGCCTTAAAGAAAATAGGAACTAGATCAAAGCTTGTAACATCAAAGGAATATAAGGAAGATCTAACAGTAGTTCTCGCAGGAATATATAATGGAGAATTATACACTATATGTTTTTAAAAGGGACAAGATGAGTGGAGAAAGAAACAATATTGTAAGCGGAAAGTGGAAGGATCTTTAGTTGAAAATCATGTTAATTTGCCATTTCATCAGCAAAGGTTCCAAGAAAGTAAATGAATCTATTTAGCTTGTCACATATTGCAGAGGTGCTAAGACATGAGAATTACCAGAAAGCAGGCAAGTGTATGCTTCTGAAATCTGCATCCACACACATTTTAAACTTCAATAACAATGACCAATCAAATAAAGCTCATAGAAAAGAAATGGCACATATAAACTGAACCTTCATCATTCAGATAGAGGAAAGGTGAAGGACAAAGAATTACGCTTTTGCTCACACTATTAGATTAAGAAAGTGTGTAGTTGGCACCCAAGGGTGTGGCCTAGTAGTCAATGGAGTGGGTTGAGAATTTGAGGTCTTAGGTTCAAATCCTAGCGGAGACAAACTGGGTTCCAGCTATCCAAGCCTTGGTGGATAAAGTTACCTGGTACCTGTTGTTGGTGGGAGGTAGCAGGTATCCGTAGAATTAGTAGAGGTACGCACAAGTTGGCCCAGACACCATGGTTATCAAAAAAGAAAGTGTGTAGTCGAAGAAAGAGGGGAGAAATTCATACAGCAAGAGAGTTACCAGAAGGATCAATGAAGATACTGGTTCTCATAGGCAAAAATTATTTCTTCGCTCTACCTAAATGGTTCCAAAAGACTACCTTGGTTTGGGATAACACACTTATTATGGCAAGTTTATTATGGAGAAAATGTTGAACGAGTCACTTGCTTTTTCTGTTTATTATAACATAGAGCGTGTAAGACCACATTACACAGTATATAAGTTAGTCCCAAGCGCAACATTGTTTTATGATGCTCCAAAATTGATGAAAATGAAGTTTCAAAGAAAAAGATCACCAGGTATCATAAGTAGAAATGACGAAAATAAACATTGTGGAAAAATATGAAATTCGGTAAAGTAGTTGTTTCAAGGGAGAATGACGAAAATAAACATTGTGGAAAAATATGAAATTCGGTAAAGTAGTTGTTTCAAGGGAGAATAGTAGAAGTGGAGGCATGGGGGTGGGGGGTCGTTGTGCCAACAAAGTGGAAAGTTTACCATCTTAAATTTGAGTTCTGCATCAGGTTTGAGATGAACTGGAAAGCAATCCGGATGAGTTTCCCATACCTTCCTTCTATAGGCAGCTTTGACCTACATTTGTTTGAAATGTGGTACTATGATTAGTTTCATAAATGGCGCCGCACAGGCAGTAATATAGCTTTTACAAAAAATCACTACCTGCATAAGTTTTCAGAATCCTAATAAAGACAAAACAATGAAAAAGAAAATAAACTGAAATAAAAAGTAACAAATATATGTTACAAATCTGAGGGAAATGTTTGCTTAAGCATCATTTTTGGTTTCGTGCCCAAACATCAACCACATTCAAATAGCCCTAAGCTGAATTCTTCTAGAAAACAAGTTACAGAATTCATAAATAATACTAATACTATTACTGAACCGACCACAAAATAGTCCGAGTTCATGAAAACATTTATGTTTGTCAAACAAATTGGAACTAGCGGTGGGTGATTAATGTAGCAAATAAGATAAAGAAATTGAAAAAACACACATGCACAATTACACAGGGAGCATATATTTCACTCCTTTATACGCTTATCTATTCGTAAATAAAACTTGTTTGTGGAGAAAATTTCCATTCACTAATGATAAGCAATTAAATATATTTACAAATTGATAATTTGCAAGTATCCTCAGTTTAATTCTCAACTTACTCCAAACGACAAATAAAAATCAAAGGGAGAAAAAGGAAACAAAATCCTCATTGTAAGCCCTCCCAAAGGGGGTGTTATTCACTCTGCTTTTCTAGTTTCCTCATTCTGCTTACTGTACCATCTCTTCTCCAATGGATATATTATATCATTTGGTTAAGATGTATCAGCAATCTGACAACAATTTTAAGAAAAGTTTCTTCCTTTGGCAATTTGAAGTAAGAATTTACAAACTGACCTAAATAATAAAAAAGTTCAAGAGATGTATAACCAATTTTAAAATAAGCCGCATGACAGCTGAAAAAAGCATTGATAGTGTGGGATAATAATATAAATGTAATATTAAGATAAACAAAATCAGGAAAACAACATATTGAGATAGTAGGAAGCAGCAAGAGTCATAATCAGTGGGGCGTCCCTAATCTTCGGTAAATACATGGATGATGGCATAGTAGAAAAACAAAGAACAAAGATAATTGAGCTAAGCTACTGAGGTATGTTGACGGAAAGAGGAGGTTGCTGAGTGAGAGTTCCAGTGGAAGGAGACCTGATAGATGAGATGTCCTTTGAAATTGATGCTGGTTATATCATACTATGTAACAGTGTCTAAAGGTTTTCCTCCATAAAGGAAGCATTTGCAGCTGAAAGGGGACAAAATATTGTGTGAAATAAAAATGTGTTATTTCTAAAAATATGTCGTTCCTTTCTTCAATTATTGGAGGCTGATCCCTAAAATAAGTGTAGAATTGTAAGAATCACAGTAGGTGTGATAAAATACTAGGCTAAGCAAATTGTTGGCAAGGAATGTCGTGTGAAAGCTAGGCCAGGCAAACCTTCTCAAGAAAATTCTTGAATTATAGGTCAAATCGTAATTCGATTACTCAGTTGTTATTGTTTTACTGTCCCGGTACTACACTCACCTCGTGTTGGTATTTTGTGTAGTATACTAAATAATATAAGAAACAAGCATGCCACACACCTTTCTATGTATACAATAGACATAAAAATATATACCTGACAAGGAGTGGGGCAAGAATTAGTGGAAAAGCCTAGCAAGATTTTTGCCTCGTCCACCAGCATCTCAAGTATCTAATTGTGCCTGAAAAATGTTGAGGCCAAAACAACCAATCAGGTTTGCGGATTCAAGTTAGAAACACAATCATGATGCAGGGAATTTATAGGACACCTTCTACATTACTTGAATTAAAAACATCTTCTCTCTTTATTTTAGTTGTTATAACTCATTTTAGAAACCTGTTTTGAGAAAACCATCAATAACTCGGGCGACCTCAGATATCATTTGTCAAAACACACATAACAGCAGTTAGAATTTTTTTCTTCTTCTTTATTTTTTTGGAATTGCGACACAGATAAATACTTAATAGGTTGAAGCTCTAACAATTCAATAGTACACATATTACAGAAGAAAAGCGAACGAGAATCAGTAATCAAAGTAAAGACAGAGCTTTAAACCCCGGAGAACAAGCAGAAAAGACATTATATGTATCATTTACCAGCGACGAGCTCAAAGAGATGAAGAGATACAGCCACAGCAATTGGGAAAAGAAAAGAAAAGAAAAAGAAGTCAATTATCCGAACAAAATCAAGGAATTTAGAGATCACGCGCCTTGAAGTGAACCGACGCCGTTTGTTTAATTACCGGCTTCAGAACACGTAATATCCTATACCACCTCACGTTTGTATGCAGAATCTGAGTGGTTTTTCCCTGTTTAAAATCAAACTCAATAAAGGAAGACCTTTTTCAGTTTTACAAAAACTAAAAACTTTTTTTAATAGGTCTGGTGGAAAAAGAAATTTCCTTTCAATTTTTCGCAAAAATTGAAAATCAATCTTTTTTTGCTTTTGCCTGAATTTACCACCAACATTGGTAAATTCAACTCTGCTAATTCATTCCCTTTATCACATGTTTGATACTTTCTCTATCTCTTTTTGCAATTTCTATGTGTTCCCATGTTTGTTGTTTGTTACTTTGATAAGTTTTTTTAAAAATTATTTTTGTTTTGATTTATCTCCTTGACCTATTAGAGTTGCTTTTGATACAAAAAATTGAATTGGTTCTTGTTAGCATAAGTTCCCATTGGAATTGATTTGACTAACTTGTTTATATATATTTTCAAAATTTAGGAATTAATAGTTTCTGTATTTCATTAAAATATTGGCCTTCTTTTAGCTAAACTATTGTCAGATTGTGGGTTAGAAATTTGTTTGCTTATTGTTGAACTTCTCCGAATGTTTGTTGATGTCGCAAAAAGTGTGTTTGAGCTTTGGGATGGAGAGTTGAAATCTTTACATGAATCGTAAGTGAAATTTTTTTGAAGTTAGAAAAAAGATGGATGGAGAACCAAAATGCACCAATTTTGCAAACATGGACAACTATTAGTGCTCAATGTAAAAGAATAAAGTAACATTGGAGCTAAGCCAAAACATAATTTGATCATAAGATAAGATTGTTCTATTTTTTTCAACCTCTTTTTTATTTATCCTATTTTCTTCTCATCGTCTTTTCTTTCCCTTTCCTTCTTCCTCAATCGATCGAGGTAGCATTTGGGTTGCCGATAAGAGATTGGAGAAATAATGGACTTCTTTTAATAATAAGACTACTTACATTAGTCGCTTGTTTTGGTTAAAAAAATGATAGATTGTAATTCGATTTAAGTATTTATTCGATATAACCACAATGCATAGTTCGCTAAGTTCGTCGTATTGGAAAAAGAAAATAATGAAACCTTGATAAATAAATAATTAATTAATTAAGGTATATGATTAATAATATACTCCATCAATTATTTAATAAAATTTAACGGTCACAATAATATTATTTTATTGAGATTGGGTTGTATAATGAAAACCATCGTCAGTTCTATCGCAATTGTCTCATACCATATACTCCATTTTTGTATTTTCGGAACAGAGTGATCGTTGTAAATAAGACTTTGGACAACTAGTTTAACAACTCTAATTCTGTATGAGTTGCTCACTTTGCCCCTGTTCAAGCCTGAATAAAAGAGAATGATATAATATGTTTGTCAATCAGTTTAAAATTAGTGAATTTACAATGAATCCTCGCAATACAGAATGCGTTAAAACATGCTCACCTAGGCACACAATAAACCAGGTGGTCCAAATGCAACAAAGTGGATAGTCAAGACTCATATAATTAAAAACCACCTCAGATAATTTGAAATTGAGGTGCAGTAGTAGAGTAGTTGTTATTGGTCACCAACTCTAATTATATCACATTAGACATGTCAATGCTATGAATTTTGCTCATTTATGAATACTGTAGGCATCCAAATTTATTGAATTTAAATTCAATAAAATATTTTGGACTATACTTTAAATATATGTTAGTCCAAACAAATATTATGGACCTATATGATTGGATTAATTATATTAGTCTCATATATATGGATTAAATAAGTAAATCCAAATTTATTGGGCTAACCCATTCACTTGGGCCACAAGTGATGAGCCCACTTTATTAGGCCCAATATGTCATCTTCCTGGAGGCCCAATTTGGTGCCACGTGTCAAATGACAAGGCACGCCAAGTCAAATTAAAAAGCCAATGAAGCTACGCCACATATGCAAGTGACATATTCTGGCCAATCAAATGCGGCCTTGTCACACTTCAATCTGATTGGTCGGAAAGAGTTTGTTCTCATCACAACTCTTCTCTTCCACAACTATAAATATGGGTCTTCATAACTCAGAAAAGGGATCAGAAGTTATAACAAGAAGACACAAGGGAGCTCGTGGATCAAATGCCATAATTCTCTGCAAACTGTAAGTGTTCAAACATTCAAACACTTCAACACAAATTTCAAGTATTCAAGATCAAGAATGAAGTCAAATCAAATACAAGGCGTCCAAGATCAAGGCTATTTATTTGTAATAAAATTGGTGGCAACAATCAAAGCATTCGCGACAGATAAATTAACTTCAAATTCAAGATCAAGCTCAAAGGCCTTTGAATTTATATTGGAAAAGTAGAATCAGAGGATCCATAAAGATTGTACTCATATTATTTGAAATCAAATACTACGATTGTTGCAATATTTTCGGTCTCGATTATATTTCTTGACGCAAATTTATTGTCTACAAATTC
Organism: Nicotiana tabacum; assembly: GCF_000715075.1. NCBI lineage: Eukaryota > Viridiplantae > Streptophyta > Magnoliopsida > Solanales > Solanaceae > Nicotiana > Nicotiana tabacum. The sequence goes on from NC_134096.1 coordinate 1,819,153, forward strand.
TGGCATGCCCAGTGGGACAATCTCTACCTCTCATCTCTACTTTTCGATCACCAAAGTTCAAGAACATCGAAATGTCTTCAAAGAAAATCAACTCTAGATTCCACTAAAGCTGCTAATTACAAGTTCTATGCTGATGTGGAAATCATCCTCAATATTACCTTTGGAAGATTTGGGCTATTTACAGGGAGCAAAGTAAGCTCTTTAGGATAACAAATACTTCAAGTGGCGTCCGTGTCACAACCCAATTTCACCTGTAGGTCGTGATGGCGCCCAACACTACAGCTAGGCAAGCCAACCAATAAATTAAGCATACATTGATGAAATTTAAAATCGAGAAAATATAAACCCAAACTCTACCAATGTGTGTGCCAAGACCTGGTGTCACAAGTGAATGAGCATATAGTAGATTATACAAAAACTCCAAATACTGTCTGAAATAAAATAGACAGAATATAAATATCAGAAGAAACACTGGTAGCTGCAGAACGGCTCAGAAAGGCAGCTCACCACTATGCCTCTGGATGACGTGGGTATGTGATGATAGGTCCTCCACTAGTACCTGTCTCAGATCCTGCACAAAAAGTGCAGCAAGTGTAGTATGAGTACATAAACGTGTACCCAGTAAGTATCAAGCCTAATCTCAAAGTGGTAGAGACGAGATGGCCGATTTTGACACTCACTATAGGTCAATAACAATTGAAATAAAACTAGGATTTTTAAATCAATGTGATTTACAGAATTTATTTAATCAGCGGAAATAATCAACTTCCTTCAAATGTATCAATTTCAATATATTAATTAAATTCCTTTAATTCAAATAAATTCCAATTTATCAATTAAATCTCATTTACAGGAGTAACAATTAATTTCTTAACAAGCAAGAATAATAATTCATTAAATCCCAAAGATTTTCCGATTTACTAATTAGCTTTACAAGTTGAAATAAATTATTAAAGCATCGTGTAATTTTTATTATTATTAAGCACGATTTCTGCTGAGGACGTACGGCCCGATCCAGAGTGTCGTGTACACTGCCGAGGGACGTGCGACGCGATCCATAGATGCATCTATCCTGCCGAGGCGTTCGGCCCGCTCCACAAGAAAGGAGGACATTTTCTTATGTGCCTCCGGAAGGACAGTATGTTTATTATAAGATAAATTTGGGAGGAGAACAATTTCTTTTGATAATTAATTGATTTAAATAGAAATCAAGCCTATGAGATTTTCATCCTTTAATATCTTTATCAAACAATTCACAATATATATTCATATATATCAATTAATATTAATTAATCAAAGAATACAATTTACACAAGTAATACATGCTTTGAGTCCTAAACTACCCGGACTTTAGCATTAATAGTAGCTACGCACGGACTCTCGTCACCTCGTGCGTACGTAGCCCCCACAATTAGCAACAATTATTTAATCTTAATCACCTATGAGGTAATTTCCCCCTCACAAGATTAGACAAGAGACTTACCTCGTCTTGCTCCAATTTAATCCACAATTTTGCCTTTTCCACGATTATCCAACTCCGTCTGGCTCGAATCTAGCCAAAATAATTCGATACAATCACTAAAAATTATAGAAAATAAATTCTATAAGTAAATACTATATTTTAATAAAAATCTCGAAATTAATTAAAAATTTGCCCGCGGGGCCCACATCTAGGAATCTGGCGAAAGTTGCGAAATACGACAACCCATTCAATTACGAGTCCAACGGTACAAGTTTCACTCAAATCCGACTCCGAATCGATACCGAAATCCCAAAATTTCGTTTCTATGAGATTTCTAAACTTTTCCCAAATCTCCATTTCAAAACACTAATTAAATGGTGAAAACAATGATATATTCGTGTATAATGGCCAAATCCGAGTTAGAATCACTTACCCAAATGTTTTTCCCTTGAAAATCTGCCAAAAGTCGTCTCTGCTCAAGCTCAAGTTCGTCAAAAAGGGCAAAATGGGACGAATGCCCTCTTTTTATAACACTGCCCAGCACTTCCGAACAGGACTTCGATCGCGGCATCGAACATGTGCCTTCGATCAGGGCATCGAGCCTTGTCTTCGATCTCAGGCTCGATCATGGACCTCGGTCCATGGCCTCGATCAGGGTATCGAGGTTGGGCCTTCGATCATAGCCTCAATCATGGCATCAAGCTTGAGCCTTCGATGGTGACCCTCGATCTTGGGTCTCGGCTGCCTCAAATTGGGCCTCGAACGGGACCTCGATCGTGGCTCCTATCATGGTCCTCGAGCATGGTCCTTCGATAGTGACCCTCGAGCCTTGCTCTCAATCGTGTCCCTCGAGCCTTGCTCTCGATCATGGAATCGAACTGGACCTTCGATCCTGGCCCTCGAACTGGACCTTCGATCCTGGCCCTCGAACTGGACCTTCGATCCCGGCTCGAGCACGGCCCAGAATGCCCAACAGAAGAGGAAAAATTGCAGCAACTTTTTAAGTCCAACTTTTGATCTGTTAACCATCCGAAACTCACCCGAAGCCCTCGGGACCTCAACCAAATATACCAACAAGTCCTAAAACATCATACGAATTTATTTGAAACCTCCAATCACATCAAACAACGCTAAAACTATGAATCATACCCCAATTCAAGCTTAATGAAGCAAAGATTTTTCAACTTCTACATTCAATGTCGGAACCTATCAAATCAACTCCGATTGACCTCAAATTTTGCACACAAGTCATAAATTATATAACGGAGCTATGAAAAGTTTCGGAACTGGATTCCGACTCCGATATCAAAAGTCAACTCCCCGGTCAAACTTTCAAACTTTAAATTTCTATTTTAGCCATTTCAAGCATAATTTCACCACGGACTTCCAAATAAAATTTCGATCACGCTCCTAAGTCCAAAATCACCATACAGAGCTGTTGGAATCATCAAAATTCTATTCTGGGGTCGTTTTCTCAAAAATGTTGACCGGAGTCAAACTTAATACATTAAGGCCAACTTAAGGAACCAAGTGTTTCGGTTTCACCTCAAACACTTCCAAATCCCGAACCAACCATCCCCGCAAGTCATAAATCATTACAAGCACCTACAAAAAGTTTTATTTTGGGGAACGGGGTTCTAAAAGTTAAAATGACCGGCTGGGTCATTACATTCTCCACCTCTTAAACAAACGTTCGTCCTCGAACGAGTTTAGAATTATACCTGAAGTGCTGAATAAGTCTGGATATCTGCTCCGCATGTTTTCCTCGGTCTCCCAAGTCTCTTCCTCGAATGGTTGTCCCCTCCACTGGACCTTTACTGCAGAAATCCTCTTGGACCTCAACTGGTGAACCTGTTTATCAACAATGGCAATTGGTTCCTCTTCATAACCCAAGCTATTATCTAGCTGAACTGTGCTGTAGTCTAACACATGTGATAGGTCGGCATGATACTCCGGAGCATAGATATGTGAAAAAACGGATGAACTCCTGATAGGCTGGGAGGTAATGCAAGCTCATAAGCAACCTCCCCAACTCGTTTCAACACCTCAAATGGGCCTATAAACCTTGGGCTCAACTTGCTCTTCTTCCCGAATCTCAAAATTCCCTTCATCGGCGAAACCTTCAAGAGAACTTTTTCACCTACCATAAATGATATATCATGCGCTTTCTGATCTGCGTAACTCTTTTGTCTGGACTGTGTTGTACGAAGTTGCTCCTGAATCAACTTTACCTTTTCCAAGGCATCTCTTACCAAATCAGTACCATATAACTTAGCCTCACCTGGCTCAAACCATCCGATAGGTGAACGACATCGCCGACCATATAAAGCCTCAAACGGAGCCATCTCGATGCTGGATTGGTAACTGTTATTATAAGCAAACTCGGCCAAAGGCAGGAAACGATCCCACTGACCTCCAAAGTCAATCACACATGCTCTGAGCATATCCTCCAAAATCTGAATTGTCCTCTCTGACTGTCCATCGGTCTGCGGATGAAAAGTTGTGCTGAGCTCTACACGGGTCCCTAACTCACTCTGTACTGCTCTCCAGAAATGTGAAGTAAACTGAGGGCCTCTATCTGATATGATGGAAATTGGCACACCGTGCAACCGAACTATCTCCTGAATATAAATCTGGGCCAACCTCTCTGAAGTATACGTAGTCACAACAGGAATAAAATGTGCCGACTTGGTCAACCTGTCAACAATCACCCAAACTGCATCAAACTTCCTCAAGGTCCGCGGCAACCCAACTACAAAATTCATAGTAATTCGTTCCCATTTCCACTCTGGTATGGTCATCTGCTGGAGTAGGCCACCTGGCCTCTGGTGCTCATATTTAACTTGCTGGCAATTTAGACACTGAGCTACATACTCAACTATTTCCTTTTTCATTCGTCGCCACCAATAATGCTACCTCAAGTCACGATACTTCTTCGTAGCACCTGGATGAATAGAATATCGAGAACTGTATGCCTCTTCCAGGATCTTTTTCCTCAGTCCATCCACATTAGGAACACATAGACGATCCTGGAGTCGCAGAACACCATCCGCTCTAATAGTAACTTCCTTGGCATCACCTCGTAGTACCGTTTCACGAAGAACCACCAGGTGTGGGTCATCATACTGGCGAGCCTTGATCTGCTCAAATAGTAAAGATTGGGCCACAATATATGCAAGAACTCGGCTGGGCTCTGAAATGTCCAGCCTCACAAGTCTGTTAGCCAAGGACTGAATATCTGAGGCTAATGGCCTTTCCTCTGCTGAAATGAAAGCCAAACTACCCATACTCTCCGCCTTTCTGCTCAAGGCATCTGCAACCACATTTGCTTTGCCCGGATGATACAAGATAGTAATATCATAATCTTTTAGTAACTCCAGCCATCTGTGCTGTCTCAAATTTAGATCCCTCTGCTTGAACAAATGCTGCAAACTGCGATGATCAGTGTAAACTTCACAAGACACCCCATAAAGATAATGCCTCCAAATCTTAAGAGCGTGAACAATCGCAGCTAACTCCAAATCATGTACCAGATAATTCTTTTCGTGGGGCTTCAGTTGACGTGAAGCATATGCAATAACTTGCCCTTCCTGCATCAATACACAACCCAAGCCAACGCGCGAAGCGTCGCAATACACTGTATACATCCCCGAACCGGAAGGCAATACTAACACTGGTGCTGTAGTCAATGATGTCTTGAGCTTCTGAAAGCTCACCTCACAATCATCGGACCATCGGAATAGGGCACCCTTCTGGGTTAATTTGGTCAAAGGTGCTGCAATAGATGAAAAACCTTCCACGAATCGACGATAATAACCTGCCAAACCCAGAAAACTCCTGATCTCAGTCGCCGAAGTGGGACGATGCCAATTTTGAACTGCCTCAATCTTTTTGGGATCAACTTTAATACCTTCGCCCGATACAATATGTCCCAAAAATGCTACAGACTCTAACCAAAACTCACATTTAGAGAACTTAGCATATAGCTTTTGTTCCCGCAATGTCTGAAGCACTACTCTCATATGATGCTCATGTTTCTCCTTACTACATGAGTAGATCAAAATGTCATCAATGAAGACAATGACAAATGAGTCAATATATGGCCTGAATACCCTGTTCATCAGATCCATAAATACTGCTGGGGCATTAGTTAAACCAAAAGACATTACCAGAAACTCATAATGACCATATCTAGTACGGAAAGCAGTCTTCGGAACATCCGACTCCCGAATCTTCAACTGATGGTACCCTGACCTCAAGTCGATCTTAGAGAATACCCTAGCACTCTGCAACTGGTCAAATAGATCATCAATACGCGACAACAGGTACTTGTTCTTAATAGTGACTTTGTTCAATTGGCGATAATCAATATACATCCGCATTGTTCCATCCTTCTTTTTCACAAACAATACTGGTGCACCCCAAGGCGATACACTCGGTCTGACAAACCCTTTGGCTAGTAACTCTTCAAGCTGTTCTTTCAATTCTTTCGGAGACATACGACACGGTGGGATAGATATAGGCTGGGTATATGAAGCCAAGTCAATACAGAAATCAATATCACGATCAGGTGGCATACCTGGAAGATCTGACGGAAATACATCGGGGAACTCCCGAACTACAGGCACTGAATCAATAGCAGGAGTCTCTACAGTAGTATCCCGAACATAGGCTAGATAAGCCAAACAACCCTTCTCAGCCATGTGTTGAGCCTTTATAAAAGAAATAACTCGATTAAATGAACTAACATGCGAACCCTTCCACTCCAGCTTAGACAATGCTGGAATAGCCAAGGTAACAGTCTTGGCATGACAATCTAGAATAGCATGATATAGAGATAACCAGTCCATACCCAGAATAATTTCAAAATCGGTCATCTCAAGCAATAGGAGATCTTCTCTAGTTTCATAACCACAGAATATAATAGTACAAGACCGGTAGATCCGGTTCATAACAACAGAATCACCCACAGGAGTGGACACATAAACAGGAGTACTCAAGGACTCACGAGAAACACCCAGGAATGGAGCAAATAGAGATGACACATATGAATACGTAGATCCTGGATCAAATAATACTGAGGCATCTTTGCCACAAATAGAAATAATACCTGTAATCACAGCATCTGAGGCCTCTGCATCTGGTCTAGCCGGAAAAGCATAGAACCGAGCTGGAGCGCCAACTGGCTGGCCTCCGCCTGGCTGACCTCCACCTCTAGGACGGCCCCTACCCACTTGTCCTCCACCTCTTGGTGGTCGGACTACTGGTGGAGCAACTGGTCCGATAAGCATAGGCTGCTGACCCTGCTGTATTGGTCTACCCCGAAGCCTAGGGCAAAACCTCCGCATGTGATTGGGATCCCCGCACTCGTAACAACTCTTCGGTGCGATGGACTGCTGATTAAGTGTCTGGCCCTGGGGACCTGAATACCCACTGGGAGGACCCTGAATAGCTGGTGGGCGGTAAGAACTCTCTGGGATAGCACTGATATAAGGTCGCACTGGAGCACCTCGAGGAGGTGGTGGTGCTGGATATGGGGGTCTGCTGGACTGTCCCCTAACGAACTGACCTCTGCCCCCGGACGGAGCACCTCTGAACTCTACAGAGTACCTGAACCGCTTATCTCTCATAATCTGCTCTCGGCTCCGCTGACGTACACCTTCAATCCTTCGGGCTATCTCCACAACTCGCTCATAAGAAGTACCCATCTCAACCTCTCGAGCCATAGTAGCCTGAATACCAGTATGTAAACCGGCTACAAACCTTCACACTCTCTCCGCCTCAGTAGGGAGTATCATTAGTGCATGGCGAGATAATTCAGAAAACCTCGCCTCATAATCGATCACTGACATCTGACCCTGCTGAAGCTGCTCAAACTGAAACCGCAACTCTTCCCTCTGGGAGGGTGGAATATACCTGTCCAAGAAGATGCGGGTGAACCTGTCCCAAGTCATGGGAGGAGAATCTGCTGGTCTGCCAAGAGCATAAGACTGCCACCATCTACGGGCTCCACCCTCTAGCTGAAAAGTAGCGAAATCAACCCCATGGGATTCCAATATCCTCATGTTGTACAATCTATCTTTGCAACGATCAATGAAATCCTGTGGATCCTCATGTCGCTCACCCCCGAAGACAAGAGGATGTAGTCTAGTCCATCTGTCCAATAGTTTCTGAGGATCGGCGACTACAGTCGGCCTGGGCTTAGGTGTAGCTGCTGCCACTAGCTGGACTCCACCTACGGGTAATGCACCCTGGGTCTGATATACAGCAGCTTCCTGTCTATGAGCCTGCGTGGTAGGGGTCTGTGCTCCCCCACCCGCCTGAGATGTGGCTGGGTCTGCCGGAAATAAACCAGCCTGAGTTATATTATCCATGAATCGCAGTACCATAACATCCTGAAATCCCGGTGCAGATGTGAAGTCCACCGGAGCTGGCTCTGCCACAGGCACCTTACCCTGCTCCTCAATAATGGTATTCTCTACTGGATCCACTGGCGGCATAACCAAAATAGTCCTGGGACGTCCTCGCCCTCTACCACGGGTTGGAGCCCTCCCTCGGCCTCTGCCTCGGCCTCTAGCAACTGGGAGAGTAGCTCTTCCCTGGTCTGGAATCTCATTAGAGCGTGTTCTCACTATCTGTGAGAGAATAAGAGAAGGATATTTAATACTACATCAATTGCACGATAGAATATGAAGAAAGGTAGATTCCTAACACCATATAGCCTCTCGAAGATAAGTACAGACGTCTCCGTACCGATCCGCAAGACTCTATTAGGTCTGATCATAACTTGTGAGACCTACGTGAACCTAGTGCTCTGATACCATATTGTCACGACCCAATTTCACATGTAGGTCGTGATGGCGCCCAACACTACAGCTAGGCAAGCCAACTAATAAATTAAGCATACATTGATAAAATTTAAAACCAAGAAAATATAAACCCAAACTCTACCAATGTGTGTGCTAAGACCTGGTGTCACAAGTGAATGAGCATCTAGTAGATTATACAAAAACTCCAAATACTGTCTGAAATAAAATAGACAGAATATATATATCAGAAGAGACACTGGTAGCTGCAGAACGGCTCAGAAAGGCAGCTCACCACTATGCCTCTAGATGACGTGGGTATGTGATGATAGGTCCTCCACTATTACATGTCTCAGATCATGCACAAAAAGTGCAGCAAGTATAGTATGAGTACGTAAACGTGTACCCAGTAAGTATCAAGCCTAATCTCAAAGTGGTAGAGACGAGATGGCCGACTTTGACACTCACTATAGGTCAATAACAATTGAAATAAAACTAGAATATTTAAATCAATGTGATTTACATAATTTATTTAATCAGCGGAAATAATCAACTTCCTTCAAATGTATCAATTTAAATATATTAATTAAATTCCTTTAATTCAAATAAATTCTAATTTATCAATTAAATCTCATTTACAGGAGTAACAATTAATTCCTTAACAAGCAAGAATAATAATTCATTAAATCCCAAAGATTTTCCGATTTACTAATTAGCTTTACAAGCTGAAATAAATTATTAAAGCATCGTGTAATTTTTATTAATATTAAGCACGATTTTTGCCGAGGACGTACGGCCCGATCCAGAGTGTCGTGTACACTGTCGAGGGACGTGCGGCGCGATCCATAGATGCATCTATCCTGCCGAGGCGTTCGGCCCGCTCCACAAGAAAGGAGGACATTTTCTTATGTGCCTCCGGAAGGACAGTATGTTTATTATAAGATAAATTTGGGAGGAGAACAATTTCTTTTGACAATTAATTGATTTAAATAGAAATCAAGCCTATGAGATTTTCATCCTTTAATATCTTTATCAAACAATTCACAATATATATTCATATATATCAATTAATATTAATTAATCAAAGAATATAATTTACACAAGTAATACATGCTTTGAGTCCAAAACTACCCGGACTTTAGCATTAATAGTAGCTACGCACGGACTCTCGTCACCTCGTGCGTACGTAGCCCCCACAATTAGCAACAATTTATTTAATCTTAATCACCTATGAGGAAATTTTCCCCCTCACAATACTAGACAAGAGACTTACCTCGTCTTACTCCAATTTAATCCAAAATTTTCCCTTTTCCACGATTATCCAACTCTGTCTGGCTCGAATCTAGCCAAAATAATTCGATACAATCACTAAAAATTATAGGAAATAAATTCTATAAGTAAATACTACATTTAATAAAAATCCCGAAATTAATTAAAAATTCGCCCGCGGGGCCCACGTCTCGAAATCTGGCGAAAGTTGCGAAATATGATAACCCATTCAATTACGAGTCCAACGGTACTAGTTTCACTCAAATCCGACTCCGAATCGATACCGAAATTCTAAAATTTTGTTTTTATGAGATTTCTAAACTTTTCCCAAATCTCCATTTCAAAACACTAATTAAATGGTGAAAACAATGATATATTCGTGTATAATGGCCAAATCCGAGTTAGAATCACTTACCCAAATATTTTTCCCTTGAAAATCTGCCAAAAGTCGTCTCTGCTCAAGCTCAAGTTCGTCAAAAATGGCAAAATGGGACGAATGTCCTCTTTTTATAACACTGCCCAGCACTTCGGAATTGGGCCTCGATCGCGGCATCGAACATGTGCCTTCGATCAGGGCATCGAGCCTTGTCTTCGATCTCAGGCTCGATCTTGGACCTCGGTCCATGGCCTCGATCAGGGTATCGAGGTTGGGCCTTCGATCATAGCCTCAATCATGGCATCGAGCTTGAGCCTTCGATTGTGACCCTCGATCTTGGGTCTCGGCTGCCTCAACTTGGGCCTCGAACGGGACCTCGATCGTGGCTCCTATCATGGTCCTCGAGCCTTGCTCTCGATCCTGTCCCTCGAGCCTTGATCTCGATCATGGAATCGAACTGGACCTTCGATCCTGGCCCTCGAACTGGACCTTCGATCCCGGCTCGAGCACGGCCCAGAATGCCCAACAGAAGAGGAAAAATTGGAGCACCTTTTTAAGTCCAACTTTTGATCCGTTAACCATCCGAAACTCACCCGAAGCCCTCGGGACCTCAACCAAATATACCAACAAGTCCTAAAACATCATACGAATTTATTTGAAACCTCCAATCACATCAAACAACGCTAAAACTATGAATCATACCCCAATTCAAGCTTAATGAAGCAAAGATTTTTCAACTTCTACATTCAATGTCGGAACCTATCAAATCAACTCCGATTGACCTCAAATTTTGCACACAAGTCATAAATTACATAACGGAGCTATGAAAATTTTTGGAATTGGATTCCGACTCCGGTATCAAAAGTCAACTCCCCGGTCAAACTTTCAAACTTTAAATTCCTATTTTAGCCATTTCAAGCCTAATTTCATCACGGACTTCCAAATAAAATTCCGATCACGCTCCTAAGTCCAAAATCACCATACGAAGTTGTTAGAATCATCAAAATTCTATTCCGGGGTCGTTTTCTCAAAAATGTTGACCGAAGTCAAACTTAATACATTAAGGCCAACTTAAGGAACCAAGTGTTCCGGTTTCACCTCAAACACTTCCAAATCCCGAACCAACCATCCCCGCAAGTCATAAATCATTACAAGCACCTACAGAAAATTTTATTTTGGAGAACGGAGTTCTAAAAGTTAAAATGACCGGTTGGGTCACTACAGTCCGCATCAACCCCTGTTGTCGGATCTTCATACTCAAAAGGAACAAGATACTCTACAAGCGCAACCCAAAAAGGGAACGATGTCGCCGAAAGGATCGAAAAGGTTCTTGCTCAACTTAGTTTTTTTAAGTCCAAGAAACCTTTCATGCAAGCCGATGATGATGACTTGAGCGTTGGATCTCCTCTAGTCTCCATTAATGCGACCTCTAAGCTCTATCCCAACAATGATCTCATCCTCTACGGCGATCATGCAAGAAATGGTTATTGAAGCTTCTACTGTATAAGAACAACTTGCAAATTTGACGAAAGCAATTGAAAGCCTATCAAAGCCCGTGCAAGATCAAGATGCTAAACTTTCCAAGTTAACACATACATTGGATAACATAGTAGAGGGAGAATCCACACAAACACCTTTAAATTTCCAAAGATCAAAAGATAAAGAAGATTCCTCCGAAAAGCAAGCAACAACAACCAAGGAGATCAAGTCTCCGGTGAAGGTCTGATTCCCATTGAGAAATAAAACGGACTTCATAATGGAGGATATCAAAGATAAGCCTGAGTCGTCCAAATTATCTCTCACATATGCAAAGTTGTACACGCAAATAATCGATAACTTGAAGATGCATGTTAGTTATCAACCTCCTAAGTTGTAACAATTCGACGGCAAGGGAAATCCGAGACAACATGTAGCACACTTTGTTGAAACTTGCAACAATGCTGGAACGCGTGGTAATTATCTTGTCAAACAGTCTGTACGATCTCTCAAAGGTAATGCATTCGATTGGTACATAGATCTCGAATCTGGTTCCATCGATAGTTGGGAGCAATTGGAGCAAGAATTTCTCAATCGTTTCTATAGCACAAGACACATCGTAAGCATGGTCGAACTTACAAACTATCATCAATGAAAGGATAAGCTAGTTATTGACTTTATCAACCGCTGGAAGAGCTTAAGCCTAAATTGCAAAGATCGCCTTAGCGAAACTTCTGGCATCGAAATGTGCATTCAAGGCATGCATTGAGGTCTTCGCTATATCTTACAAGGCATAAAGCCCAAAACATTTGAAGAATTAGCAACTCGTGCTCACGATATAGAACTAAGTATGGACACAAGTGCAGACCAAGGGCTACCTGTCTTTGAGCCTTATGACGACGAAGAAGAAGAACAAAAAGGCGAGGATGGGGGCAAGTTTTCATCCGAAAATGAAACCGAATAGTCTATGCATGTCACTATGCTCGTTAACGCATGAGCTTGAACTGCAAGTTATAATGCTCCTGAACGCATGAGCCTAAACTGCAAGTTATAATGCTCCTCAATGCACGAGCCTAAACTGCAAGTTATGATGCTCCTTAACGCATGAGCCTAAACTGCAGGTTATAATGCTCCTCAACGCACGAGCCTAAACTGCAAGTTATGATGCTCCTCAACGCACGAGCCTAAACTGCAAGTTATAATGCTCCTCAACGCATGAGCCTAAACTACAAGTTATAATACTTCTTGGCACATGAGCCTACACTGTATGTCATGAATCTCCCCAAATTTGAACTAAATCTTTAAAACGTAAAGCTCTTCAAATTCGAGCAAAGTCTTCAAATTACAAAGCTCTTCAAATTCAAGCAAAGTCTTCAAGTTGCAAAGCTCTTCAAATTCGAGCAATTAAAGTTCTTCAAATTCGAGCAAAGTGTTCAAATTATAAAGATCTTCAAATTCAAGCAAAGTGTTCAAGTTGCAAAGCTCTTCAAATTCGAGCAATTAAAATTCTTCAAATTCGAGCAAAGTCTTCAAATTGTAAAGTTCTTCAAATTCAAGCAAAGTCTCAAATAGAAAGCTCTTCAAAGTCGAGCAAAGACTTCAAGTTGCAAAGCTCTTCAAATTTGAGCTAAATCTTCAAGTTGCAACACTACTGGACGCAGGAGCCTAAACTGCATGTCATGAAGCTCTTCAAATTTGAGCAAAATCTTCAGGTTACAAGGCTCCTCAAAATACGAGCTTAAATTGCAAATCGCTATGTTCCTTAACGTAAGAGCATAAACTGTATGTTACTCCTGGCCCGCAAGAGTATAAACTGTGTTGCCAAAAACAAAAAAGCTTGCTAGGTTGAAAACATCGAAAGAGGCGGCCTAGGCAAAAGTTAGGACATTAAAATACTCTTTCAGAACTACGGTATGACTTGATCCTTTTCACCAAGATACGTAGGCAGCTTGGAGTTTCATTCTAAGTTCAGTCGCATGATTTCAAAAATATATATCGCCCCTATCATCGTTCAAATTGAAGTATAATGGAATTGACACTTGAAAATCAGACTTAAATGTATTCTTTCATTGAGCTTCATGACTTATCGGATATTGATGATTCAATTGGGGCAAGCCTCCATAGGAAATTAGCATCTCTGATGGGATGGTTGTAGTATTCTTGAAAGAGGCCAAATATTCAAGTTGCTCTCTGCAGTCCACCAGTTTTCAAGTTCGACGACGTGTGAGTTGAAGTATTCGATCCCTCCAAATCTGCAAGTAGAAGTCTGCGAGTCCTCCGAGTCTTCGAGTCTGCTAATTCTTCAAGTTGAAGTTTTCATGTCCACCACTCTTCAAGTTGAAGAGTCAAAGTCTGCCCAATTTTCAAGCCCGCTAAATCTTCAATTTGAAGTCTTAAAGTCTGCGAAATCTCAAGTTTGTTGGTCTTCAAGTTGAAGTCTTCAAGTCCGCCAAGTCTTCAAAGTTTGCCAAGTGTTTAAGTCAAATTCGTCAAGTCCGTCAAGTCTTCAAGTTGATATTTATAATTTTCCAATCTTAAGGTGGACATTTAAGTCCCTTTGCACCTTAAGTTGGCCTATTTGCGGGATTGTCCTTAAAAGGAACTATAATTTCCAATCTTAATGTGGACGTTTAAGTCCCTTTGCACCTTAAGTTGGCCTATTTGTGGGTTTGTCCTTAAAAGGAAAGATAATTTTCCAATTTGAAGGTGGACGTTTAAGTCCCTTTGCACCTTAAGTTGGCATCTTCGTGTGTTTGCCCTTAAAAGTATCTATAATTTTTCAATCTTAAGGTGGATATTTAAGTCGCTTTGCACCTTAAGTCGGTCTTGTTGCGGGTTGATTATTCTATATGTTGTTGAGAATTTGTCCTTTTTTATGTTGCCATGAATTTGTCCTTCTATATGCCGTATGAATTTTTGCCCTTTAAGATCATGCCTCCGATTTTCGGGCTGGGATGAGTATCCATCCCTTCATACCCTAAGATTATCCCTCCGATTCTGGGACGGAGATAAGTATTCATCCCTTCACACCCTAAGAGTGCCTTCTTCATGGATCATCTTGATAAACAAAAACATGTCCTTCTCGTTTGACCTACAAAAAAAGAGGAACAAGCAAGAAAATGCAAAAGAAAAGAAAAACAAGTTACCTCCACACTGTATTTCTTGTGAATTGCAAACACTGTAAATTAGTGTTCAACGAAGGAAAGCATGTAGCCTTATATAGTCAATTAGATGCGGCGTTGAAAATCTAATTTCGGTGTGGGACTGGTGTAAAGGCGGCGGAAATAAGTTGTTGTGGACAAGGACTCGAAGTATATTCTTCAATATCAATTATTCATAGTTTCGCTCATAAAGAGATTTGGATAGTGATGGTGCAGCGATGCAGGTGGTTTGTGATTGAGCTATGTGGCAAATTCATGTACCCGACGTATACTACACATATGACAATATAATGATTCTCAATTAAAAGAGAAATTTATTTTATCAAAGTCAAAATAGAACATTAGCAAGCAATTACAATGTTCAATGTGACTGGAATTTGAAACTTTGGTGTTTCAAGCTTTGGAGTTTTCATTATTACTTTTAAGATAGATTGGCCAAATTTTACGTGAAAAGAAAGAGAAGAAAGGATGTTGCTTCATAATACTTTCTTAAAGCTTATATCTAGGCAAGTCTTGAAGTATGGGGCATTTGTAGGTATGCAAAATTTATTAAATTTAAATT
This sequence comes from Nicotiana tabacum, assembly GCF_000715075.1. NCBI lineage: Eukaryota > Viridiplantae > Streptophyta > Magnoliopsida > Solanales > Solanaceae > Nicotiana > Nicotiana tabacum. Next base: position 1,834,265 of record NC_134096.1, read on the forward strand.
CAATAAAATATTTTGGACTATACTTTAAATATATGTTAGTCCAAATAAATATTATGGACCTATATGATTGAATTAATTATATTAGTCCAATATATGTGGATTAAATAAGTAAATCCAAATTTATTGGGCTAACCCATTCACTTGGGCCACAAGTGATGAGCTCACTTTATTAGGCCCAAGATGTCATCTTCCTCGAGGCCCGATTTGGTGCCATGTGTCAAATGATATGGCACGCCAAGTCAAACAGAAGAGCTAATAGGATCATGCCACATGTCAAAATGACAAGGCATGCCAAGTCAAATTAAAAGGCCAATGAAGCTATGCCACATGTGCAAGTGACATGTTCTGGCCAATCAAATGCAGCCTTGTCACACTTCAATCTGATTGGTCGGAAAGAGTTTGTTCTCATCACAACTCTTCTCTTCCACAACTATAAATATGGGTCTTCATAACTCAGAAAAAGGATCAGAAGTTATAACAAGAAGACACAAGGGAGCTCGTGGATCAAATGTCATAATTCTCTGCAAATTGCAAGTGTTCAAACATTCAAGCACTTCAACACAAATTTCAAGTATTCAAGATTAAGAACGAAGTCAAACCAAATACAAGGCGTCCAAGATCAAGGCTACTTGTTCGTGGTAAAATTGGTGGCAACAATCAAAGCATTCACGACAGATAAATTAACTTCAAATTCAAGATCAAGCTCAAAGGCCCTTGAATTTATATTGGAAAAGTAGAATCAGAGGATCCATAAAGATTGTACACTCATATTATTTGAAATCAAATACTAAAGTTGTCCAACGGGACGGGCCGTCTCGTCCCAACGCGTCGCGTCCTGTCTCCTCAAACTTAATTCTAAACGGGATGGGCCCATGTTAAACGGGATACGGGATGGGACAGGATGGCCATTTCATCCCGTTTCGTCCCGTCCTGTCCCGTCCCGCGTCCTAATTTTTTTTGTGCATTATATACAAGAAACTTATAATCCTGTTTTTCAAGGTTTTCCTAAGACCACTGTTAGAAATGATGTTTTTAAATTTCAAACTGAATATCTTCAGTATATTCGTTGTGTATTTTTTCACTTAGATTGTAAAGTGTCTATCACATCTGATATAGGTCGTAGTCCTAATGGTTGTGATTATTTAACTGTTACATGTCATTGGGTTGATCATCACTGGAACATACAAAAACGTATAATTGGTTATAAATTTGTTGATTCAAAACACACTGGAGCATATATTGCAACTACTGTTCTACAAATTATTGATTTTTATGGACTCATTGATAATGTTTTAACTATCACCTTAGATAATGTTTCTGCTAAGTGCTAACACAACTGCATCAACTAGCTTAATGAAATGATTGCAAAATTAATCCAACTTATGCACCGGCCATTAATGAAATGATTGCAAAATTTAAAAAATATTTTTTTCCTATTCCCCAAGTTTAATTAATTTCTACTATACTCAACCCATCTTTAAAATTAAGAGGTGCAAATGGACTTTGTTCGTAAAATTTATGAGAATTTAGCAATTCAAGAAAATGAACAACCATCTCTCGAAGACTGCTAAGCTAACATATATTCTTATGTTAGATCAATGTTTGATAAATATAAATCTATGAAAACAACAGGTGGTGAAACTAGGGAAGAAGAAGAAGAAGAATACAATGAGATACTTAGCACTGGGAGCTATGACGCAATGGAACTCATGGAACATCAATCAATATTGTCAATTCTAGAACAATGTCCGAGAGAAATTATAGATAAGTTACAACGAAGTTATATAGGAGCTTACAAATATTAGTATGATAATTTGTAATTGGCTACTAAGAGGCCTAATTCAAACAGAACCCTTCCTAGAAGGTGGCTGCGTAGATTAGGTGCTCTTCAAAAGAATTATATTTGTATGTGAGATTTGAAAGTTATATTAATAAAATAAAAGGCTTTAGGCGTTGAATTTTTTTTATGAATTGTCTTACACTCTTACTTATTTACTTAATGGCTTGAAATTATATTAAATAAATTATAATTCTATTATAAATTTATAATTACTAGAATATTTCATTACAAGTCTTTTGTTTAAATATTTTATAATTCTTTACTTAGTTTCCTAATTTCCGTTTAATTTTTAAGTTTATTAAATAAGTCAAAAAACTAGTTGTTGCAAACTTTAAAAACTTAGTCATTGTCAAAAGAATAGCCGTTGCCAACCTCAATGCTTAAATAATATCTTTTTTAAAACGACACTTAAGGCCCGCGAACCCGTCCCGTCCCATCCCGTTTGTTTGCAGGACGGGATGGGCCTACCATTTCGTCCCGTCCCGTTAGTTTTGTCCCATCCCGTTAGACAGCCATATCAAATACTACGATTGTTGCAATATTTTTGGTCTCGATTATTTTTCTTGACGCAAATTTATTGTCTACAAATACATATAAAAACGGATACCCCAGTCAACTACATTTATAAATACACATAAAAGAAGAATATGTTGAAGTTTAATTCTGGCGTAAAATAATATAACTACCATATTATACTCCATATATAAAAGTTCCATATAACCTTTTGTCACGTAGAAAGTTACATTAACGGTTCTCATTGTCTCCGTCAACATCGCTATTCAAATTTACATTTACATAATTATTATCAATGAATTACCACATTAAAATTTGCAATATCATCTTTTCTTTTTATGCAACCACTCATATCCTAGAATATACCATAGCGCCAAAACCACTACTTACTTTACTTATTTCTACTCTACTGCCTCCCCCTATACTAGGTGATGCAACATCATCCTTTTTTTCCTGCTCTAATAAGGTTCCTCCTTGCTTTCAAACTCATGCCAAGTGATATTTTCATTGTACAGACATTGGGAGTTTGTATTTTGTAGTATTGAGCAATTTGAACGATAAAGTTTTGGCTAATTTACGTATATAGAATTCTACTTTAGCTTTCCTTGCCACACCTTCTTGTACTCGATTCTGTATGCTATTTTGAGCAATTTGAACGATAAAGAGTCTTCTCTTTCACTTTTTTCTCTCTTTCTTGAACTCGTCGCTCTCCTTTTTCTTTTCCACTAGTGGCAGGCAAGACTATATCAATGATAAGTTCATTGGGGAATGATGACTTACTTAAAAAAAAAAAAGGGCAGGCAGCCCGGTGTACGAAACATTTGGCGTTCATGCACGTCCGAGGAAGGTATATAGGCAGCCTACCCTGACGAGGACCTACTAACCATACATAAACCAAACAAGGGCCAACACAAATATACGCTTAACAGGGGAGGATAACAATTAGAAAAACAAACACAGAAAAGAAATAAGTCATCCAACTTGTTATACCTGATTGCCCCGAAAGTTTCATCGTTATACATGTTGAGACCACAAAAAGATTCAGTGATGCAGTTGATCCGGACAGGTTAAGATTCTGACTTCTGTTCTCGAACAAAAGGATGCACAAAGCTATTATCTATTGTCACTTTCTGAATCTTCTAAAGAATCGATAAATAGATCCCGGAAATATGTTTAAACCTAAATATAGAAACTTTTGAATGATGGCGTAACACAACAAGGGAAATAGAAATCTTACATTGCTTTCAACTCTTGCAGACTAGCCAGTTTGAGTGAACACTTTGGGGTGTCTATGAACTTATTTTACTTTTCAAAGTTAAATACTGGAAAATAACCAGTTCTCAATATAAGATTTTGGGGACACATAGAAGCATGAGATATCTGGTTAAAAGCGGAAGGAAAATCCTCTGTGTGCTCATAAAGTCAACCCCTTTAAACAAGACTTTTAGGACCCACGCAAAAGCGGATAATAGAAATGGAGCATAAAAGGCAAACCACTAATACTCAGAATAAAAGGTAAACCACATTCCAGCAGCAAAAGAGACGAGATGTTCTTGAAAATCAGCTATGTTATGTCTGACACGCTTATAAAATTGTTTTTCTTTTTTAAAAGAGGAGAGAGATCAGACCAAGCAGGAAAAAGAGGGCATTCATGCAATATTTGCCACAACATTCAAGTTGTCAGTCAACTGGCATTCATTTGACAAGAGGACAAGACAACTCAGGGGATTTGTATCGAAACTATCCATCTGTTGAAACTTTAGATCAGGGAATTCAACTACTACCCTAAGTTTGGACAAGAGCTGCTTTTATCGTAGCTCATAATTTCGAGAAGGTAACAAGCGTTTGGACAAGAGCTGCTTTTACCCTGCCCCTCCTTTTCGCCTATCATGAGGGGTCGGGCATGGTTCTATTGGTGCATTCTTGAGCAGTCACTCTCTCATCTTTTGACATATAGCTTCTTTTGATAAAGGAAACCTCTACTTGCTTCTCATATTACTAGAATCCACAACAAAAGCATACAAGAATCACCTAAAAGCAATAGCTAAAGCAATAAAAATCTTAGTCTAGTTCAATCTTTCCCTTGGCCTTTTCATTTTGAACTAATTGCTTTCATATGAACATTATAAAGATAAACCCTTGAGGATTCACCTTTGAGAATCTCATATCCTATGAAACAGAAATTGGGAGCCCATCTAGCTTCAACAAAGTTTCCTCGACAAATCCACACCTTTCAGAATCCTTCTCTAGGGTATTCAAATCCTTTTCCTTGGGGCCAAATTTATGTACAATTACAATATACATATTGAACAATGTCATCTGTTTTCCAAGAAAAGAAAAGTTGAAAAGCAAAAATCTGAAATCCAACCTTTCTCTTGAAAATTAGCAGATAATTCATGGTAGCCAAAGAATAGTTGCTACAATTGACTCTGCAGGAGACTGGGTAATGTTATCTTCCCAGAATTGTTTTCATCGAGCTTGTTGAACTGATTGCATATCTGCATCACATCTTTCTCCCTGATCTTTCCCATCTCCTTGAGCTTGTAGATGACATATTCCGATTTCCTGTAATGCATTGCAAAAGAAGAGGCTTTTAATCCCTCCATGCCAATTATGTCTTTCATATGTTTCAACAATTCAAACTCAAATTCAAATTCATTTAAGAATTTAGGTTATTCAAGAAAGTGCTTTTTACTATCAAAATAATTTCTTAATGTCTAATTTAATGCTTCTATCTAAGATACTGATAAAACATGTAAGTCAAATCGACTTGTTATTTTCATGACAAACAAAACTGTCATAAAATAAGACAAAGATATTTATGTTATAAAAGTTATATGAAACTCAAGGGTGTGGTTTAGGGGTCAATGAGGTGAGTGAAAACCTTGGTGACTGAGGTTCAAATTCAACATAGACCAAAAAAGCTAAGTGATTTTTTCGCATTTGCCTAAGTCTTGGTGGACAGAGTTACCGGATACTTGTATGGTGAGAGGTAGCAGGTACCGTTGGAATAGTTAAGGTGCACGCAACTAGTTCCCCCACAAGCCATGAAGTTGATGGTGGGAAATTTGAGTTCAGAGAAGGACTAATCATTCCACGATGGCCAAGAACGGCACTATATTCTCATGGAGAAAAAGCCATTGGTTTACCTTGATTATCTGATTTGTGATCTTCAGGTCTTAGCTTATAGCATATAAAATGGATTTTTGTTAACATGTATCCTTCCGTTGCAATACTACTTTATTGTATGAGTCATGATGGTTAGTTTAGTGACATGATGATGAGGCACAATAATATTGTCAAAATGTCTAACATAATGGCTCATAGTCAGCAAAGAATCTCAGAAGAAGCAAGTAATACTGATATTTGCTCCCTTACAACAGAAGTTAACTCAAGACAAACCCAATGGTGAGTGCTAATGCTATGCTTCCCTTCCCTTACATGGTATATTAAGGATCAAAATAGTCCGACCCTCAGATATTAAGGACCATTTTGATCATTGTGTCCACCTGAAAGATACAAATACATGAGTGAATTGTGTAATTGAATGTTAGTTCCTAACCAAGAGGAGATATCATTGGCTTATTGATTTTGGCTATTGATGAACAGACCATATCAAGAGACATTCCAAACACTATATAAAGGGGTGTTGGTCCGTCTCTCCACTCTAACTAAGTTTGTAGTATCGCATCATATTAGACAAACATTAAGAGATGAGGAGAGTAAAGATTGAGACTCATATTTTCACATAAATTGTTAACTCTGGAATCCTACCTATATCCTTGCAGGAGGAACACAAATGTCAATAATGAGTTAATGAAAAAGGTGACAAAATTTATGGCAGACTACTGTTAAGGCGGCACTGTGCTGTGAAATACGGTTTGGAAGAAAGAAAGAAAGAAAGCTTTACCGAATGAAACCATTATTGTTAATGTCAGCGGCAAGCAGATCTTCAATGGTGATTTCGCGCTGCAATACCCAGTTGGCAATCCTCCTGTGCCTCTTATCAATCCTGGCCTCTGCCAAATACAAGAAAGCACGTGCAACCGCGAGGGTGGAGAATAAAAGCCAAATTGACGCGAACAACCTTCCCGGCAGGGTCTTGAATGCCCTATCACCATATCCAACAGTGGTAACAGACATCACTGACAAGTAAACTGAATCGATCCAATCCAAATGTTCCTGGAAATACAACACCATTGACCCCAAACCAATGCATAAAAGAACAACTCCCAGAGCCAAACCCACCTTCAATCTGATTCTCATTCTGCCTTTGGCTACGTCGACGATATAGGCAGATAGTCCGCCACCACGCCCATGCCCGTGATCGAATTGCCGTTGCCCTTGTTCTTTAATGCCGGCCAGTAGCAAGTTCTCCTGCAAGTCAAGTACGTAATTGACAACCCCACTCAGCAAAATGTCAATGAACCCAAAACCAACAAGCACAAATATACAAGCAAAGACTTTGGTCAAAGGAGTAATCGGAGCAATGTCGCCGTAGCCAATGGTACACATAGTGACGATGCAAAAGTAAAGGGCGTCAACAACCGGGTGAGTCTCAACTCCAGAGAAGTGGTCACGGTTGAAGGAATAAACGACGACACCAAGAGAGAGGTAAATTATAAGTAGAAAAGCGGCCTGTCTGACGAGAGAAGTAGGGCCAAATTGGTGGACAGATTGAGTGGGTGATTTAAAGAGGTCCTCCATAGAGACCATAGCCGGAGCAGTTCTGGATCGGCGCATTTTCTTATTGGAAGGCAATAAGCTGTAGGCAGCTGAAGTAGAAGGCCAGGAAGCCGGAGCGAAAAAGTCATCATCGGAATCGGAGGATGACGACGAAGCTTCCATGTCCTCAAAATTGGTCAGGGTCTCGATGTTGCTGTACAGGGGAGGATTAGATGGTTAGCTTTTTGGGAGAGAGTCACAGTTGTACTGATTCAGCAGCTTTTTGGAAGAGAGTCACAGCTATATATGCATTATCTTATTTTTAAATCGCGTTATAAATTTAACTATATCATTTTATGGGTAAATAATTTGACGCCATAGTAGAGCATAGACAATTGTGTAATTGCTATGATACATTCATCCGTTACTAACAAATTTTGATTCCTTCCTTAGCAAAAGAAAGATCAAGTATGGCATCTAATAATGTCAACAATGTTGGAGCACACGATGAATGGGAAGAAGTGTTCCATCATGATGATTCAATCAGCGAGACCGGCAACGAGGAGGATGAAACGATCCTAGTTCGCAAAGGTCAGTATCCTCGGCATGTGCGGGGTCCAACTCCTGATGATGCGGAGGATGAGCATACTCTTGAAACAGTCAAAATCTTGAGAGAACAACAAAAAGTGATTATGGACCACCTCTCAAGGCAAGATCGGCTCCTTCCAATAATGCTAATAGAAAGGCTCGGGTTTCCTCCCAGTGTTCCCACAAATCAAACGGCGCAAAGAACTGATAACAATACTCTAAAGAGATGAGGTCAGTTTCGACGAGGCCGGAGGGACCGGTAGTGGATCTCGGAACAACAACTTAAATGACCCTTTCAAAAATCGAGCTCATGATATTTGTGAGAGAAATGAATGAAAGAATGGATCAGAAAACAAAGGAGTTTCATGCTCGAATGAATCAGATCCCGGGCATGCCGCCGGTGTTAAAGGGTCGGAATTCAAAGAAGTATACGCAGTTGCCGTTTAAACCAAGTGCGACACCAGAGTTGATCCCAAAAAGGTTTAAGATGCTAGCTATACCAAAGTATGATAGGACTTCAGATCCACATGAGCATATCACGACCTACACTACGACAGTAACGGGAAATGACCTGGCCCAGCATGAGATCGAATCAGTTTTGCTGAAGAAGTTTTGAGAAACCCTTACGTAGGGTGCCTTGACTTGGTATTCCCTCTTACTTGAGCATTATATTGATTCTTTTGAAATACTTGCGGATTCGTTCATCAAAGCTCGCTGCTGGAGTAATAAAGGTCCAGGCTAGAAATGCGGATATATTCAGAATTTTGCAAGGAGAATCTGAATTGTTGCAAAAGTTCGTGATCTGATTCCAGAAAGAAAGGATGTTGTTACCAACAGTTCCGAATGAGTGGGAAGCGGAGGCATGTACAAAAGATCTCAATCCGTTGAGTTTCGATGTCTCTCGAAAATTGAAGGAGAGTTTGCTCGAGTTTCAGGCAACCACATGGGCTGATATTCACAATCGTTATGAGTCGAAAATAAGAATAGAAGATGATCAACTTGGTTTCTCGGTGTCCTCCAAAGGACATAATCATGATCAGAATTAGGATAAATTCAAAAGTTATTTTGATATAGATAAGAGACCCTCTAGAAGTCATTTTCAACCTTACGAAAGGGCTGATGGGCGATGTAGTAAATGTTTCAATCATCGGATAGGTTCACTTCCGATAGAAGGATGGATCGTAGATGAAGTAATAGATCATTGTAGGAGAAAGAGGTGTCAGGGTCCCGAGATTCAGCTTATCCCTGGTTGTCAGATTATAATTTTAATATCGCTTGGTGGAATTGGTATCGGCCATGAGAAGTATTAAAGAAGTTAGGTTCCCGAAAATGATCCGATCAGATCTTAGCCAAAGGGACCCTAATCTATAGTGTGAGTTCTATGGGACTCATGGCTATAGGATCGGGGGCTAACAACATCTTTGTGAAGAGGTAGTAACGTTGTTGAAGAATGGTTACCTCAGGGAATTTTTAAGCTACCACGCCAAAAACAACTATCGGAGAAATCGGATGTAGAACCATCGAAGCCGGCAGCAGAGTCACCTCGGATGACAATCAACATGATCTTTGGAGGAGACGAAGCCAATAATGTGACATTTTCGGCAACAAAGAAGATGAAGATATTGGTGACTCGTGGCAAGAGGATCTGAGAGGTCTCAAAAGATAACATCACAATCATAGAGAAGGATGCTGATAGACTTCTTCTACCGCACAATGATGCTTTGGTTATTTCTCTTAATGTTTTAGATTTTAAAGTTAAGCGGTTTTTGGTTGATCCAGGAAGTTCGGCCAACATCATTCAATGGAGAGTTCTGGAGCAAGCGAAGTTAACCAGGAACATCAACAAAGCTTCTAGTTGGCTTCAATCTAACAAGTGTGATAACCCGAGGGGAAATGTTGCTGCCTCCACATGCCGAATGTGTAACAAAGACCACCTTGTTCGAAGTGGTAAATGGTGACACGGGCTATAATGTAATCCTCGGAAGGCTGTTGATACATGAAATGAAGGTTGTACATTCGACTTATCATCAACTGTTAAAGTTTCCAACACCGGAAGGGATCAAGCAGATCAGAGGGGATCAACTGGCGCAAGAGAGATGAACGCAGTAACCGTTTCCAGCAAAAAATGGCAAAGAAACCAGCAAATAGCAATTACAGGAACCAGTGCCTTCTCCCATCCCAATCGAAGATGATAAGAATGAGGAGTCGTCGAAATTATATCAGGTACCGAGGTCTTTTTAGGTATCAGAGTAAACAGATGTGACCAAGTCAATCGCAGAAAAGCTCGAACAAGTGGCTTTGTTCAAAGAATTTCTGGAAAGAAAATTTCATTTAGGAACAGGGTTGAGTCCCAAACTCAGGTTAAAACTTATAGATTTTCTTATATATAACGTTGATTGCTTTGCGTGGTCACATTCAAATATGACAGGTATTCCATTGGAGGTAGCGGTCCATAAACTGAGTCTGGATCCAAACTTCCCTCTGGTAAGGCATAAGAAGCGACCAATAGTGGAGGTCAGAAATATGTTTGTTAAGGAAGAGGTAACCAGATTACTTAACATCGGTTCAGTTCGAGAGGTTAAGTACCCGGAGTGATTAGCTTTCGTAGAAGTCCTTAAAAGAATAACAAATTTAGGATGTGTGTAGATTATAAGGATTTAAATAAGGCATGCCCCAAAGACTCTTTCCCATTGCTAAACATTGATCAAATGATTGATGCTACGACCGGGCACAAGTTAATGAATTTTATTGATGCTTATTCCGAGTATAATCAAATTAGGATGAACCCGGAAGATCAAGAGAAGATCTCTTTCATCACAAACTTTGGCACATATTGCTATAATGTGATGCCTTTTGGGCTTAAAATGCCAGAGCCACTTATTAGAGGCTCGTTAACAAGATATTTGAAAAATAGATAAGAATGACGATGGAAGTCTATATTGACGACATGTTATTTAAGTGTCGTAATACAAGAGATAATCTGGAACATCTCCAATAGACGTTTGACATTCTGAGAAAGTACAACATGAAGCTCGACCCGGAGAAGTGTGCCTTCGGGGTTGGCTCCGGTGAATTCTTGGGGTTTCTGGTCTCACAAAGAGGGATTGAATTAAAACCAGACAAAATCAAAGCCATCGAGGATATCCCAGACCAGCTAACAAGTGTGAAAGAAGTACAGAGGTTGACCGGTAGGTTGGCGGCTCTACGCAGGTTCATCTCAAGGTCCTCGAAGGAGTGCCCCTAAGAAACTTAGGACCCCCTCTTTATACCTTTGTAACCCGCTTTCGCGAGAAAATGGGGCGCGATAGCATGGCGACTCTGCTGGGGATATACTTAGGCTCTTACAATAATAAAGTTTCGCTTATGTGGATTAACGGATTATTTGATGACATGTACATCCCCTTCTTATTATCTTTCTTGCAACTGCTATATCATGTACATCCCCTCCCTATTTACTTTATCTTGCTTAAAACTGCGATATCATGTTTCTCTCGTCCCTATCTCCCCTATTTGCTTCATTTAATTATGTTCTCGAACCTTTTTCATGAGTCATGCTAACTTCTCTCCTTTGTCATTCCTTTTTCTTTCTTCTCCTGTTCATCTTTATCATTTACTGTTTTTACATGCTTTCCTCATGCAAAATATCTAGCAACATGTTACTATCTTTTTTGCATAAAGCATGCTTTCAACATCATACTCCACTCGTGCTTATTATCAACATAGTGGAGCTTGTGAGTGTCCGCGCTTTCCTCTAAAAATACCCTTTTAAACTGTAAAGTCTTATTAGCAGTAGACTAGTCGATCATCGGTGAAGTCGACAGTTCTGTGCCTCTCCCTCTCAAGTCGTCCACTTGAGAGTACCAATCTAGACCCTTCTAGAAACTTCACTCTAATTTGAAATGTACATTCATCATGCTAAACATAGTATGGATTGGAACTTCATTGACGCATCGATCCGCTTAGATAAACCTTGTCTGAAGTCCAAAGGGAAATCCACAAACCCAAAGGACATCATCATATTATGTGCATTGCTTGGAGAAAATGTGCCGACGTGATGACTGTTAATGCGTAAATAGTCGAATCTGGAGGGGGAAAGGGCTAACTTTTATTTGTTTGCAGAAAATAAAACAGGAAATCCCCAGGTTTGATATGGTCTAGAATATCCCGCCTCTGCTAATTGACTGGTAGAATGACCTTGCATTGTGTGACAGAAATCACATGAGGAGAGTACTGGATAACTTCCCATCCTTGCTGAATATTCAACCCAACAGGGAATTAATTGAGGCAGCCACCATGTTCTAGGATGAAAAGAGAGTTGTTTTCCGATTTGGCAATATAGAAATGATTCCATTCTGGAAGAAATAGGGGATTTCGCCAAGTTACCTTGGGATAGTCCAGGTCTATTGGTTCCAAAAAATCGCACCCCACGCGATTTTCTGAAAATGCTGGGGTTTTAGAAGAACGTCGAATTGGTCTTCCTGAAGAAATCATACATCTCCTTTGAATTTCTCTATGAGTGATATGGGCACAGTAAACCATATCGCCAGCATCACGAGGAGCTAGCCATTACCTCTTTGTGATGGGTACACCTCCGGGTCTATGTCTTCATAGTCTGTTTCTTAGGTTTGTTGATCTTTTCGATGCAAGGAGGGAGAATTCACACTCGCTTAGCCATGGTCGCCAGGACCGTGATGGAGGGTATCGAGGGGCAGAAATACACCACCATCCCTATGATCTTAGCCGAGATGTACCGTGCTCTGGATCAGTGAAAGCATGGGTTTGGATATTTCGAGGTTTGTAATCTCCTACTACAAGTTTGGCTGCTAGAACACTTTCAGCGGGGAAATTATCGCCAGGAGCTCCTACGTAGGCCACTGAATGACTACATAGCCAGTCATCACCCAAAGAAGATGACATTCGCGTCGGACAGGTTTGCAAAGCCCGGGAATGCTATAAGTTGGGTGTGCTTCTTCAGTAATCTGATAGACGAGCAAGTGCATTGGATGTTCGAGTGATTTTCTAGTAGCGAGTTCATTATCAGGTACAAAGGAACCACTCACTTGGTATTGATCGGGTTGCGAAGAATCTACCTTTACGCTCCTATAAGGGTAATGAGGTAAGCTGGGAGGAAGCAAGTCATACCTCGGGTTTCCAACATGGTTCAGTATAAAGAAGACTTCAAGGGAGATGTTATCCCATTCAAATTTGAGGCCCAACACATGTGGAACCAAAAGATCATCATGGATGGAGAGACTATTGATCCAGACAGGTATCACGCCAATCATATGTACTACTACATCTCATAGTTGGAAGATGATATAATCGGGGATGTTAAACCGGGGGTCAATTTGAATGACAGAATCATAGATGAGGTGGTTGGGGCACATGTAAAGTACAAGAGGCTACGCAAAAGAGTGTTCGAATCTGAAGCTAAGCATATGGAACGGCATAAGGTGGATATGAAGGCGATCAAGGAATGGAAGGAGATTGCAAACAATTCGATAGAGAGGTTGGAGCACCTAGAGCAAGGACTGATAGATCTAGAGGGGAAGATGAGGAAAAGGCTTTGGGATTGTCAAGGTATGGGCTATGATAAAGGAGGAAAGCTGGAAATGGCTTACTTGCTACTCGACATACGCAACCTAGGAAGTGTGATTGATGGAGTCAAAAGAGCCAAGCATGGAGAATGTCCTTCTCGAACCAAATAGACTAGGGGATAATGTTCTTTATTGCTTTCTAGATTAGATTTCGTTAGATTTCGATGTAATAAGGCTTCGTGCCATTAGTGACTTCATAATTATTATTTCGATTTAGTAAAGATTGATTTGACTTATTTTCATATTAATGAAATGAGGCAACATTGGCATGAATTTTCTCTAAGTCTGTATGTCGCTTAGGCCTACCTCAAGCAGAATGAAGTACCCAAATTAGGACGCGAATTATTGCATAACCTTACTTGATACTTGTTTAAATATCGCAAACACTCTTTTATTTTGTCTTACTAACTTGGTTACATTTTATTTTCCTTTCTTTTGATTATTTCCATTCCTAAAAGGTTGGTTCGTACATTCTGGCATCATAGCATACCACACCAGATTCAGAGGTCCTCCACCAAGCGACCCAAAATGCAAAGGCAAAGGCGAGGGGAAGATGGATGATATAAGTGGTAATCGAAAGGACAATGTTACCATGGCGGAAAATTTTGAAACCTCATATGGAAGAAATATGCCAGGACAGAATGAGTCGGTCTTACGGTTGGAACAGAAAATCTTGGAGCTACAAGGTGAGCTTGAGCGGGTCCGAAATCTCGCAAACCTCTACTTTACTCTAAATGTTCTCGATGTCAACCATCATAACACAACCACCAAGAATCAAACACCACCCCAAAACATACAAGCCCAAAATCCGCCACCCATAGCTCTATTAAAACCTCCTGCAATGCACCAATATCACAACCTCGCACCCCCTCAAAACCTTAACCCCTCACCAGTACAAACCCCTCAACAACACCACCACCACCCAACCCAGTATCCGCAAACCACCACTTATCATACCCCTCAAAACTCACCACACCTTACCCCCGATCCTCCTCAAACTTCAATCAATGATCACCCATACACCCAAGTCCCATGAACACACCAATGCAACCCTATATATGTAAAGACCTTACCACACACCCTGCAAAAATCCCTATACATACCCGAATCAATCGAGAAGGACCTGCTCATCCGAAACATGGCAGAGGAGCTAAAGAAACTAACAAGAAGAGTCCAGGGTGTTAAAGGCGAGAAAGGCATTGAAGGTTTGAACTACGAAGACTTGTGTATCCCGCCAGATGTGGAACTACTGGAGGGTTACAAACCTCCTAAGTTTGAGATATTTGATGGCACCGGTGATCCTAAGTTGCATTTAAACCTATTGTGACAAGCTTGTAGGAGTGGGCAAGAATGAGCAAATTCGCATGAAACTGTTCATGCGAAGTCTTACAGGTGATGCGTTATCCTGGTATATTAGCCAAAACCCTAAGAAGTGGATAAACTGGGTAAGCATGGCATCCGATTTTATGGATAGATTCAGGTTCAACACAGAGAACGCGCCAGATGTTTTCTATATCCAAAATCTCAAGAAGAAGCCAACAGAAACCTTTTGTGAGTATGCTACTCGCTGGAGATCATAGGCTGCCAAGGTGAGGCCTCCATTAGAAGAAGAGCAAATAAACAAGTTCTTTGTCAGAGCTCAGGATCCACAGTATTATGAAAGATTGATGGTTATAGAGAATCACAAGTTCTCCGACATCATCAAGTTGGGAGAAAGGATAGAAGAAGGAATCAAAAGCGGTATGGTGACCAACTTTGAGGTGCTGTAAGACACCAACAAAGCCTTACAGTCAGGAGGCATCTCAAAGAAGAATGAAGTGGGTGCCGTAATGGTAGCCTAGGGCCCTAAGTCTCCCCTTACCTATCAAACACCTCCACCCACATATCAACCCTCACCTCCAAAATACCAATACCCTACCACTGCTTACCATACCTATAATACCTAACCTGCATCTTACCATTCACCTCCTCCCGCTAGCCAAAACTACCCAAAGCCACGACCAAACTTTGATCACAGAACTCCCAGACAATACACCCATATCGCTGAACTCATATCCCAAATATATGAGAGACTGAATGTCGCTGGTTATGTCACTCCCATTCCTACTGTTACTATTCAAAATCCTTCTCAGTGGGTTAACCTCAAAAAGACTTGTGCCTACCATTTAGGCATGAATGGTCATACTATCGAGGAATGCCGTATGTTGAAAGACAAGATCTAGACGTTGATTGACACCAAAGTTATACAAGCAAAGGAGTCTGCGCTGAATGTCTGCAATAACCCTCTTCCTGATCATAGGAGCGAGGGAGTGAATGTGATAGAAATTGATGAAGAATGGGATCAAGAAGGATCCATCAGACTTATCCGAGAGGGGGACGCTCCCAAAATATCCCCTATCTCCCTCTTGCCGATTGTGGTGCAAACCCAGGTACTATTCGAGGTCGAGGTAGCTACGCCCTTCACCGTGATGGTAGCTCCAACACCGCCTTATAAGTTTGATGATGTCCCATGGGATTATGTGGAAGTGGCAAGGAAAAAGGGAAAAACAAGATGGAATTTACAGGTGTTGCACAAGGAATGACCAGAACCGGCAGTGTTTACACCCCTGAAAATCTTGGAGGACCGAGTAAAGAGACCGCACCGAAACCACCTGTTGTGGAGACAGGTACTGATGACCTTTGGAGAAAGGTACAGGCGAGGGAGTACTCTGTTATTGATCACCTAAACAAGAATCCCGCCCAAATATCCATTCTATCATTGTTGCAAAATTATATGCGTACAAGAATGCCTTGATTAAGGTATTAAGTGAAGCTTATGTGCCTATCGGTATCACTAGTGGGAAAATGGAGAATATGGTGGGGCAGATACTGGAGAGTCACAAGATTACTTTCCACGAAGATGAGCTATCGCCGGAAGGATTGAGTCACAACAAAGCATTGCACATCACTTTGCAATATGAAGACAAGTTCATTGCCAGGGTTCTGATAGACGAGGGTTCAAGTCGGAACATATTCCCGCTGACTACTTTGAAAAGACTAGGTATAGGCCTGCATGAGATACAGATGGGAAGTATGAACGTGAAGGCATTGGATGGGTCTCAGAGAGACACTATCGGAGAAATCAACCTTGATCTGCAGATGGGCCCGACCTGGTTCGACGTTGAATTCCTGGTGCTGGATATATTTGCCACCTATAACTTGTTACTAGGACGGCCATGGATACACGCAGCTGGGGCAGTCGCTTCTACTCTGCACCAGGCTGTGAAGTTCGAGTGGAATCATCAAGAGGTGATTATTCACAGAGATGGAAGTAACCCTAACTAGACCAACCAGACTGTGCCAGCTATCAAGAACATGAGGAAGTTGGGAGGAGAGACATACCACAACATTGAGCAGATAAACGCAATCGAGAAAGGGCAATGGTGGAGCAACAAGATAGAGAGCATACTGATGTGGTTGGGATATGAACTAGGCAAGGGTCTTAGTCCAAAGCTTCAAGGGATCACAAAACCAATACGACCACAATATCATGGCACAACCTTTGGTCTCGGGTATGAATACACCGTGCAAGAATATAATTATTGGACACCGCCATGGCGTGACTTTTACTACCCATTGGAACAACCCATACCACCACTGCACCAGACATTCCACCAGACTGATGTGATTTGGGGATCCGAGGAAGATAAGGTTTTGGCTGGCATGAGGAAGTTGTTTTTGGATGAGGAAAATATGGACTGCAGTGCAATCTTGGAGGAGGAGGAGGAAGACCTCACCATTCAGACAGTGGGAGAAGGAGTTGTTCTTAGAAACTGGACTGCTGCACCATCTCGGGCTCGCCGAGCACCTGGGTAGACTTGGCAGAACTAACATGTTTTACTTTTAAAATTGTTTTTGGCATTTAAGACATTTTCAGTGTTTTGTTTTGAAATAATTACTCGAGACATCGAGTCGTACTTGTTGGCAGTTTTAAGATTTATTAACGCATCATTGCTTTTCATTTATTTATATTATCATTTTTATACATTCTTTTACAGCATAATTATTATATATCCTGATGAACCTATGACTGTGACATGTAATGAGACAACGCAACATAAGAAAAGTGATTCTGAAGATTTTGAAGATGATATAATACATGAGGAAATTGTCAAAAAGTTAGAGAATTTTGAGAACAAACCAAAGTCCAATTTAGAAGAAACTGAGGCAGTTAACTTAGGGGATTCTGAAACAGTTAAAGAAACTTGCATTAGCATTTATCTATTGCCATCGAAGAAGGAAGAGTACATAAGGTTTCTAAAGGAATATGAGGATATTTTCGCATGGTGCTACGATGACATGACTGGGTTAAGCACATTCATAGTGGCTCACAAGCTACCTACCAACCCTATGTGTTCGCCGGTAAAATAGAAGCTCAGAAAATTAAAGCCAGATATGAGTTTAAAGCTAAAAGAAGAGGTTACCAAGCAGATCGAAGCCAAGGTCCTTCGGGTGGTCGAGTATCCAACTTGGTTAGCCAACATCGTATCGGTTCCGAAGAAGGATGGGAAGGTCAGGGTGTGTGTTGACTATCAAGATCTGAACAGAGCAAGCCCTAAGGATGATTTCTCGTTTCCCAAAATACACTTACTGATCAATAACTGCGCCAAGTATGAACTCCAATCCTTTGTGGATTGCTTTGTAGGATATCACCAGATTTGGATGGATGAAGAGGATGTTGAAAAGACAGCTTTCAATACCCCATGAGGAATATATTATTACAAAATGATACCGTTTCGTTTGAAGAACACTGGGGCAACCTACATGAGGGCCATGACTACTCTTTTCCACAATATGATACACAAGGAAATAGAGGCGTACATGGATGACAACCTCATCAAGTCTAAGAGAAGTTCAGATCACATATCAGACCTGAGGAAGTTTTTCGACCGACTTCGAAAGTACAATCTAAAGTTAAATCCTGATGTGCTTTTGGAGTCTCTGCTAGAAAGCTATTGGGTTTCATCATCAGTCGCCGTGGTATTGAGTTAGACCCATCAAAAATCAAAGCTATTCAGGACTTTCCACCGCCAAAGAGCAAGAAGGATGTGATGAGCTTTTTGGGATGCCTCAAATATATCAACCGTTTTATAGCACAGTCAACGGTAATATGTGAGCCGATCTTCAAAATGCTGAAGAAAGATGTTGCGAAAAGCTGGACCGAAGAGTGTGAAAGGGCTTTCAATAAAATTAAGGAGTACCTGTCCAAGCCACCCGTGTTGGTCCCACCGGAGCCCGGAATACTTTTATTGTTGTATTTATCCATGTTGGATGGAGCCTTTGGTTGCGTCCAAGGGCAATATGATAAAACTGGGAGAAAGGAGTAGGTGATATACTATCTGAGTAAAAAGTTCACACCTTACGAAATCTGGTACTCTTTGTTAGAAAGCACATGTTGTGCCTTGACATGGATAACCCAAAAATTGAGACACTACTTCTGCGCATACACCACATATCTCAAATCGAGAATAGATTCGCTGAAATATATCTTTCGGAAACCCATGCCTACAGATAAGCTAGCAAAGTGACAGATATTGATAAGTGAGTTCGTCATCATCTATGTGACTCAGAAGGCAGTCATGGGGCAAGCATTGGTCGATCACCTGGCAGAGAACCCCGTAGATGGAAAATATGAACCATTGAAGACATATTTCCCGACGAGGAAGTGTCGTTTGTAGGGGAAGATATTGCTGAAACATATGAAGGTTGAAGGATATTTTTTGACGGAGCCACAAACTTCAAATGAGTAGGCATTGGAGTTGTTCTGGTATCCGGTCAACATTACCCGGTATCCTTCAATCTCAGGTTCCCATGCACCAACAATATGGCAGAATACGAGGCTTGCATCTTGGGACTCAGATTGGCCATCGACATGAATATTCAGGAGTTCTTGGTAATCGAAGATTCCAATCTGCTGGTACATCAAGTACTCGGAGAATAGGCTACCAAGAACACTAAAATATTGCCATACCTGCATTATGTGCAAGATCTGATTAAGAGGTTCGCGAAGATAGAATTCAAACATGTTCCGAGAATTTAGAACGAGTTCATAGATGCACTGCTACCTTATCTTCCATGATACAACATCCAGACAAGAATTTTATTGATGCTATCCCGATATAGATTCGTAAGTAGCCGGCTTATTGTGCTCATGTTGAAGAAGAGTTCAATTGAAATCTATGGTTTCACGATATCAAGGAGTATTTGGAGAAAGGAGAATACCCATAAAATGCTACACACACTCATAAGTGCACTCTTCGATGATTGGCCGACCACTTCTTTCAGAGCAAAGGAATTCTGTATAGAAGGACTCCTGACTTGGGATTGCTGCAATGTGTCGATGCCAAGGAGGCATCTAGGTTGCTCGAAGAAATACACGCTGGAACCTGCAGACCTCATATGAACGGGTTTGTTCTAGCCAAGAAGATATTAAGGGCAAGGTATTTCTGGATGACTATGGAGACTGACTGAATCAAATATGTACAAAAGTGCCACCAATGCCAGGTACATGCTAATATGATATGGGTGCCACCCAACAAACTCAATGCAACAAGTTCACCCTGGCCTTTCTCTGCCTGGGGCATGGACGTCATCGGACGTATTAAACCCGCTGCTTCCAACGGACAAAGGTTTATCTTAGTAGCCATAGATTATTTCACAAAATGGGTCGAAGCCGCTTCCTATAAAGCTGTGACTAAGAAGGTCGTAGCAGACTTTGTCGGGGATCGTAGTGTTTGTCGGTTCCGAGTTCCTGAGTCAATCATTACCAAAAATGCTGCCAATCTCAATAGTGATGTGATGAAATCCATGTGTGAAACATTCAAAATCAAGCACCGGAATTCTACAACATATAGGCTGCAAATGAATGGAGCCATGGAAGTCGCCAACAAGAACATCAAGAAGATATTAAGGAAGATGGTGGATAACTACAAGCAATGGCATGAGAGCTACCATTTGCTTTGCTCGGATACCGCACCACAGTTTGCACGTCAACTAGGGCAACCCCTTATCTACTGGTCTACGGTACTGAAGCTGTTATACCCGCTGAGGTGTAGATTCCTTCCCTAAGAATCATACAGGAGGCCGAGCTCAGTGATGCGGAATGGATACAGAGCTGATATGAGAAAATAGCTCTCATTGATGGTAAAAGGATAAACACATTGTGTCACGGTCAACTCTACCATAACAGAATGACAGAAGGCTTTCAACAAGAAGGTTAGACCGAGCAATTCATACCGTGGCAATTGGTGTTAAAGCGTATCTTCCCGCATCAAAACGAAGCAAAAGAAAAATTCGCACCTAACTGGCAAGGCCCTTACATGGTTCACCGAGTACTGACAGGAAGAGCACTTATACTTGCAGATATGGATGGATAAATATGTCCAAACCCTATTAATTCGGACGTCGTCAAGAGATATTATGTTTGGGATCGTATTTGCACTTTCTTTTGATATAACATGAACTACGGTTGACCTGATTCCCGTTTAAGAGGGGATACGTAGGCAGCCCTGTGGGTTCGGTCACATAATAATAAAATCTTCATTCCCCTCTACGGTCAGGAACTGGGGCAAGTTTTGAGTTTTTGTCAATCTCATTACGGCAAGGATCACCAAGAAGTGTATTGCCGGGAGTATACATTAAAACTAGGGCAGGATTTTGAGGGTGGTCCTCAAAATTCCGAGTTAAGAAGGTCGCAATGTCTCAAAGCGTTTCACAATCTATGGTTTGACAAATTATTTTTTTTACGCATCATCACATATTTTGAACAACTTCATTCCTTACAAATAATTCATTGCAAATGCATATTTTTGAAAATTTCATTTCTGTAGTAGCCAGATGTTACCCAAGGTGACTCAAACAACGCATCAAGACAAGGAGCAAAGGCGAAATGAGGAATCAAAGGCACAGACCAACCTTCCCCAAAAACTCACGATTTTTCTTTGGATGCAGGCATAACAGACATAGCAAGCAAGTCCACAAATATATGCAACAAGATCACTATCTTCACACCGACAGAAGTTGCCGAGCACAAACGTGTCATGCTAAGAACTACTTTGCTTCTTCATATTTGATCATCGATTTTCTTTGCATAGGGCTAAGCATCACCCTCATTTCTTTGCATGAGTCTAAGCACTACCTCCATTATTGCATAAGGATAAATGCTGCATTTCTTTACATGAGACTAAGCACTCTCTCCGTTACGTTTGCATGAAGCTAAGTACTGCCTCTATTATTATATAAGGCTAAACGATGCCTTTCTTTGCATGAGTCTAAGCACTGTCTCCGTTACATTTGCATGAGGCTAAGCACTGCCTCCATTATTGCATAAGGCTAAACGCTACCTTTCTTTGCATGAGACTAAGCACTGTCTCCATTACATTTGCATGAGGCTAAGCACTGCCTCCATTATTGCATAAGGCTAAACTGCTGCCTTTCTTTGCATGAGACTAAGCACTGTCTCTATTACATTTGCATGAGGCTAAGCATTGCCTCCATTATTGTATAAGGTTAAAACACTACCTTTCTTTGCATAGGGTTAAACACTGGCATCACCATATACAAGGCTAAGCGTTGCCTTGTCTCGTTCTCATATATGATTAAGAATCACTTGTTCCCTCTATCAAGCAATCAATATCAATGCATCCGTGCATTTCATGGGCTGAAACATCACCACATTTTTCGAAGGCGTCATAGTCTGATGGCATCATCCTCATAGCCTAAAGACATCATGCCATGAACTAAGGATCTCTCAAAACTACATATCATTATTCAAAGGCGTCATAGTCCAGAGGCACCATCCTCATGCCCCGAGGACACTATTTCATAGCCTACGAATACCTTATCATACGCTTCATGGCCTAGGACGTCATGGTATAAGGACATCATCCTCATCGTCCGAAAGACGACTCTCATGGTCCAAAGGAAATTTGCATCATGTTTAAATTTCTGCAATAACTACATATATTTGTGTGCATCATGTTTTAAGTTTTACAGGTAACTCGGGAGGTAACCATTCTACAAATGGGGCAATTCTCGCTTTGATTTTGGTTCACAATGTTCACATCCTTCGATTGTCTCAAACGTAACTAATGATTGGCAATTGATTACTTGTTCCGTAATCGCACAAAACTTTATCTCGCATATCTGTAATGTCCAAATTCGCATTCATAGCTCCACCTGAAATTATCTGTTACTCAAGACACTATCCTATCCAAAAGATCCTTTTTCGAAACATACGACCATTCTTACAACAACTCCATCGGTTTCGTTCGTCGTTGGATCCAGAACTACACACGACCTGATTCCCGTAACACCAGGGACATGTAGGCAACTCAGGAACTAGGGTTCGGCCCCTATTTTTTCAAACACATCTTATCCTCGCTCATTTCGGTCAAAATTGGTCATTATTCCTTTACCCGGCAACTCTTTCATCATTCCCAAGCAAAGAGGGGCAGTGTTACCTAATTTTGCTCGCATATTTTATAAAGTATTCCATATACTTTTAAAATATCATTTTATATTATTACCCAATTTACAAAAGTCATATAAGTATTTTTCATAATTTTCTATAATTTTTAAAGCTTTAAAATTGATTTTCTCGCATTTAACATGTTTAAATATTTATTAATTATCTCTTTAAATTATTCTAGGGTGATTTAATCATCCAAATTTATCATTTTATACCCCCATGAATTTATAATATTTTATCTTATTTTTATGTGCATTTTCTCTATTTATCTACAACAAAAACAACAACAACGACCCAGTAAAATCTCACTAATGGGGTCTAGGAAGAGTAGTGTGTACGCAAACCTTACCCCTTCCCCGAAGGAGTAGAGAGGATGTTTCCGAAAGACCCTCAGCTCAAGAAAACAAAAAGACAAAAGGACAAAAGGAGACAATATTAGTATCACCACAACAATCATAAGAAAAATAAGAACACCATAAAATCCAAAAGAAAGATGCAAAGCAAAAGAGATAGCTAGTAAATAGGTCCTTCACTGAAAAGCGAAATAGTAAGGCACAACATTGCCACTAGCTATCTTAGACAAAAACCCTACCTGGCTAGTCCCACAATGGTACGAAGTAAGGCAAGACTCAACTACCTCCTAACCTACAACCCTAATACTCGACCTCCACATCTTCCTATCAAGTGTCATGTTCTCGGAAATCTGGAGCCTTGCCATATCCTGCCTGATCATCTCTCCCCAATATTTCTTAGGCTGCCCTCTACCTCTTCTCGTGCCCTCCACAACCAGCCACTCACACCTCCGTACCGGAGCATCTGGGCTTCTCCTCTGAACATGTCCGAACCATCTAAGCCTTGCTTCCCGCATCTAAACCATCTTGTCTCTATTTATCTACTTTAGTTACAATAATAGCTTACATTCTATAAATAATTGCATTATTTATGCCAAAATCACATTTTTTATATATTTTTTAATGCTAAGCTATTAGTTTCAAGTATTTTACTTAATAAATAATATTTTTATTATTTATTAGTCATTTTATATAATTTATTTTTTTATGAATTTTGTGTATTTAATTTATAATCCAATTTTGAGTCAATTTCAGACCAAACACGTAGCACATCTCATCTCACCTCTCAGCATCCAAAACCAAATGCCCATTTAACTTAACCTAGTCGCGACCCGTCAAATAACCCGCCCCGCTTCTCCTTCGATCTTGGTCATTGATCTTAAATGATCAGCGTCTCACAACAACACTTCTTTTCTCTTTATAATCCCTCACCCAAACCCTAAAGACATATTTCCCCGCCCAGCCACCTCTGTGTTCTCTCTATCCCTCAACTCTCACACCAAACCCTAGCCGACCATGGAGATTCTCTCTCGTTCCTTTCTTATACACATTTATATGCGAATTCTACTTACCTTTTCTACTATTATCACTCAATTATGGTAACTTTTGTTACCATTATACTTATGACAAATTCGATTCTCACAGATCTGACTTTGACCCTGTGGTTCTGGTTGCGATTATGGCTCTATACACTTAAGAAGAGAAAATTTCTCATGGTTATGTTATATCTCCGGTGATTCTGTCGTGATTGGGGCTTGTGAATGATTTGCCCTAAATCCGACTCCAACTAGGGTTTGAAATTCTTACTTCCTCTACTAGTTTTGAGTATGCATGGGATATATTCTTTCCCTTTTTATGTTGATTGATTGTATTTCCTTGTTTTTTCATCCAATCTTGCTAATATATAACCCCCTCCCCCATTTCCCCTAGAAGACCTTAACAACTACTGTTGTTCTCTCACTCTCACTTATCCTATACTACTCTAAAACTTAATTTCTTGGCCAGTTGAAAGCCAAGGCCACCATAATTCGATTATTGGACCTTTCTCAGTGTGAGCACTGCTCGGGGTTCATCTGAAACCCTTGGGAACTCTAACACACTCAGATTCTTGGGTTCTATTGCTCATCTTGTCACTAACGATTGAGATATTACTGAAATTGTTCTTCTTGTTTACTTGTCTATCAATTGGTAACTAGGAAGTCCTTTGGCCTTCGCAGTTTCATCTTTTGTTTGTGTTCATGAACTGTTTGTGAACCAATATGTTACCATGCTATCTCTGTTTACAACCCTATTTTCCTTGGAATTAGTTTGTGATTCTGAACTTTTTCTAACACTAGAACTTGCCTAATTCTTAACCCGGATTTTGGATTTCTTAAGCATGTATAGCTTAATGTTTTGTATGTTTTTGAGTACCTATGCATACTGCCGCTATGAGCCTATCTCCCTACCGTATTTAAGACTCTTATGATGAACCAACTCATTTCCCTGAATGTGTTCATATGCATTATTTCCATTAAGTCATTCATGTGTAGCTTGTTAACTTCTTCAATGATCATGTAATTTCTGAATGTCATTGCTGCTTGAATCTCTAAAACAAGTATGATATGTTTTTTTCTGTAATTTTGATGTGTGCTTTTTGACCCGCTCAATTCTGTGTTCTAAGTGTTGCTCGAGACTTTCTAGGGTAAACCTTAATTTTTAACCCCTTCTTGCATATGATCAATTGGCACTAGGCTTGATAATCACATATCTTGTTAACCTAGGGTTGAAGTTTTCATCTACCACGAATCCTGATATCTGCATGTCCTTTTAGCCTAAAGTTGACATGTTCTTTTACCTACTATGAATTTTTTAGAGTCTTTGTGCTATAGTTAATGTCCATCATGTTAAGTTTCATGTTCAACTAAGTATGTTCACCAAACTATGCTACTAGTATGTTGTTATGCTGGGACCTCATGTTAAAATCCTCATATGAAGATTTTACTCCATCTTCTTCTTGTCTATGATTTTGCTAAGTTGTCATCTGGAATTCTTTGGGTTGGTTCTACTTTGAAATACCGTTTGCAGTAGTTTGCTAGCTTAGGATATCCTACCTTGTCACTGCTAATCTTGTTTTTTTCTGAAATTACTTGCTCGTATGTGTCTTTTAACTTAGCCTAGCCCTAAGTATTGGTTGAAACTGTAGCTATTTCAGTTATAAGAACTAAGTGTTTAAGTTATTCTATGAGTAGTTTTGTTTGGTATCCATTAGCTTAATTACTTCGATCGTTTGAGCCTGGTATGCTGGGCCTTCCTTTGGTATTGGGGGTTTGAAGTACATTGTCTGCACCTGAAGTTTGGGCCTGCTATCCGCATGAAGTTCTAAGCCTATTTGAAGGCCCAGATGTGTTACTGGGTTATTCTATGTTTGTATTTGGGCCTGTAATTATTCAATGTGGTCTGTAATAACTTGTAAAACTGAATGATGGGAAAATTAGTGAAAAAGAGGGGTTGTGTTATTCTAATTCTTGCATGAAGAAGTAGAAAACCCGTACATTGGGTTTAATTGCTTTGTTAGCCATTTGTTTGACGTGCTTTAATTCTATACACTAATAGAAATCATGCCTATAGGAACTCAAACACTTCACCTACTCAACATGTCTAATGCCCACACATTATCAGAAGCATGTTTGCAAGAATTTAAGTGCTTTACTTGTTCACATGTCTACTTCTATGCACTATTAGATAGCATGCCTATAGGAATCAAACATCAATGACTATTTGCTCAACTTGTGCAATTGCAGTGTAATTATTAGATAGCATGCCAATAAGGTCATATTAATATATGTCCTTGCTAATACTCATCTAGATACCATGTCTATAGGGCCTTAATTGATTGACTAATTAGCTGTTTTTGTTGTTCCTATCACACTGCCGCCTAGATAACATGCCTATAGGAATAAGCGTGATAAATCTGCGTTCAAATACCAACTATTAGAGAACCTGCCTATAGGATGTTGCTACTCACTTAGAAAGCATGCCAATAAGATCAAAATTGAGTAATTTTGAGTTTTCCAAGGGCTTCACTGCCCCAAGCGCAAACCATTTAGAGATTATGTCTATAGGATTTTATAACGTTTGTAATATCTAATTTCGATAATATGGACAACGGAACTGCCTATGAGATGCTCTTAAACTGTGTGGTCACATAGAAGCCATGCCTATAGGTTTTTAAACAATTCCAATACATCTTGATTCTAAACTGCCTACTATGGAATCTGAATCTGTTCGCATGCTTTCGTTGCTTATGTGTGGAGGCTAACTTGAGCCATTAATTATCTTTATGTGTAGTCCTACTTGTTTTGAATGTATGCCTAGTTTTTTTAATCATTTTTGAGAATCCTTAGTAAAGTCTAGAACCACCCAAATAGTAGGTCCAAAACTTCCTGGACCATAGGCACATGACGGGTAGTGCATGCATAGGATCCGACCTAGAATTGAACTAGAGCGCTTTAGGTAAGAAAATTTAACATAGTAATTGGGTAGCATGAGATGATAATATGTGCTCGCTAAATAATATGAGCAACCCCTACTCTATGGGAGTTGCGAAGTATTATTTATATTGCATGGGGTGATCCTTTAGGCTAAGAAACTTAGGACCCCCTTTATATGTATGTTTCCCGTGCCTTTGTTTCTTTAAACTTAGAGCAATTAAGTTGTATCTTGTAACCTCCAAAGACTTGTACTAATCATTTATATATAGTCTAATTCCTTTACATGTGAAATCTGCTTTACACTTGTTTATATCATAGTTGAACATTTAAATTCCCTGTCTTCCTTCACTTACATGATCACATAGGACAATTATAATCCAATAATCCCACGTAGCGTTAATTTCGGCTGAGACCCACGGTTATGGACCTCGAAGAGTGCCTAACACCTTCTCTTCGAGGTAATTTGAGTCCTTACTCGATCTTTGATGATGCATACCAGTTTTAATCAGAGTTACTTGTAAATAGGTGCCCTAACGCACCTCAAAATCGTTAGGTGGTGACTCTTCTCTTTTAATACATCCTTTAAAAGAGTTGTCACATGTCGAAACCCGCTTCTGTGAGAAAACGGGGCGTGACAGCCAGAACCTGAAGGGAGAGAAGTCTTCATCTTCTTTAGTGGGAGAAGGCTGTTCCACTTCCGGTTCGAGGCCTTCATCTTCTTCGGTCTCTCCCTCGGTTCTCAAATACTCGGAGTTAGTATTTGAAGAATCATAAGCAACGGGCCAAGTAGGAAGATTCTTGTGAGCAGTTGACTCCATCTCCCGAGTCTTGGCAATGCACTCATCAATATTAGCAATGCCCTCTTTGGCCTCCTCCAACGTTTTCCTCTTCATATGATAAATGGCGTAGTTTTTCACGAAAAAAGATTGAATCCTCTTGGTCTTGGAGTTTTGCTTGGAGCTTATCAACCTTGGATTGGAGGTTTTCATTTTCAGCTTTTATGGTGCTGATTTTGTAATCAAGCTCAACGTTGGTGGTTGGGTATAAACGATTCTGCTCTATGATTCTTTTGAGTTTTTCTTCCATTTTTGCTCTCCTCTCCTCGGCAGCATTGGCCTCCTCAGTTTTGGAGCGTAAGCTAGCCTCCAAGTTATTTACTTGTTCTATGAAGGAAGACTCACGCTCGACAACAATGGTTACAGTATCGTGTAGTTCAGCCCACTTAGCCTTAGCATTTTTAAGATCTTCATGTAATTGAGCGGCTTCTTGGCTATGGGCCATCCTATCTTGCTTGGATTGCTGCAACTGAGCCTTAACTTCATTCATCTGTGCTCCAGCACCGGGAGGCGCTCGGCAAGCTGATGTCTTTCAGCCAAAAGTTGATCTCGCTCTGAAGCAAGCTCTTGCTTGTCTAGGATCAACCTTTGCAGGCCTTCGAAAGCAAGGAGGTTGTCCTTAAAAAGGTTAGAACCAAAGAGTTATTACTACAAAATATAAACTGAAAGAAAATAAGAGGAAGCTAGATTGCTACCTGCATCGAGCAATGCACGCTATTATTTATTAGGTACTCCCCAGAAAGAGAGTCCATTTTCTCCAATACTTTTCTGAGGCCAGCATCTTTAGATAATTGGCAAGCTCCACTAGCTTGGAAAGTATATGGCACTCTTTCAAAACCGAAAGAAGGGCACTTCGCTTTCCATGAGGGTCTTGAGAAGGTGCCAAATAAGTATTTCCCAAGTTTCCGTGGTCAGGAAACCATGGAGAATGGGAATTTCCTACTTGATCGGCTGGGGCCGGTGGAGAAGAAGTTGTTAGTCGAGATGGAGAAGAAGCAACTGGTGTAGAAGGAGTAGCAGTTATTATTAGCTCATCGGTTGGTAGTAGAGGAAGGTTAGGGACTGAACTCCTTTGATCAGCGGCATTGACAGGGATCGGAAAGCGGGAATCATCATTTTCAATTAAATTCATTTCCCCTAGAGTCCCTGAACTTCTTCTAGTGGAGGAGTTTAAAGCTCTCCCGGTTGAGTACCCGGTTGAGCTGATGAAGATATTTTTCTTCTCTGAAGGGCAATCACTTCATCTTCAGTTTTCTCGTCATCGAGAACTACTGTGGCCAGTCCAGTTGGAGTTTATTTTATTCTCTTCTCTTGAGCCCAAGCCGAGGAGGTACGCTTCCTCTTTGGTTTCTTATTTTTGGGCTGGGAATTCCTGGAGGAGGAGCCTTCATCGGAAGCGAAAGCAGATGCACGAGCTTGCCTCCGGTATAAGGCACCTCACAACACCCATTCGTCTTTCGTCGGGTCATCAAGAGCGTCAATATCGGGGCACATGACAGAAACCTTCCGAAGTCCTGTGTGAAGCAAAAAGATAGTTAACAGATTGTTCCTAAGTTGTTTTGTACGAATACAATAGAAAGAAAGAAGAATTTTTGCTTACCATGGTTCTTGTCTTTTCATCCATATTTGGGAGCCATTTCTTTCCACCGTCGGGTTTCTGGAGTAGTAATATCCAAAATTTTCTGAACCCATTGGGCCAGCCTTGAACCCGTGGTGGTTCCCAATGAATAGATGGAATGAAGAAAATAAAAAATCAGCGAAGAAAGAAATTTTCTTTTTACATGGAAAGGAAATAGAGACCCGAAGACTTATGGAAAAGATTCCATAATTTGGGAAAAGCTGGTGCTGAAGTCGGGATGATATCCCTGGTAGTAATGACAATGAACCGTTTCATCCATCCACGGTCGTTGTCGTCGTCAACGCTGGTAAGGAGGGCATGATGACCATGTTTGCTAAGGTTTAGTACACCCTCACGAAAAATCTTTGGGTAGTAGTGGTTCATCATATGTGCGAGATTTAGGATTGCCCCGGTCTCAAAGCACAATTAGTGGAGGCAAGCCATATAGATGGACCTACTTATGCCAAGCAAACTTAGTACTGGTGAAAAAACTCTAAGATTATTGGGTCAATTCCTTCACCTGCTCCCAAGGAGAAAGGACCCAAAGTGAAGGGGTATGTATAAACATACATGAACCCCAGCTTGGAGTAGTTAACTCGTTCTACCTCATCGGGGGTGAGGATCAACATTGTTGCAATTACATTCCTCCTTCACGAAAGGGATGCTAGGAGGACGAATGGAAGAAGGGTACCTACGAACAGGCCAAAATCTGTCACTTTTAGAGTCTGCATGTGCTTTTTGTTCTTGAAGATCAGATGTTGTGCTAAGGTGAAGCGGTATGATGGTGTTTACGGTTAGGGGTTCAGACTCAACATCAACCTCTTTGATTTTGTTCTTCTTTGGGCCTCCACCGAAGAGAAGGCCAGAGTTTCCGAAGGAAGCAGTGCTTGAAGACATTTTTATGAAGAAAAGTTTTACTGATAAAATTGAGAGTTGCAGAAGGGATCTAAGAAGATTCAAAGAAGAAGAAGAAATTATGAATGTAAAGAGTAAAATGATGAGTGATGGAGAAGTTGTAGACGGCAAAAATATATTATATAGATTTCATATTTATTGAACCAAACCCTTTCTTGCAAAAAAATGGACTTGCTAATATTTGATTTACTTTAGAACAAACAACTAAGAAAGTGATATTCCGTATTATGTATTTGTTTGAAAGAAAAAAAGAAGTCTAAGGTAAGAAAAGTATATTTCTTCAACCTTTATTCAGTTTTGAAATACTATTTAGAGCAGCTTGCAACAATGGGAGGGGGTTGAGCTGATTATAAGAAAAATTGAGTTAATCTGGTTAAAAGTACAAATTCAACAAATATTTACAGAGAATGATGGTTGTACTGATTATTAGAAAAATATCTTATACTCCATTCAACAGTTCCAATTCGTTTATCACATAATCCATAACACTCCATAACTCTTCTCTAAATTTCAAAAAGGAAAAAAAATGAATATTTGAGGGAACCTCCTAAAATGATACAATTTGCTTAATTAATAATAACAATAGAGTTGAAAACATTTTTTTATCAACATTTTCTTTTGAAGAAGAAGACTCTGGCGAGTGTCTACATATACACTACTTTTCTTAACATGGGACAAGTTAACATCAGTTCTTAAAAAGAAAACTAGATGAAAATTCTTGCAAACAAACAATGCTCTTTTTTTTTCCACCCAGTATTTGGTACTCAATCTTGTATATGGTAAAATTGACGTATATTAAATGATTAAATGGTAGTGAGACACATGGAACCGAAGACAGGCAGAACATAAATCGAGTAACAATCAATACTGGGAACAACAACTGCCATTGGTATCGGATGGACCCCGAAGGGAGCACAATCGGTGTGAACAGATCGAATGTTTGCTATCGGAAAGCATTTAATGAAGAACATTTCCTGGCATTAAATGGGCAGCCGTTTTAGAGAATATTTGCATTCATAGCATATCGTTACATATTCATCAATGACCCCTTTTATTGTCATTTAAGAGGGGCTTGATCCTAGGATCTTGTTTCCCTAGGTCTAACTATAAGTAGTAGGCTCAACAACCATTATAAGAGGGGAGATCTTTGGCAAAACTTACGCTACATTCTGCTCTTAAACTAAATAAGATAACTTTACTTGTTCTTGCATAATATTCTTATTTCTGTCCTCGGAAGCATCGCTCTTGGAGCCAGGCCTACCATTCCCTTTGATTTTAAAACTAAGTCTTATTTTTAATCTAGCTTATTTATCATTTTTGGATCAAATTAGATCGATCATGCTGCCCACAAATACGGAAAGGATTACTAAGACCACCTTATTTGAAGTGGTGGATGGTGACATGGGCTACAACATAATTCTCGGTAGACTATGGTTACATGAGATAAAGGATGTACCATCAACATATAATCAACTGCTGAAATTCCTGACACCGGAGGGAATCAAGCAAATAAAAGATGATTAACTAGCAGCAAGAGAAATAAACGCAGTGTCAATTTCCACTAGTAAGGAGAAGAAACCCAGCAAATCGCAATTACAGGAACTGACGCCTGCTCCCGAGCCGAGTGAGGATGATAAAGGCGAGGAGTCATCGGAATCCCACCAGGTACCGAGATACTTTCAGGTACCAGAAGAGACGGACGCGACCAAATCCACGACAGAAGAACTCGCAGGTGGCCTTGTTTGAGTAATTCTTGGAGAGAAATTTTCACTTGGGAATAAGACTCAATCCCAAGCTCAGGTCAGGATTTATTAATTTCCTTAAAACTAACGTTGATTGTTTTGCATGGTCGCACTCGGATATGATAGGTATCCAACTAGAGATGGTCGTGCATAAGCTAAGCCTGGACCCAAGCGTCCTTCCGGTAAGGCAAAAGAAATGCCTGATACTTGAGGTCAGAAACAGGTTTGTTAAGGAAGAGGCAACTAGATTACTTGACATCGGTTTAATCCGGGAGGTAAAGTATCCCGAATGGCTAGCTAATGTAGTTATCGTTCCGAATAAGAATCACAAGTTTCGAATGCGCGTAGATTATAAAGACTTGAATAAGGCATGCCCTAAAGACTCGTTCTCACTGCCAAACATTGATCAAATGATTGATGCAACAACCGGACACTAGTTAATGAGTTTCCTCGATGCCTATTCCGGGTAAAATCAAATCAAGATGAACCTAGAGGATCAGGAAAAAACTTCGTTCATAACGAACTTTGGCTCGTGAGCAAGATGTTCGAAAAGAAAGTGTATATATACATGTTTGTCATGTCTCTGAAAGCAGGTGATCATTTAAAGCACCTCCAAGAAATCTTCGATATCTTGACGAAGCACAACATGAAGCTCAACACGGAAAAATGCGTGTTCGGGGTTGGCTCCGGTAAGTTTTTGGGTTTCTTGGTTTCACAAAGGGGGATCGAGGTAAATCCCAATAAGATCAAAGCCATTGAGGACATCCCAGACTAGCAACAAGCATAAAATAAGTACAAGGCTAACCGGAAGGTTGGCCGCATTAAGCAGGTTCATCTCTCGATCCTCAGAAAAATGTCATCACTTCTTCTCCCTACTGAAGAAGAAGAACAATTTCAAGTGGACTCCGGAATGTCAGCAGGCCTTGAAAGACCTGAAACGTTATCTATCAAGCCCCCCCGCTATAATCAAAACTGGGGAAAGGTGAACAACTGCTAATATACTTAGGTGTCTCATAAGTAGCGGTAAGTGTCGTTCTAGTCCTGTAGGATAAAGGTACACAATTTACTGTCTATTATGTTAGCAAAATTTTGTCAGGAGCGAAAACTCGTTATTCACACCTCAAAAAACTGGCCTTAGCCCTCGTAGTCGCCTATCGAATGATTAGGCCTTATTTTCAATACCACCCGATAGCCGTTGTGACGGCCTTCCCCTTGCGAAATGTTCTTCACAAGCCTGATTTGTCGGGCCGGTTGGCCAAATTGGTAATCGAAATTAGTGAATTCGATATTTAATACAAGCCTAGGACTACTATCAAATCATAATTTTTGGCCGACTTCGTGGCCAATTTCAGTCCCGGTTTATTGCCCTGTCTGCTAAAGAAGCGGTGTTGGTGTCGGAGACGACATCAGGAGTTTGGACCTTGTTCACTGATGGAGCTTCCAATGTGAAAGGGTTTGAACTTGGGGTGGTCCTAATCATGCCTTGGGGGGGGGGGACCTGAGGCAGGACATAAAAGTTGTTCTGTTAACTAACAATGAAGTCGAGTATGAGGCTTTGGTTGCAAGAATCGAACTGGCCCGAGGACTTGGCTCCGAGGACATAGAAATCAAATGCGATTCCCAACTGGTAGTAAACCAAGTGTACGGAATTTTCGATGCGAAGGAGGAACGCATGCAACGGTATGTGATTAAAGTTCAAACTTTGCTTGCACGATTCAGGGAGTGGTCGATCACACATATCCCGAGAGAGGAGAACGTAGAGGCAGACGCATTGCCAATTTGGGGTCGTCAACAAAAATAAAAGGATCTGAATCTTGTACTGTCGTTCAACTTATGCACTCTGTATTTGATGTGGACGACTATTATGATGTAAATACAACCAACCTAGTCTGGGACTGGTGGAATGAGTTTATCGATTATCTTCGGCATGGCAAGTTGCCCGAAGAGAGGAAGGCGTCCCGGGAACTACATACCAAAGCGGCTCGCTATAGCCTCTTGGGTGGACAATTATATAGGAGATCATTCCAAGGCCCGTTGGCCTGATGTTTAGGAGCCTCGGAGGTAGACTACATGATAAGAGAGGTCCATGAAGGAATTTGCGGGAACCATTTCGGCGCAGATTCATTGGTGCTAAAACTAGTTAGGGCAGGATACTAATGGCCTCGGATGGAACATGACGCAAAGATGTTCGTATAAAAATGCGATAAGTGCCAACGCTATACACAATTGGTACACCAAAAGACAAAACCCCTGCATTCGATACTATCCCATGGCCATTCATGAAATGGGGATGGATATAGTTGGTCCACTGCGGCCAGGTCCTAGAAAGGTAAGGTTTCTTTTAATTTTAACTGATTATTTCACTAAATGGGTTGAAGTAGGTCCTTACCAAAAGATCGGTGAGCGCGAAGTGATCGACTTCTTACGGGAACACATAGTTTGACGGTTCGGAATACCGAAAGAGATTGCTTGCTATAACAGACCACGGTTCATAGGTTCCAAAATCACGAAATTTCTTGAAGACTTGAAAATCAAAAGAATTACATCCTCACCATACCATCCGAGCGCTAATGGACAGGCGGAGTCAACCAATAAGGTAATTATCCAAAACCTCAAAAAGAGGTTAGAAACTGATAAAGGCAAGTGGCCCGAAGAGTTACCACGTGTGCTATGGGCATACCATACGATGGCAAAATCAAGCACAGGAGAAACACCTTTCTCTCTCGTATATGGTGTAGAAGATATGATCTTGGTGGAAGTAAGGGAACCAACCTTACGGTTTTCCCAAACAAATGAAGAAACGAAAAAACGAATAATGAAGTGTTGCTGGTGAAGCTGGATCTGCTTGATGAACATAGGGACTTGGCACACATAAGAATGGTGGCTCTGAAGCAGAGGATAGAAAGATACTATAATGGAGGGCCAATGTCCGCTACTTTAAAGCAGGATACTTGGTTTTGAGGAAAGTGACTCAGAACACTCGGGAAATCAATGCTAGGAAGCTGGGTCCGACGTGGGAAGGCCCCTACCGGGTTTTAGCTATCACCGGTAATGGATCATACGAGCTGGAGAATCAAGATGGAGTCAAATTGCCTAATAATTGGAATGCGACTCACCTCAAAAGGTATTATTGCTGATGGATCTTGCCTGTACTGAAAGTATGTGCTGCACTTTTTTTTCCCTTCGACCATGTTTTGTCCCAATCAGGGTTTTTCTGCTAAAGTTTTTAACGAGGCAGCAATGGAAAGCATACAAGGAAGGAAACATCACAAGCAATTTTAAGACCTTTAAATGATGAGGCATTGAAATAAAAATCCGCTACGGGATGGTTAAATAGTCTTTGGCTCGATGGTAAATTCCTAATGGGAGTAAAGCTTGCCATCAAACCAAAGACTATTCAACCATTCACAAGTGATTTACCTAGCAGAGTAAGACTTCCAGTGTTCCAATTCACATACTTCGCATTCGAACACTTGGGGGGAGGGGGGAATAGTATGAGATACGACAATATGACTGCTAAGAAAATCGGGTCTACGAGACCCGGGAATAATAATATCTCATCGGGATCGGGGAATGCACAGCCAACCTCGTAGAAACAGGTTGTACAAGTTAGCCATATGTATTGGAATTTTTTTTAGCAATCGAATGCTTATGTAATTTTGAAGATAGAAGGAATAAAATAAAGTCCTTTTATTTTTATCTTGTTTCTTGGTCCAAACGATGAGTTGATTTTATCATTTGAAAGTTAATAAAAAACTTCAAATGCTTGTGCCGGAATGAATATGAGACGTCCTCTTCAAGAGAACTGTAAACATAAGAGGGCTCTCTCTTATGAAACCCTCATAGTAAAGGGTTGGTTCCAGAAGAGTTTATGCCCTAAACAAAAAGCTATTGGACGAAAATACACCCGAAGCCTTATATAATTCGACGCAAAAAAATAAACTTTGCGAAATACTTAAAAAAAAGTCTTCTTTATTTATCAACATGCCAAATGGCAGAAGTACAAAAGTATAAAGGAAAAAAACAAAAGAAAAAAGGAAAAATCTAAACATTATCGTCACCGGAACTCTGGGGGAGAGAGGCATCTACGCCCTCCGGGAGAAGTGGACGGATCTGCCATCGGTGCGGGATCTGGGCTTTTATCAGCATTTTCTTCAAGTTCCTCATCGATTCTCGAATACTCAAAATCGGTACTTGAAGAGTCAGCTGTGTCAGGCTTAGCCGGGAGGCGTTCTCGAGCAGTTAACTCCATTGCTCGAGCCTTGGCGATTTCATCATCAATATCAACGATGCCCGCTTTGGCTTCCTCCAAGGTTTTTCTCCTTATATGATACATAGCGTACGTCATTTCAAATACAAGGGAATCTTCTTGGAACTGGAGTTTTGACTTAAGCTTGACAACCTCGGCCTGGAGGCCATCCTGCTTGGATCTTGTGGCGCCAAGGCTAAGATAAAGATCACAGATTGTAGATATGTGAACCCAGTTTTGCTCCATGATCTTCTTAAACCTCTCTTCCATCCGGGCCCACTTCTCCTCGGTAGTAGCATCCTCTTCGGTTTTGGACTTCAAGACTGCCTCTAAATTATTCACCTTTTCAACGGAGGCAGACTCGCGCTCAGCAACAACAAGAACAACATCCTGAAGCTCAGGCCACCTAGCCTTAGCATCTTGAAGTTGTGCATGTAGTTGAGTTCCTGCTATGGGCCATCACTTCCTACTTACTTTGCTGCAACCGAACCTCAAACTCGGCCGCTTCGACAGCCTTTGCCTCCAGCACCTGGAGGCGCACAGAAAGTTAATTCCTTTTGGCTAACAGTTGACCCCGTTAAGATATAATTCCCTTTTTATCAAGGATTAATCTCTGAAGGCCCTCAGAAGCAAGGGAGTTGGCCTACAAAATGTATATCAAAGTCAGAAACCTTGTTATAAAAGATAAGTAAAGAGCAAGCAGTAAGAGAACAAGTACGGTACCGCTGCCGCATTGTGCATGGCATTATTCAACATACAATCCCCTGAAAGGAAGTGTATCTTCTTCTTATCTTTCTCTGAAGCCAGCGACTTTATGTAGTTGGCAAGCTCCACCGGCTTAGACAGAAGATGGCACCCCTTTAAAACCGAGAGAGTGACACTCCTCCTTCAATGGGGATCTGGAGAAGGAGGTGAGTAGTTGTGCCTAGATTTCCGTGATCAGAGGACTGGGGAGGAGAAACATCCTCTTCTCGAGCGTTTGTAACCGGCGGAGGAGGTGCAACAGATGCTGATGACAAAGGTGCAGCTAGTGTAGAGGGTCATGAAGTTGTTGGTGTTGTAGGTTAAGAAGCAGCTGCAACAGGAGTAGTGCTGATTATTGGTTGCTCATTAACCAAAGACAGAAGAGGCCCAGTTTCCGACCTCACAGGACCGGAGACAAAAACATGGGTCGAAAAGCGAGAATCAACATTCTCTACTATCTCCATTTCACCCTAAAGCGCTCGGACCTCACCTTCGGTTGGGGTTTTAAGCTCTCTCGATTGAGCATTCGGTTGAGCTGATGAAGATTGTTGTCTCCGTTAAAGGGAAGCCTCTTCATCACTAGCTTCCCCGTCATCATCAATGACTACGGTGGTCGCGGCCGACTCAGGCGTGGTCTTCTTTATTTTCTTATTTTTATCCCCAGACAAGGAAGAATGCCACATTTTTGGTTGCTTGA
Organism: Nicotiana tabacum; assembly: GCF_000715075.1. Classification (NCBI taxonomy): domain Eukaryota; kingdom Viridiplantae; phylum Streptophyta; class Magnoliopsida; order Solanales; family Solanaceae; genus Nicotiana; species Nicotiana tabacum. The sequence goes on from NC_134096.1 coordinate 1,872,101, forward strand.
CTCTAGCTGGGGACTCTAAGAGGAAGCGCCTCCACCGGAAGCAGATCTGAGGGCACCGCTCCGAGTGAGAGCATCTTGCATCAATCTCGCAGCCTCCGCAGGATCAGCCAAAACATCCACTTCGGGGCAGGTAATAGAGCCCTTCCGGAGTCCTGAATCAAACAAAAGATGTAGTTAGAAAATTTATTTATGTTGATACAGAATCAGAAGGAAGAAGGACTCAGTTTACCATGATTCTTGGCCTTCCACACATATTTGGGGGCCATCTCCTTCCACTGGCGAGTCTCTGGCGTTGTAATTTTCTGAATCTTCTGAACCCATTGGTCCAGGCCTTGGACCCTCGGTGGTGTCCACTGAGCAGCTAAAATAACAAGAACAAAAAGGTCATCAATAACGGGGAACGCTTCTCTTTACGAAGGAAAGAGATGGATAAAATACAAACTTACGTGAACGGTTCCATGATTAAGGAAATGATAGAGTTATGGCCAGGATGATATCCCTGGTAGCAATGATGACGAACTACTCCATCCATCCACGGTCATTGTCATCATCTATGCTGGTAAGATGGGCGTGGTGGCTACGTTTACTGAAATTTATTACTCCCACACGGAAGATTTTGGGGGAGTAAAGGTTCATCATATGTGCCAGGGTTAGGGTTTTCCCCATCTCCGTGCATAGTTGGCACAGACAAGCCATTGTTCACTATACAGAGGGGCCCAATTGTGCCAAACATACCTGTTACCGATGGCAGAATTCCAAGATCACGGGGTCAAGTTCCCCGCTCAAAGAAAATGTACCCAAGGTAAAGAGATATGTATAGCATACGTAAAACCTTCGTTAGAGAAGGTAACTTACTCTATCAAGTCAGGAGCGATGATGTTAAGGTCTGGGCAGTTGCAATCCTCCTTCACAATAGGAATACTGGAAGGACAAATAGAAGAAGTATATCTACTAAAGGTCCAAGTCCGTGAAGATGCGGAGGGAAACTTTTCTTGGAAGTCGTTGACGGTGCTCAAATATTTGGGAATGGTGGTGCTTACCGTAGGAGGATCAATATCGACATCAATATCCTTATCTTTACTTCTCTTCGGACCTCCACCGAAGAAAAGACCAGAGTTCTCAAAAGACTCTTGAAAAAAAGCCATAATAGTAAGAAGATGGTGGAGTTTTTTGAAGAAAATCGGAAAGAGATGAAAGCAAAAGAAGGTTAAGTGCTGAGAAGATAATGAACTTATGAGAATTTTGGAAGTGAAAAAGGTAAAATGATGAGTATAAGTAAAGATATAGACGGCAAAAATCGTGGTCATGATTACCTCGAGAACCGGCAAAAATATTGTTGAATTGTGGGGTAACACGTGTTCGGGGTATTAAATGTGAGAAGACGTGCATCTTATCAAACATCAGAGACTGTTCATAAGGTTTTCAGAAGATTTTCCGCCAAGAACGGAATCTTCACCCAACTTCCCGATGATACAAAGATGAGTCACCGAAAAATAAGGGGACTATTTGTATAGGTCAAAATTGGCTTATATTAAATGGTCGAATGGTAGTGCGACACGTGGAACCGAAGACATGCAGAAGATAAATCGAGTAACAATCAATACCGGGAACAATAACTGCCATTGGTATCGGATGGACCTCGAAGGGAGCACAATCGGCGTGAACAGATCGAACGTCTGCCATCGGAAAGCATTTAATGAAGAATATTTCCTGGCATTAAATGGGCAGCCATTTCAGAGAATATTTGCATTCATAGCATATCGTTACATATTCATCAATCGCCCGCTTTATTGTCATTTAAGAAGGGCTCGACCCTAGGATCTTGTTTCCCTAGGTCTAGCTATAAATAGTAGGCTCAACAGCCATTGTAAGAGGGGAGATCTTTGACAAAACTTACGCTACATTCTGTTCTTAAGCTAAATAAGATAACTTTACTTGTTCTTGTATATTATTCTTATTTATGTCCTCAGAAGCATCGCTCTCGAAGTCAGACCTGCCATTTCCTCTGATTTTAACGCTAAGTCTTATTTTAAATCTAGCTTATTTATCATTTTTGGATCAAATCAGTTCGCTTGTCTATAAATCATGTAACAAATTCAATTGTATCGTTTTAGGGGTAAATACATATATTTCAACTTAGATGATACATTTCGCTTATCGAGAGTCAATTTGACTAAACTTTGAAGTTAAATTGGATTAGCTCAACTCAATATTTTAAAATTAAAATTTAGATATTCAAAAACTATATGAGAAATACTATAAGTTATAATTTTTCTCATGTTAATATAATAAAAAAATATATTTTTAAATGTTGGTCAAACTTTATATTGTTTGACTCTTGATGAGCGAAATATGTCATCTAATTTGAAATGAATGGAGTATTCATTTTGGAGCCTGATAAAATCCAAATTCGCATCGAAAAATTTTATATTGAAGGATAAAGTGCATCCTAAAGAAGGTAAAACAAGGTTCAATATAGCGCTTGGTCCGATGCATAGGGCTAATTTTTAACTAGTTGTAACATGGGCGAGCGGAGGCATGACTTGTAACGAGGTGTGGTAAGGCCTATCGTCGTGGGCACTACGAAAACACAAGTTTGACTTGCCGATTGCTGCAGTCAAAGAAATAAATGATGCTCACTAAAGTGATGTTCACTGTTCCATGAATAAATAATTATTCTCCCTCTACTGTTAATATCATTACTGAAAAGTTTCAGAACAACTACAGTAAAATTGACTTTAAATTGATAGGACTTCATTTTTTATTTACTGTAATTACTTATACAATTAAAAATGTAATCGTAATCACCAAATTATTTTATTAAATTTAGTTAAGACTTAAGAGGTCCAGGATTTCTTTTTTCCCTTCACGGCTGCATTAACTAGGCATGACTCATGAGTGAAGCTAGATGTATTTATGTGCTAAAAATATTGATGCATTATTCCTAAATAGATATTAGACAAATCTAATCTATATATCCATATCTATATTCTATCTTCTATATTATATTAAAAGAAGAGTAGTATGCATTGTGGTTAAGCCAAGTGGCAAGCTAAAATGAAGCCACTTGGCAATTTTATGACAACATTAATAATTAAAAATTATAAATGGAAACATAATTATTGAAAGTAGTTTAATGAATCTTATGCTTAATCTAAATAGATCTTAGACAAATCTAATCTATATTTATATTTATATTTATATTTATATTTATATTTATATTTATATTTATATTTATATTTATATTTATATCTATATTTTTATCTATATATTGCTCCACCCATAGATTGTTTTCTATATTAGCTAGAAATATGGAGGTAAAAAATTAATTAAAAATTATCATAGAAAAAAATAAAAAAAATATAGAAAGACATAAATTGAGATAACCTATGACTATTTATACTTTGGAGTAAGTTAAAATAAAAAATAAAACTAAAATTTACTTAAGATATTAAAGATTTATTGAGTTTAAAAATTAAATAAATTCAAGCAGCAAAATAAGATCTTACATAAAGTATACAAATTATTTATAAGGTAAGAAAAAAAATTAAATAATCAGTAAAAAATATATTATTAGCAAGAATAATAAAGTCATATTTTTAGTATTGATAAATCGGGCAAACGAATATTTTATACGTGAATATTACTACAACACTCAGATAAAATGTGTTCAAACGATTAAGATTTTTTTTTTATGATTAATATTTGAATTGAGTGCAGTTAGTTTAAGTTTTAAAGCATAACATATGTTTTTGAAAATGCGGTCAAATTTAGAAAATAGAATAATAAAAATTATTTGAATTTGAGAAAGTTTTTAAATTTTTATCTATAATATATTAGAACAAGTGTGGTAGAAATAAATATTAAATTCAAACAAGCTAATAAAAATTCACATGACAATATAATAATATTAGGTATTGAATAATATAATATCAAAAATAAAGAATAAATAGGGAAAAATCAGATTTTTTATTATACAGAAAAAGGGTAAAACTTATTTAAATTTTAGATGAGAAAGTTTTTTATATTATGATAAGAAAAGTCATAATATGGATAAGTCCATGTAACTCAAGTCTAATAGATAAAACCAAAAACTAAAAATATTGAATAATAGAAATAAATTAGAGATAATGTGAGGATATTTTTAAATCATAAGTTTAGAAAACAAAATAAATTAAATATACAATACTTAAAATATTATTAAAATTTAAATAATTTAAAATTTTCGAGCAATAGTTTTAAAAACAAATATTTTTTTATGATTAAAAAATTATATATTTATCTATATTATATTAAAGAATAGTAGTTTATAATGATATTAAATAAAGTTACAAGTTAATAAAAAGCCACATAAAACGTAATAAGACTATATATTAGATTAAAAAATTAGCAAAATTATGTTAAATTATTAACAATTTACTATTAGAAATGAAAGGGAAAGACTATTTGAATTTGAAATTAGAAAGGTATTAAAACTATGATGAGAATGCTCAAACTATGGATAATATCACGAAATTGAAGTCTTATTTATGAAAAAAATACAAAATAAAATTTTAATATAGGTAATTTTACTAATGAAAATTAAAAATTAAATTTGTATCTTAAAACAAAAAAAGAAAGAAAATTTACGCAAAGAAATAAAATGACAATGAAAATATTACTACAACATTTATATATAATGTGTTCAAACAATTAAGAAAATATTTTTTTATGATTAATATCTGAATTGAGTGCAGTTAGTTTAAGTTTGAAAGCATATCATAATTTTTTGAAAATACGGTCCAATTTAGAAAATAGAATGATAATAATTATTTGAATTTGATATGAGATTTTTTTATTTCATAATTGTTTTGTTTTTGAAATTATTACAGAAAGAAATAAAAAGCCAGTAAAAATATTACTACATACATATAATATGTTCAAAAAAATAAGAAATTATTTTTCTATGATTAAAATAAAAATTTAAAAATATAAAATAAATTTCTAATATAGGTAATTTTACTAAAAAAATTAAAAATTAAATTTGTATCTTAAAGCTAAAAAGAAAGAAAATTTAATGCATCTAATACAAAAATAATTATAAGAGAACTCAATACATTTGGAACATAATCATCAAATAAATTATGTATTAATATTTTAGACTAATTCAAATTTACAATTTAAAATAAAATATGATATTATTTTGGTTATAGGTAAAACATTAATATAAAAACTAATTAAAAATTATAGTAGGGAAGAGAATGTATAAAAGAAATAGAGGTAGTGTGAGGATACCTATACTTTAAATTAATTTATAAATAAATAAATTAATTAAAAAATTATATTATATTTAAAATATTACAATAAATTTAAATGATTAAAAAATTTCGAATAAGAGGATACAAACAAAAAAATATACCAAATTTTAAGAATAAAACATTTATATTTATTAATGACTATTAAAAGGATAATAAGCAAGACATTAATTTAATTATTAAGCTAATAAAAAATTATATGATAGCACAATAATATTAAATAATAAATAATACAATAACTATAAGAAAAAAACAAAAAGAAAAAAGAATTTGCATAAAAATGATGTGATGAATAAGACATATTTGACTTTCAAATAAAAACAAAGTGATAGTAAGAATTTTGTTAAAATAATATAATCTAATGTACTCAAACTAAACATATCACAACTTGATATGTTTAGTATTCTTTAATTTTGATAGCGAAACGAAATGCAAGTACTAGTTGAATGTAATTATTTCCTTATTTCACTTGATTGTTGCAATAGTTAGTCGGGAGCCGCGGTATGTGTTCCGTATTTGTTGGGCTCAATCATCCCAAAAAAATTCTTGTCCATTTTAAGGTATATAATTTTTTTTTAAAATAGGTAACTATATTAAATAATTTGTTTGAGTTATTGAACAAATATTAACGAAAAATATCTAAGCTCCTAAAAAATATATATATATATATATTGATCCAATTTAGCTAGTTCAATGAATAAAGAAATTCCATCTCACATATGCATTATTGTAATTTCGTAGGACATATGTGGATATCTTATGAACAATATTGTTATTTTTGTAACCTAATACGAAAAATAAATAACAAGTTAAGCTATAACATAATTAATTTTGCTCTATTTTTTATTTTTTTAGCTGCCTATGCTCTTCTTGTGAAAATAAATTTATGTACATTAAGATTTTTATCAATTTAAAAAATAATTTTATTTATTTGATGATTTAGAAAAAGAATTAAATTGATTATTTTGCTAGTTACTCCCTCCTTTCTAGTTTATGTGATTCTTTTCGCTTTTCAAGAGTTAATTTAACTAATCTTTGAAGCTAAATTGGATTAGATTAATTCGATATTTTAAAGTTAAAATTTAGATATTCAAAAACTATACGATAAATACTATAAGTTGCAATCTTTTCATGTCAATATGATGAAAAACATATTTAAAAAATTTGTTCAAAGTTTATATAGTATAAATCTTGAAAAACTAAAAGGTTTTATATAAAACGAAACTGAGGGAGTAATTAATTTAACGACTTAATTATTTGTTCTCAATATTAAAAAAATAATTTTATATTTTTTGCATTGGGGTTTAGTACTTTACAATAATATAAAAAATATAATAATTTTTGAACTCCTTTCCTACTCGAATAATATTTTCTCTTCATTAATTTTTTGTTTAATATTTGAAATCTACATTCACTTATTCTAAAAATACTTAATTAAGTATAAACCTCTCACTTTTAATAGTAATAATATACATAAGTCTCCCTTAGAATTCTAAGTACACTATAAGAAGAATGAAGGTCAGGCATTTCATTGAAATTTTCGTAAGCAAATGCACGGAAAAGAAACGTAATACTCCTATTTCCCTCAAATAATATTTTTTTAATGTCCTAAATGTTTTAAGATTTTCTACCTAATTTAAATAAGGAAAGATATAATAACCAATATTTTAGCTGATTTCAAAGTCCTAAATATTAGAAAAATAACTAAATTACGATTTTGTATAATATAAAGTCTATTTTTAAAGGGTAAAAAAAACGAACGATATTTCGCTAAGGGTCGTCGTGCTTTTAATATAGTATAGATTCTTACATATTATATGTAGTTTTCAATATTTTTAGTTAATAGTATGAGACTTTGTTCCCACGGCTAACAATCTTCCCTTGAGCTAAGTTCTAAGGCCGGTCAACAAGCCCTCCCAATATTTAGCTCATCACCAAGCCCTCGAACTAAGATCCACGTCGTCGATTACCACGATCTACGTGCCAATTTTCTATATTCATTGTGTGCCAGTTTCTTCATGTGTGAGTGCGTCTCCAAGCTGCCTTTGGCATGGTAAAGGTAGTAAACGAAGCCTTATACCATCTCTCTACCATCTCCATACTCGTCTTGAACCATTGTTTCTAATACCAATTGTTTGAGAAGATTATAATCACACACTAAGCATATAGAGGGAAAAAACAAGAAATTATGAGGTTTACGGTCTATTATCCTTACATTGTTCAATCTTTTTTATTATATTGGAGCCAAGGGATTTAAGTTTTTTTATTGTAAAGAATTTTTAAAATAAGATGTTTATAAAAATAATTAATAAAAGAATATATTAGCAAGGGAAAATTAATCAAATTATAAAATTTTCATATTAATAATAAATAAATTAAAAAACTATATTACAAAATATTAAAATAATGGAGGTTAATAATATCGTTAACTACAAAAAGATTAGTGAGATGAAGCGAAATATATATTGAGGTTTCTGAAAGTATTCCTTCTTTTTTTTTGAAATTTTACCTCACATATCAAAGGTATACACCATATTTATTATAAACCAAAATTATTTTAAGATATTATTTTCTATAGCTACCTTTTATATTTTATAGCAAAATAGGTATTTATAGTATATCCTACCATTGAGGCATGAAATATGCTATTTATGTTTTTCCTCACTCTTTCTTTCAATTAACACAAAATTCTCTCTCAGATTTTTTCTTCTTCCTCTCTCTCTCTCTGTCTTTCAATTAACACACAATTCTCTTTCAAAATCCCAACAAAATTCTTCTTCTTTCTCTCTCTTTTCCTTCTCTCTCTGTTAGAGCAGAATACCTACTTAGTTTATACGCCGGATATTGCAATGAATTTATACTGCTTAGTTTTTACGCCGGATATTTGTAATGGATTTGTACTGCAATATTAGAAAGAAAGAGATTGCGGCTTTCTCTACGCCGGATATTGCAATTGATTTCTCTACAAGGATACTGGAATATTTTTTTACGTCAGAGAAGATTTGAGGGACATAATTTTTGTTCGTCTCCATTTTTAGTTTTCATACAATGTATACAATATTTTGATTGGCCGAAAAATGCCATATCCGACGAACTTTCTTCCCTTCTTTGTTATTTAGTCACATACAATGATACAAACACATTATATTATGTATAAATTCATTTAAATACATTGTATTTTTGTATAAATATATTATTTTTACTTGTATTTATGTATTTCGAAGGTTTGTATTTTTTAATACAGCTGAATACACATGTATTCATGCATGAATACATGATATAAACATTAAAATACACTGAATACAAACATTAAAATAGAATAGAATATAAACAGTGAATACATTTAATTTTAAAATATAGTGAAATATAGTAAAATATACTGAATACAAATAGACGCCTTCTACCACTACTAGAAATTCGCTAAAAACCGACAAAAAAACCGACCAACGTTGGTCGGTTATGGCAAATTACCGACCAAAATGCGACCATTACGGTGTGGACGGTGTTTTGATGGTCGGAATGGCTTACCGACCAAAGTTGGTCGGAAATTGCCGACCAACTTTGGTCTGTATATTAAAACGACCATCTGACAAGTTTAATTACTTACCGACCAACTTTGGTCGGAAACATATTTTATTAATTTAATTTTACCGACCAAAGTTGGTCGGTTTAACTAAATTATATTTTTTTATTAATTATTAAAATTAAAAAAAAACGACCAACTTTGGTCGGTAATTGAAAATATATATTTTTAAAAATAATTAAAATTAAACATTACCGACCAACTATGGTCGGTAATCTCAACAATGCAAGCAAAATACCGACCAAAGTTGGACGGTAGTGTTGAATTCTGGGAATTCAATGTTCATTAACCGACCAACTTTGGTCGGTATTTTGGAATAATTTTTTTTTAAATTAAAAACCGACCAACTTTGGTCGATTTTTTTGGGTTTAATTTTGGCATAAAATGCCTGTTTTGGCAGCTAAACCACCTGCCAGCATACCAATACAACAATACAACAACAACAACAACACAACAACAACAACAACAACAACAACAACAACAACAACACAACAACAACAACCAAAACATTCAATAAATACTTTAAAACTAACAAATTAAAGTTCAATTGAACATAAAAATCCAAAACCAAGTTAAAACTAATTACAAGTAGTTCAAAACTGGTTCTATTTGTCTAGTTCAAAGTATATAAAAGTCAAGGGATGTTTTGTACAACATCATCATCACCGTCTGATGAACTTTCATCTACAAGACGATATAGAGAACGGTCTTGTGGAGGACGGGAAGCACGATCACTGGGAGGACGGGAGGAACGATTACGAGCAGGGCGGGAGGAACGATCACGTGGAGGTCGACCCTCTGGAGATGACTCACGAGATCGGGGCAATGGAAAAACTCCACTAGATAGGAGAGTTCTGATCTGAGCTTGCATGCCAAGGAATTGAGCATCTCTAAGCCTTTCTCTTTCCTTGGCCGCTTCTAGCTCTGATGTGAGCTTTGTCTCTGTCTCCCGCATAGCGGAGAGGCTCTCCCTATTAAGTTGCTCGCCTTGCGAGGAAGTCCCTATTCCTCGCATTCCACACTTATAGCGATGGATGTTTTTAGTAGGAAGCCCGTATACCTTCCCCCATTTTGGACCGCCAACAGACTCCAACCATATTCTTTCAGCATCCTCGTCCGAAGGTTGGGTTGGCTCACCCGATTCACCAGCTAGATGACTACGGATGAATTCCTCCACGTTACTTTGGTAGCGACCCTATATTATTTTAAATTAAATCAGTATTTCAAGTTTTTTTATAAAAGTAAATTATAATACTTAAATAAAATTGAAAGCTTACATATGCAGTTGAGGCCCGGTCCTCGACCCACCTATCTTGATCCCCCTCTTTCTTCTTCTTCACAACATGTGTCTCCTTGAATAGCTCATCATGACTCATTGGACGCTCATACTTCTTTTCCTGAAAACAAATTAATTTAGTTAATAAACAGAATAGCTGTACTTAGAAAAGTAAAATAATTTAAGCAATTACGTACCAATCTTCTTTTTATTGTCCCTAGGCTGATCGCACCTCCAGTGTGCAAGGAACCTCCCTTCTCGGATGTGCGAGCTTTCTTTCCTTTTTCGCTCCTCTCTAAGGACTCTGCGGTAAGCCATTGCCTTTGTAAATCATTCCACAAATTCTCAAGTAACCAGCCAGGCCTCTTGTTCTTTTTTCTAGCATCCGAGAAAGCATCCGCCAATCTCTTGCGAGCTTTATGATGAAAATTTGTAGCCACTTCCGCGCTATAGCGGTCTTCCCATACACACTTGCTCTGTATTTCAAAAGTTAAATATTAGATGGAAACATCATAAATATAAATTATTAAACTGTTTAAAAGAACATTTATACCTTAAATTGATTGAAAATTTGCTCCTTCAGTGAGAATGGGCAATCAGTCCAAGTCGCATAAGGGCCATCATAAAGCTTTCTGATGGCATTGGTGATTATCCTCATAGTCTTATTACCCTTCCTGAACCTGCAATTTAATAATAAAATCACATTAATATCTTAGTAAAAATGTTACAAATCAATAGACGCAAAAATAATGAATAACACTTACCCATCACCCTCAGGGACTATGATGATCCTTCCATATCGATCATAATGCACTACCTCGTCATCACCATCCGAAGCATGTGTATCAGAGGCATGTAAAGACGGTGTAAGCGGGTCAGAGCTAATGCCTCCCAAGCGAAGGCCTGCAATAGATGGAGTCGATGATGAAGATGGTTGCGATCCCTGTGACTGTGACATAGCTGGATGCAACCCAAGTGGATGTGATACCGATGGATGCGACCCAAGTGGATGTGATACCGATGGCTGTGACCCGAGTGGCTGTGACCCGAGTGGCTGTGACATGGGTGGATGCGATCCATGTGGCTGTGATATGTAGGGATGTGATCCATGTGGATGTGATGCAGATGGCTGTGAGGCAGCTGGACTGTATGTCGGACGTATAGTCCTGTGGCCCTGTGATGGAAGACTGGGTGTCTGAATGAAGGTGTACGGCTCGTGATGCTGTGGCAGCTCAGTATAGCCGTGTGGTGGAGGATAAGACATAGGCATCTCTGAAAAGGGTGGACAAGAGGGAGTATTATTTTCTACCCTCCTCTTTCCCTTCCTACCCTTTTCTCGACCCCGAGAACTAGTAGGGTCATTGTTACCTTGACCCTTGCCTGCCATCTGCATAATATAATACACATTTAGATTGAAACATATAAGAAACTAGCTATAAAATGAGAGTGCTTTAAAAAACCAAAATTTTAATCCTCATCGACGTATTGTTCCTCGTCCGAGAATTCTTCGTCCTCACTTGTTTGAGCTTCATCAGTTGATTCTTCGTCCTCATTTTCTATAATTGTTACTTCATTTATATCAACTTCTTCCAATATTCGTTCAGGATGTTCCAAATCATTTTCTAACTGATCGTCCACTATTTGGTGAATATTGGAGATATCGTTTTGATATGCAACATCTAACACATTCTCGACTTCCACCCTACCTACAGGCTTAGTTTTTATTACAACCCACCAATCGGACTTATTCCGCCGCAATGGATAAAGAGCATAATACACTTGCCTAACGTTATGTGCAATTATGAAAGGATCATAGCGATCATACTCCCTCGTATGATTAACCTCAATTATGTTGTATTGGTTGTGTACTCTTGTACCTCTTGTTAGATTTGGGTCAAACCACTTGCATCTAAAGAGTATCAATTTCTTATATGGCCAACCTGTATATTCTAGTTGTAATATTTCTTTGACCACACCATAATAATCAATATCTCCAACTTAGTTGCCATCACCACCTTGAACCCACACCCCGCTGTTGTTGCTATTTTTATTTTTAGAGCAATCCTCTGTATGAAACTTATAACCATTCACTACGTACTTAGACATTGTTGTGACCTGAAGCCCAGGTCCCCAAGATATATCTTTCAAAAATTGATTTACACCATTATTTGGATTATTTACCTACATAGAGTTAAAAAAAGTCATAAGTTAGCACAACTTATGAATCAATTTTTATACATTCACTACATATGTATATATATATATACACTTACAAACTGTTTGAACCACGTATCAAATCTCGTATATACAGCATCATAGCCAAATTGACCCACGAAGTGACTGTGACATATCAAATATTTTTAGTAGTTGCATCAATATGTAGTCACAGTAAATTTTACATTTTGATAACTAATAAATCAATACTTACTTGAGAAATGGTACAACTTCGGGATAATTCAGCAACACATGAAGTGTAGCTGACTTGTACTCCATATCACTCAAACTTCTCTTTCTAACATCCTTAGAACATCGGCCTGGTTGATTGAATATGGACATTGGTGGATATAATGGATCATTCACACATTCGACCGTGTGCCTATTGGGCCTATTCCTAGAACATGGCACGTTACTCTCAAAATAATAAGAACAAAAATGTGCAGTTTCCTTTGCAAGATAGGCTTCGCATATAGATCCTTCAATCTTATTCCTCTGCTTAACAAATTATTTGCATTTGCCAATTGTCCTACATAATCTCATGTTAGCCAAGAACATTCAAATAAAATAGAATATTACATCAAACTTATAATATTACCTCTCAAAGGGATACATCCATCTGCATTGAACAGGCCCTCCAAGTCGTGCCTCGTGTACAAGGTGTATTGGAAGGTGTTCCATCACATCAAAGAAACCACATGGGAATATTTTTTCCATCTTACTAGAAATTACACGGATGTTCTGGTCCATCCGAAGTAGGTTTTCTTCCCTTAATGTGGTAGAACATAAGTCTTTGAAAAACAAACTAATCTCTGTGATGGGTTTCCAGATTCTTTCAGGCAAACCACAAAATGCAATAGGCACTAAGGTCTCCATGAAAACATGGCAGTCATGACTTTTCAAATGGCTCAACTTCCCTACCTCCATATCTACTTTTTTTCCAAGATTCGACGCATAACCCTCATGCATCTTTAATTTCGTAACCCAATCATAAATTTGTCGTCTTTCCTCCAAAGTGAATGTGTAACTTGCTTTGGGCTTGAACACCTTACCATTGTTTGCTGTCTGCAAGTATAATTCAGGCTGCCTGCAATATTCTTGTAAGTCCATTCTAGCCTTCGGGTTATCTTTTGTCTTACCTTTAACATCCATCACTGTGTTGAACAAATTATCAAAATAATTCTTCTCAATATGCATGACATCAAGGTTGTGTCGGAGAAGATTATCCTTCCAATAAGGCAACTCCCAAAATATACTCTATTTCGTCCAATTATGATTAACACCATATCCGGGGAATCTATAAGGTGGAGCCTCAGTAACTTTACTGAAGTTCTGGACCCTCTCCCAAATTTCCTCACCTGAAAGTATCGGAGGTGGAGAATCATATTCCACTTTATTCTTTTTGAATGCATTTTTCATCCTTCTAAACTCATGATCATCAGGCAAGAATTGACGGTGACAATCAAACCATGATTGCTTTCGGCCATGTTTCAAAGTGAACGCTTTACTATTTTTCATGCAGTAAGGACAAGCTAGCTTCCCAACAGTCATCTACCCAGACAACATTCCATACGCAGGAAAATCATTAATAGTCCACATTAAATTAGCACGCATATTAAAATTCTGCTTGGTTGATATGTCATATGTTTCAACACCATCATACCACAATTGTTTTAGCTCATCAATCAAAGATTGCAAATATACATCAATCAAACTTTTCGGATTACGTGGACCGGGGATAATACAATTTAAGAATATATATGGACTAGTCATACACAACTCAGGTGGTAGATTATAAGGTGTAAGAAAGACATGCCAACATGAATATGGTGTCGCAGATATAGAAAAAGGCGTGAAGCCATCGGCACACAGACCTAACCGAATGTTCCTTGGTTCACTAGCAAAATCTGGATATGTCCTATCAAAGTACTTCCAAGCTTCTCCATCTGAAGGATGACACATAACACAGGTGGTCTTCTATTTTCAAAATGCCATCTCATATTAGGAGCAGAACTCATCGACGCATATAACCTCTTTAACCTAGGTATAAGAGGTAAATAATGCATTGCCTTGACAACGACCATATTCCCGCTGGAAAGCCTCTTGAAACGAGGCTTTTCGCAAAATTTAGAACTGTCTAAAGTAGCATCATCTTTATAATATAATATGCAACCATCTTCACAACAATCAATTCTCATTGACGAAAGTCCTAACTTAGAAACCAATCTCTTCGCCTTATAGAAATCACCAGGTAAGTTGATATTAGGGTCAACTAGTTCACTCATAAGGTCAATGAAACAGTCCATGGCTACTTGAGAAATATTCCAATTAGATTTGATACTTAGTAATCTAACTGTAACAGACAGCTCAGAGTGCGGACTTCCTTCACGTAGTGGACGACTAGCTTCCTCTAACTGTTCATAAAAATATTTTGCGTCATCATTAGGAGTTTGTTCAACATTTTCATTGGGCTCACCCCCAAAAGCATCCGCAACCATATCCTGAATTCTAGAATCAAGATTTGTATTCTCCACCGACCTACTACTTTCACCAACAACCATGTTATGAAATATCCCACGGCTACCATCGATCTCTCCATGATTAGTCCACACAAAGTAATTCTCTATAAACCCCTTCCTATAAAAGATGAAGCTTAACTTCCTCCGATTTTTTAAACTTCATACAATCGCACCTGACACAAGGGCACCTAATTACTCTTTCACTTTGGTATGGTGGAAGTGACATTGCATGTCTAATAAAGTCATCAACCCCTTCTACAAAATCCTCTCGCAATCCCTGCCGATTAGGATAATTTCTATTGTACATCCAAGTACGATCTTCTATCTATACAAATAAAACAAGAACAAATTAATTTATTCTACAATTATAAATTAATTATATATTTTTTAGTTAATTCAAGATAATTATTTTTTTCTAATTACACCAATTTATATCCTAAAAGTTCAATTCATATCCAAAAGGTCCAATTCATATCTTAAAAGTTCAATTCATATCCTAAACGTTCAATTCACAAGAACAAATCCTAAAAACTAAAAATTCAATTCATATCCTATGATTTTAAACATAAACTAACTAAACTAAAGAAATTCAACCCATACCCTAAAAGTTCGATTCACAACAACAAATTAATTTATTCTACAATTATAAATTAATTATATCTTTTTTAGTTAATTCAAGATAATTATTTTTTCCTAATTACACCAATTTATATCCTAAAAGTTCAATTCATATCCTAAAGGTCCAATTCATATCTTAAAAGTTCAATTCATATCCTAAAAGTTCAATTCACAAGAACAAATCCTAAAAACTAAAATTTCAATTCATATCCTACGAGTTTAAACATAAACTAACTAAACTAAAGAAATTCAACCCATACCCTAAAAGTTCGATTCACAACAACAAATTAATTTATTCTATAATTATAAATTAATTATATCTTTTTTAGTTAATTCAAGATAATTATTTTTTCCTAATTACACCAATTTATATCCTAAAAGTTCAATTCATATCCAAAAGGTCCAATTCATATCTTAAAAGTTCAATTCATATCCTAAAAGTTCAATTCACAAGAACAAATCCTAAAAACTAAAATTTCAATTCATATCCTACGAGTTTAAACATAAACTAACTAAACTAAAGAAATTCAACCCATACCCTAAAAGTTCGATTCACAACAACAAATTAATTTATTCTACAATTATAAATTAATTATATCTTTTTAGTTAATTCAAGATAATTATTTTTTTTCTAATTACACCAATTTATATCCTAAAAGTTTAATTCATATCCAAAAGGTCCAATTCATATCTTAAAAGTTCAATTCATATCCTAAAAGTTCAATTCACAAGAACAAATCCTAAAAACTAAAATTTCAATTCATATCCTACGAGTTTAAACATAAACTAACTAAACTAAAGAAATTCAACCCATACCCTAAACTAAACTCATTCATAAATAATTGACTAATTAATAAAACTAATTAGTTAAAAAACTAATTAACAAAACTAATTAAAACAAGACCTAAACCCTAATCCTCAATAAAATATAATGTTCAAATAATTGAAACACTAATCAATTGAAACTAATTCATAACTAATTAATAAAACCTGAAAATAATAAATAAATAGGTTGTAATTCAAACCTAGAATTTTTAGGAGATGGAGAAGGAGATCGAGGGGCGGCAGTGGCAGCGGCAGCGGCGACGGCAACGGCGAGGGTGAGGACTGGACGGCGAGGGGGAGGGCTGGACGGTGAGGGGGAGGGCTGGGAGAAGGAGAGAGGGGAATGAAGGTTTAGAGTGAAGAAGAGGGAAAAATTTCAGAGAAATGGGGTTTTCCCCCGTTTTTCACTTCTCTGATTTTAGAATTACCGACTAAAGTTGGTCGGTAATTTTGGTCGGTACATTAAGTGCTGACCGTTTGACCAAAAACCGACCAACTTTGGTCGTTTTTTTTTTAAAAAAAATTTAAATTCTTTAACCGACCAACGTTGGTCGGTAATTTTAAATATAAATTCTTAAATATTATAAAATATTTTAAATAATTATTAAAATTTAAAAAATTGGATCCAGATTACCGACTAACGTTGGTCGGTAATCCAAAATTTTCTTGTCTGACCAGCTATTGACCAATTTACCGACCAACGTTGGTCGGTATTTAGTTTAAAAAAAATGTAAATGTTTTTTTCCCAGTTTGCGTCCAACCTGGACGGTTTTTGATCGTATTTTTTGACCGACCAACGTTGGTCGGAAATAGTTGGTCGGTTTTTAGCAGATTTTTAGTAGTGAGTGAATACAACCAATGAAATATACTGAATACATCAGTAATAACATGTATTAAGAATAACTAAAATGCTGCTAATACAAATTCATTTGAATACACAGAATATAAAATAGCGAATACAGTAAATACAAACATTGAATCTAATGAATGCAACAATAAAAAATATTGAAACACACTAAATACTAAAGTTAAATACAACAGCTATATACAACTGAAAAATTATTCTAATTAATTGGGTTGATAATGAGGCATGTAAGAATTGATTTTGTTGAGTTATATTAGGAGTGTATCACGCTAATTGATATTATTTCCGTTATCAGACAGCTGGACATACCTATTTTTAAGGTGATTGTCGTTATTGTATTCATGAATACATGGCGCGAATACATTTGATTACATTTTCGTACAACTGGACTCGCCTGATTTTTGCGCTTTTTGCTGACAACAGCGCGAATACATGTGCGTGCAGCTGGACTGCCATGATTTTAGGCATTTTTTGCTGCTGTATTCATGAATACAACAACGCGAATACATGCGCGTACAGTTGGACTATCTTGATTTTAGGTGGAAGTAGATTCAGTACTTCATCGATTTTAGTTGAAGTAAACGATTGATCTCTATCGTATCAAGCATGAATCGATCTTTTTTATTCAATCTAGATCCCCTGGAAGCAGAAGAATTGCTGAAACTGCGTGAAACCCTCACAAGGGTTTATGTACAAAGAACGGGGAAACCCTTATGGGTTGTATCCGAAGATATGGAAAGAGATGTTTTTATGTCAGCAACAGAAGCCCAAGCTTATGGAATTGTTGATCTTGTAGCGGTTGAATGAAAATAACATGAATTTCGTGCAAATTTGTGATTTGAGATTTTATCTTCGAATTGAATATTCTATTAAAGAGTGTGCTGCTGTATTCACGAATACAACAACACGAATACATGTGAATACATGCGCGTACAGCTGGACTGCCCTTATTTTAGGCGCTCTTTGTTGCTTTATTCATGAATACAGCCACGCGAATACACTACCGTAACAACTGAATAGTAGCTATATGAAGTAATTATGTATAGGGTAATTATAGAAAGTTAATAATCACAAAACAATAGTAGTTTCTGAAAATTCTTTCTTTTGTTATCGCAACTGAATAAGGAAATACTACGAGAGTGTTCGAAGGCAAACTCCAATCACATTTACTGTTCAATATTTCCAATCTTGCGTAAGGAATCATATTTGTTAAATTTTGAATTTAATCTGAACTCTGAAGGGCCCACCATTAGAGCTGGTCTAAACAAAAAGATGTTCTAAATCGGGATTTTGGTAAGTATATCTTTGGTTAAAAAATAGAGTTCGAGTGACACAGGAAATCCTTTGGCCTCAAAAAGAATGAACCTTAAGGAATTAAATAATATTTCGTTGATCATATTTTTTGCAAATAGCTTTTAAATATCTTAAATTCTTAGTAAAATTTATTTCAAAAAATTTAAAGAATATATATATATTTAAAATTAGATAAAAATAAATCACAAAGAAATTGAAAGGGGAGAAGTATATGGTAAGTTTATAAAATAAATTGAAAAGCCTGGATAAGGAAAAATGTCCCTATGGCAATAAATGTAGAACTTAAAAATAGAGACAGATCGGCGAAAGAATCTATTAGATGAGACGAGAAGATAGTGGAGTTAAGAGGAGTCGTTGACACACATGTAGCGGTATGCATGGTATTTGGTGGGTAATCAGTTGATCACGGATTCGAATGTGGACTTTTATTGCAGATGAGCTGTCAGAATTGGCAATTTCCTGGCAACAATACATATAACACATTTCCTGGCAAGTTGTGTTCCATTCCATTCCATATACGGATGTTCATTCCTTCTTCCCCACTCCAACTGAAATGCTTATCTAAGCAATTACGTACATCGAAATTTAAAAAAAGAAAAAGTATTTTTTGTGTTAAAAGAAAGTCTTAGTCCACACCTTGTGCTTCAAGTAAACCATTATTGATTTGTCATCAGGATCCACGTTTAAACAAATATATAAATAATAGTAGCGATTTTGATTCTGTGTAATACTACAACCTTTTTTGGTAGGTTAAAAGGGAAGTTGAACGGCAGCCGTCTGGCTGGATTCAGAATTCAAATCGTGTTTAGTTGAGGAGCACGCTTGACTCCTTTTCTAGTTTCTGACAGCGGATTTGTCTCCACAAAATAAGGAAACTCAAACTCAACCTACTTTACACCCTTAAAGTGCATTGTCCGAAAAAGCAGGAACCCCAAACAAATAATACTAAGTCCAAACCACAACCACTGTCACAGAGAAGGAGAAGAAACAAACTCACATCAGGTAATCTTCCAAAACCAGCTTAAGCATCATATAATAAGTCCCAATAGATCACACCCTTGGGTGCGGCGTGAACGTAGGATGCCTTCTGCCGTTTATCAAGTCCCCCGCCCCCACCAGCCTCACCACCAGCGGGGGCTTTGATCGATTATTATTTTTCTGATTGATACATTATTGTATGGCTTTCTTCTCTTTTACCAAATTTTGACTGCTCTACCTTCTTATGAATAATTTAATTTGAGCGCGGGGAGGGGAGATTTGATTCTCTCTGCTTTCAAGCTGAATTAATTTGAGACTAATTACTGGGTTAGTGGATCGGAATGGTAGTTTTGATTCCCTTTCAAATTCATTGATTCAAATATCAGCCTCTTTAGATTATTATTTTGCTTTTTGTAACACCCCTAAAAAAATGCTACTCTTTTCAGGTCTGACTACTAGTTTGCCAGCCGAAAATTATATGCTGGTCTAAATTGAGATTCAGGGTATTGTGACAAACGAAAGCATAGGCATAGCTCAGAGTTCCTGATATGGCTGACGGGAACGGTTTGGACGGAAGTACAGGACTTAATGGAGCCTCTTCATCATCAGGAAACCGCGCGCCGCAGACTGTGGCAGATACCAATACAGGCCAGCAGGACTCTGACAAGACCAAACAATCCGAGAGCACTAATACAGTTCCCTTTTACAAGCTCTTCTCCTTTGCTGATTCCACTGATAAAGTTTTGATGATCATTGGTACAATTGCCGCTATTGGCAACGGATTGTCCTTGCCTATTATGACCATTCTTTTTGGAGAGTTGACTGACTCATTCGGACAAAACCAGAATAACAAAGATGTGCTTCGGGTAGTCTCCAGGGTAAGAAGAGACTTCACCTTTTAACCGTATGCTTTCTTCAACTTTTTCCAAATAGTATCACTCCTATTTCTCTAGTATAGCCCCTTATTTGATCTCTTTATAAACTGAGTAGTAGCCTTTCCGAAAGTGAAATTTGTCTAATTTCATGTAGGTCTCACTGAAATTTGTCTACTTAGCATTGGGATGTGGGGCAGCTGCATTTCTTCGTAAGTTCTCATTCTGATGACAGTTCTTGGGTCTGCCATACTAAGCATAGGCAATCTTGACCTATTATGATTGAAGTTTAAATTAATGACTTTTGTTCAGAGGTCGCTTTTTGGATGATCTCCGGTGAAAGACAGGCTGCTCGAATAAGGAGTCTCTATCTGAAAACTATTTTGCAACAAGATATTGCTTTCTATGACAAGGAAACAAATACGGGAGAGGTGGTTGGGAGGATGTCCGGTGACACTGTTCTTATACAAGATGCAATGGGCGAGAAGGTACTCATGCCAAAAAGCAACTCTACTAAGCCCTTCCTTGTAGTTCACATTCTGCATAAAAAAATCCTTTGTGAGAATAGAATTGCTCTTTCTATACTTGATGTTGTTTCCTTAACTTCGGCAGGTAGGGAAATTTGTACAGCTAATATCAACATTTATAGGGGGCTTTGTTATCTCATTTACCAAAGGCTGGCTTCTCACACTTGTCATGTTATCAGTCATTCCTCTACTTGTCATATCTGGTGGAGTGATGTCCCTTATCCTATCTAAGATGGCATCCCGTGGACAAGATGCTTATGCCAGGGCTGCAACGGTGGTTGAACAGACAATTGGCTCCATTAGAACGGTATGTCATACGTCTAAATTATTGGGAATGCCCATCCTCATGCTCTGATGAGATTTGTATGGGAGCAAATCAATCTTTCTTTGACTTTCTTCTCAGAAAATCACTAGTAGAAGTATGATATGTGTCTTGTTTCCTCCTCAGGTTGCATCATTTACAGGAGAGAAGCAAGCTGTGGCTAACTATAACATGTCCCTAATTAAAGCTTACCAGTCAGGTGCAAATGAAGGGCTGGCAACTGGATTAGGTCTTGGGTCACTTTTTTCTATTATATACTGCAGTTACGCTTTGGCTATCTGGTTTGGCGCAAGGCTTATCTTGGAAAAAGGATATACTGGTGGTCAAGTTCTCAATGTAATTATAGCTGTGTTAACTGCTTCCATGTGAGTCTTCCTTAGAACTACTAAATTCCTTAAATTCTACATACACAATCCATCATGTAAATTGAAGATGACTATCTCTTACTGGATTTTCAAAGCTTTAATTCATGCGATATGATTAAATATTTTTATGACAGGTCCCTTGGCCAGGCATCTCCCTGTATGACCGCATTTGCTGCAGGTCAAGCTGCCGCTTTCAAGATGTTTGAAACAATAAAGAGAAAGCCGGAGATAGATGCTTATGATACCAACGGAAAGATATTAGACGACATCCGTGGTGATATTGAATTGAAAGATTTGTACTTCAGTTACCCAGCCAGACCTGATGAGCAAATATTCAGTGGATTCTCACTATTCGTACCAAGTGGCACAACTGCAGCTTTGGTTGGACAAAGTGGAAGTGGGAAGTCAACAGTCATAAGTCTGATAGAAAGATTCTATGATCCTCAAGCTGGTCAAGTTCTGATTGATGGAATTAATCTCAAAGACTTCCAGCTTAAGTGGATCAGGGGAAAGATTGGTCTTGTGAGCCAAGAACCTGTGCTTTTCACAGCAAGCATTAAGGAAAATATTGCGTATGGCAAGCACAATGCTACTGCTGAAGAGATTAAGGCTGCGGTTGAGTTAGCAAATGCCGCAAAGTTCATAGATAAACTACCACAGGTTTTATTTGGAACTTAGTCTGGTCATGTTTCTAAAGTCTTTGCTGATTCTTTCAGCTTTCTTTGTCATCATCTGAGCTTATCAGGAACCAAACTAAGTTCCTGATTGTTGTTGTTACTAAAGCTGTTGATTGTTTATAAATTTTTGACGTGTACCATTGTTTACCATTTACACGAAAACTTCTGTGTTCAGGGTCTAGACACCATGGTTGGAGAACATGGAACTCAACTTTCTGGTGGGCAAAAGCAAAGAATTGCCATTGCAAGAGCAATATTAAAAGATCCACGGATATTACTGTTAGATGAAGCAACAAGTGCACTAGACGCAGAATCTGAGAGAGTTGTACAAGAAGCATTGGATAGAATTATGATCAACAGAACAACCATCATAGTTGCGCATCGATTGAGCACAATAAGGAATGCTGACATGATTGCAGTCATTCATCGGGGAAAAGTTGTTGAAAAAGGTATTGAACCATGTCCCTTAGTTAGATATGCTGTTCTCTGACCTCCAGTCCATCATCAACATTGCTTTCACTGTTATTCTGTTCAACGATGTATACTAATCCAGAATGTTATAGTAGTCTGGTTAGCATGTTTAAGTGACAAATTCATGACGTCTGATTTCAGACATGTCCAACCAAGAACTTTGTCATTACTATTATTTTTGCGTCTTGTCACTAGACACTCTTATGAGCCTATTGCTTGTTTTCTTAATCTGTAAGTCTTTCCTAGGGAATCTTTAAGGGATTCCTCCACTGAGAGTTTCTTTTCCATCACAAATAGTTCTTAAAAGAAAGACTCAAGCATTCTCTTTAATGTCATTGCTCTGGACTGTTCAGGCACACATCACGAACTACTCAAGGATCCCGAGGGAGCGTACTCTCAGCTTATACGCTTGCAAGAGGTGAACAAAGAAACAGCACAATCAGGCTTAAACGAGAGGGACAGATTAGATAAATCTATGGGATCTGGTGGACAGTCAAGTCAAAGAATGTCACTCTTACGATCTGTCAGTCGTAGTTCATCTGGCATAGGAAATAGCAGCCGCCATTCACTCTCCATCTCATATGGTTTACCTACTGGACTTAGTGTACCTGAAACAGCTAATGCAGACACAGAAACTGGTATCCAGGAAGTATCTGGAAAGCCGTTAAAGGTCCCTATCCGTCGCTTAGCCTATCTCAACAAGCCTGAGGTACCCGTGATCATAATTGGAGCTGTGGCTGCAATTATTAATGGTACTTTACTTCCAATTTTCGGCATCTTATTCTCTAGCGTGATCAAAACATTTTATGAACCACCGCATCAACTAAGGAAGGACTCAAAGTTTTGGGCTCTCATGTTTGTTCTTCTTGGAGCTGTAACTTTAATTGCATTTCCTGCAAGGACATACCTTTTTAGTATAGCTGGTTGTAAGTTGATAAGAAGAATTAGATCAATGTGCTTTGAGAAGGTGGTCCACATGGAGGTAGGATGGTTTGATGAATCTGAGCACTCCTCTGGAATGATTGGTGCTAGGCTTTCTGCTGATGCAGCCAAAGTGCGTGCGTTAGTAGGAGATTCACTTGCTCAAATGGTCCAAGATTCTGCATCAGCAATTGCAGGTTTAGCTATTGCTTTTGAAGCAAGTTGGCAGTTGGCACTTATCATCCTTGCTATGATACCTCTAATTGGTTTAAATGGGTATGTTCAAATCAAGTTCATGAAAGGATTCAGTGCAGATGCAAAGGTTTGTCTGTGTCCTTGTTACAAAGCTTACTTATAGTGAACTACGTTACTTGTAATATTAAAGACTTGGAGATAATCAAGTCTTAAACTTGAAAATTGCTCTCAAACATCAGTTAAATCGATAAACCAGCAAAGATAGAAAGCTTTTAATCTCTCAGATGGTTTATTGGTTATTATCTGCTACCGTTGCCAAATTCTTTTGGTGATAATGTTGCTGATTAGTCGTACTTTTCACAGATGATGTATGAGGAAGCAAGTCAAGTTGCAAATGATGCTGTTGGAGGTATAAGAACTGTTGCGTCATTTTGTGCAGAAGAGAAGGTGATGGAAATATACAGAAGAAAGTGTGAAGGCCCATTGAAGGCAGGAATGAAGCAAGGTTTAATTAGCGGGATAGGGTTTGGTGTATCATTTGCTTTGCTGTTTCTTGTATATGCAACCAGTTTTTACGCGGGAGCTCATCTTGTTCAGGATGGAAAAATCACTTTTTCAGACGTTTTCCGTGTATGTACAATAATGAATGCCCCCGTTACATTTTTCTCTTTTTCAGGATTTTAGTTAAAGTGGTTGTTATGAGGCTAAATTGGAGTATCTGCAACCTGGCAGGTTTTCTTTGCTTTAACGATGGCAGCTATAGGTATTTCCCAGTCAAGCTCATTGGCACCAGATTCAAGCAAGGCCAAGGATGCTGCTGCTTCCATATTTGCTATTCTAGACAGGAAATCCAAAATAGATCCAAGTGATGATTCTGGTATGACACTGGACACTGTTAAGGGAGATATTGAGCTGCAGCACGTAAGCTTTAAGTATCCAACGAGGCCAGATGTTCAAATTTTTAGAGACCTTTGCTTGACCATTCGCAGTGGAAAGGTAAATTTATGGTTTGATTTATATGTTAGCCCTACTGCGTAATTCATTGGTTAACTTTGTTATCTTGGTATGAGTTGAAATTTCAGACGGTTGCTTTGGTTGGGGAGAGCGGATGTGGAAAGTCAACCGTAGTATCTTTACTGCAAAGGTTTTATGATCCTGATTCAGGCCAGGTTACATTGGACGGAATAGAGATTCAGAAGTTCCAAGTAAAATGGCTGAGGCAGCAAATGGGACTTGTAAGCCAAGAACCAGTGTTGTTCAACGACACAATCCGAGCCAATATTGCATACGGAAAGGAAGGAAATGCAACTGAAGCAGAAATTATAGCAGCAGCAGAATTAGCAAACGCCCACAA
This sequence comes from Nicotiana tabacum, assembly GCF_000715075.1. Lineage (NCBI taxonomy): Eukaryota > Viridiplantae > Streptophyta > Magnoliopsida > Solanales > Solanaceae > Nicotiana > Nicotiana tabacum. The sequence goes on from NC_134096.1 coordinate 1,897,291, forward strand.
GTTCATCAGTGGTTTGCAACAGGTTGGTTTGAACCGACACCTTTGCTACCTTTGATATTGCCATTGATGATAATTCCTTGTTATCCATCGTTGTTAGGCGAGCTTATAATAATTACATTTGAAACTATATGAATTATAGGGCAGTGGGAGAGCGAGGAACTCAGCTGTCAGGTGGGCAAAAGCAACGAGTGGCAATAGCGAGGGCCATAGTGAAAAATCCGAAAATCCTACTATTGGATGAGGCGACGAGCGCATTGGATGCAGAATCAGAGAGATTAGTTCAAGATGCACTTGACCGGGTGATGGTAAATCGTACAACCGTGGTGGTAGCACATAGATTATCAACCATTAAAGGAGCAGATGTAATTGCTGTAGTCAAAAATGGAGTGATCGTGGAGAAAGGGAAGCATGAGACTCTTATCAACATCAAAGATGGTTTTTATGCCTCTTTGGTGGCCCTCCACACGCGTGCTTCTTAGTTCTACTTCTTTTTTTCATCAAGTAAATTGTATTCATTTTAATTTCGTTATCTTTTTGACTTTTGCTGAAGAAGAGTTTCTTTAATAGTGTACTGCAAGTCATATAAAGCATAGTATAGTAGCATTCTTCAATTACCAAATGAGAGAAGCAAGTAAACTTGCCTCCCCGACTTGACTTGATGTGTTCTGGTTATTAAGTTCCCACATCTTTTTCTCATTCTCTTTACTGGTTTGGCTGCATGCGCATTACTCGTGGTATGCCATCAATCATGAATTAGATTTATGAACATTTTACCTGGAAATATGTTAATTGAAACTATTCTTTTGTTCTTAAACAATTTATAGAAATTCTTTTTTTATATTTCTAATGTTTGGTATTTATCAACAAGAGGTTTATCGTTTCATATTATAAACACTACTAGAAATCTACCAAAATCCGTCGAAACCATACCGACCGAAATCGGTCGAAAAATATCTAGATTGGTCGCAAGAGTAAAATAAATTTTTTTACTAAAAAGTACCGACCACTTTCAGTTGGAAAAGTGGTCCCACAATAAAGAAACAATGCTTTGTCCGACAAATATAAAAATTTCGACCGATATCGGTCGAAAATTGGTCAATCTTTGATCAAGACCTGGACAAACTTGCATATTATTTATCAAAAAAGAGTTTAATTAAAAAATTCAAGTATACCGACCGAATTCGTTCGGAAATTTTGATTTAATTTTTTCCGCCCATGCTCAATTATATTTTTTCCCCAAATTATTATGAATATACCGACCGATTTCGGTCAGTATTAGTGGTCAAAAATAGTCAACCACTTATAAATTATTGTTATTTACAATCTCTCTCTCTCTCTCTCTCTCTCTCTCTCTATATATATATATATATATATATATATATAGATTGTAAATATATATATATATATTATATATATATAAATTATGTGTGTGTATTATATATATAATTTATATTGTTAAATATATATATAGATTGTAAATAATAATAATTTAATTTTTGACCACTAAAACCGACCGAAATCAGTCGGTATATTTATAATAATTTTGAAAACTTATTTTTGTTATGGGAAAAAAATAATTGAGCCTGAGCGGGAAAAATTTAATCAAAGTTTCTGACCGAATTCGATCGGTATACTTGAGGTCAAACAGTCAAAAGTTATTTTATTATTACCGACCGACATTTCCGACCGAAGTCGGTCGGTAATATTCTAATTAGACTAACAAACGAGTTTTCTTCCCCATTTTCATCTCCCCCCCTCTCTTCCATCTCTCTTTCTCACACCTTTTTACCCAAATCCCACCCAAAATCAAGTCCCCCACCCCCAAAATCGAAGCCCCACTAGTGTTTCTCCGCCCGCCGCTTTCCACTGCCGCCCGCCGCCTCCACCACTATCACTCCCCTCCCGCCGCCACCACTGTCATTCTCTTTCAAGATTAGTGTTCTACCTTATTAGCCTTTTAATTTTTAATTTATTGTATGCCTAATATAATTTCATGCATTTTTAGGTGTTTTGTCTATTTTGAATTTATGTGACTAAATAGGGGTTTTGTACTACATTATAATTAAAGTGAAATACACTGTAACTAAAATTGATTATGCACTAATAGAGGTGTATAAATTATTTAAACTAGTTAATTTGTGGTGTATAAATTATATAAACTAGGGTTTAGTGCTCTTAATTTATGAAGTTGGATGCTTTTAATTTTATTTATTGCTTTTAGAAATAATTTATTCTTTTAGGGTTTAATTAATTATTTTGCTTTTAGAAATTTAGGGTTTATTAATTTAGGGGATAATATTGTTCTATTAGTGTTTATTGCTTTTAGAAAATTAGGCTTAATTAATTATGCTATATTAATTGAATGTGTTAACAAATTATAATTGAATGAGTGGGTTACAAATCTAAAGATGCCCGAGGGCTATGCTTCGAACTTGGAAAAACGTGCCGATATGGTTGAAGGAAAGCTGACTCATATGAAAAGTCATGATTGTCATATCTTCATGGAAATCTTAATCCCTATTGCATTTTGTGGTTTTCCTGAAAATATCTCGAAACCCATCACAAAGATAAGTTTGTTCTTCGAAGACTTATGTTCTACCACATTAAGGGAAGAAAACCTATTTGAAATGAAGCAGAACATTCTTGTAATCAGTAATAAGCTGGAAAAGATTTTTCCATGTGGTTTCTTTGATGTGATGGAACACCTTCCAATTCACCTTGTACACGAGGCGCGACTTGGAGGGCCAGTTCAATGCAGGTGGATGTATCCATTCGAGAGGTAATGATCAAACCTTGATTCATTCTTGTAATTTTTTTAAACATTATCGTCTAATATGACAATGCGCAGGACTATCGACAAGTGTAAACGATTTGTTAAACAGAGGAATATGATTGAAGAATTCATATGCGAAGCCTATCTTGCAAAGAAAACTACCCATTTTTGTTCTTACTACTTCGACAGTCATGTGCCATGTGCTAAAAATAGGCCCAATCGGCACATGTCGTAATTGAAAATGATCCATTATATCCACCAATATCCATATTCAATTAACCAGGCCGAGGTTCTAAAGATCAATAAAAAAAGGGCCTAAGTAGTGTGGAGTACAAATCAACTTCAAATCATGTGTTGCTAAATTGTCTGGAAGTTCAACCCTTTCTTAAGTAAGTGTTGACATAAGATTAATGTACATGGACTACTATTTAATTCAGTTGATGAAACTAACAAAATTTTCAATGTGTCGCTCAGTGATTTCCTGAGTTAATTTAGCCATGATGCTGTATATTCTACATTTAAGGCATGATTTAAACAGTGTTTAAGTGCATGTTACATACTTTCTCATATGTGAATATACATACTTGGTCACTTGTAAATATACTTGCTCACTTGTAATTTATTTAACACTACATGTAGGTCAATAATCCAAACAATGGTGTTAATCAATTTTTGAAAGATATATCTTGGGGATCTGCACCTACGGTTACAACTATGTCTAAGTATTTTGTGAATGGTTATAAATTTTACACCGAGGAATGCTCCAAGTATAAAAAAAGTAATAACAGTAGGGCGTGTGTCAAAGGTGGTGAAGGCAACCAGGATAGGGAAAATGATTATTATGGTGTGATCAAAGAGATTCTAAAATTATCATATTCAGGTTGGCCAAATAAGAAGATCATACTTTTTCGATGCAAGTGGTTTGACCCAACACCTAGAAGAGGTACAAATATAGACTCACAGTACAACATAATTGAGGTTAATAAAAAGAGGGAGTATGATCGCTATGATCCTTTTATAATTGCAGAAAAAGTTAGGCAAGTATATTATACTCCATATCCATTGCGTAGGGATAAGGCTGATTGATTGGTTATAATCAAAACTAAGTCTGCTGGTAGGGTGGAAGTTAAGAATGTGCTAGATGTTGCTTACCAAAATGATACCTCAAGTGTTAACCAAATGGTGGATGATCAGTTAGAAAATGACTTGGAGCATCTTCAATGCATATTAGAAGAAGTTGATATGGAGGAAATAACAATCATAGAAAGTGAGGACGAAGAACCAGCTGATGAAAATGAAATAAGTGAAGAGGAAGAATTTTCGGACGAGAAAGGATACTTCGAAGACGACTAGCATGTTAGTTTTTTCAAGCGCTCTTAACTTATATAGATTTATATTCTCAATTCTAATATTTTCTTTAATTTATGCAGATGACCGGTAGGGGTCGAGGTAGGTCTAGGAAGGATAATAGGCCTATTGATCATGAGGATGGTGCTACACCCTCACTTCCTTCCACTCCACACTTGCATCCCTCCGCTGCTGATGGCCGACAACAATCTTCTAGGCACACATATTTTTCACAAGATCCATCTACTCATCAAGCTACCTACCATTCACCCTCCCAACAGTATTCTTACCATTATCCACCACAGGGCTATACCCCGCTTCCTCCACAAGATCCTGCATATAGTTACATGGGTCCATCGAGTCAGCAGTCACAGGGCCATGTAGTGATACGACCGTCATCTTCTCCATTTTTTTCACCACCAGCTGGATCGTATCCATTTAGATTTCAGCTACCCATATCGCAATAGTGGTCTGGATCGCAACAGAGGTCTAGATTGCAACAAGGGTCTAGATTGCATCCATCTTCATCAGTGACCTCGTCTCCCTCTCCACCGAGTTCGTCTCCTAGCATTTCTAGACTTCGCCTTTGGTATAGTAGCGCTGAGCCAGATGCCTCCCCTTCTACGCACGCTTCAGATTCATCGGAGGATGATGATCCAGAGGAAGTGTGGTATGATCGTTATCATAGGATGATCATCAGGCCTGAGGGCAATGGGTAAAATTTATTTATTACTTATTTATTTTTGATGAATTATAATAGCTAGTCTTGTTTATTTAATGTAATTGCTATGTTGCAAGTTCATATCTAGTCATCAGACTACAAAGATAATCAGTGAAACTCTTGGCATGTTGTATGATGCACCACCCTATGCGACTTGGAGTGAATTTTCACCGGAGCTCATAGAGAAAATTTTCAACAAATTTAAGGTTTTAATACAATTCTTATCTATTTAAGCATTATATTAACAATATTTTCATCTAACGTTACACACATCATTTGCAGACTAAGTGTGCCTGGGAGGACCGACATAATAGGTTCATTCTTGAAAATTTTGAGTTCAAATGCCGTTAGAGACTATCTGATTCCTTCTGTTCTGCTCGGAAGAAGAGCAAGAAGCCTTCATGGGTTCTACCGCACATATGGGAGGATCTGCTGAGGCAGGGGAATACTGAGAAATTCGAGAAGCGGAGTGAACATGAAAAGAAGGCCTGAGCATCTGAGAAGGGTGGCTCCTTGCACTGTGTGGGTGCAAGGAGCATGGGGACTGCGAGAAGACTACTGGTAATTTCTTAAAATATTTAATTATATTTTTATCGATCTATATTTATATATTTTTATTTAGTTAACATGTTTTATTATATTCGTAGGAAAAAATTATTGGAGGAAGATGACTCATGATAAGTTCTTCATGGAGAGTCACATCCGGAAGAAGAAGGCACCGACATATCCAACTATATGGATCAAGGACCGGGCGGAGACTACATATGTAAGTTTCATAACTACTATAACTTGAAATTAATGTTTATAATATTATATAGTTAATAATTTTCTATCTTCTAAATAAAGGGTCGCTACAAGACTAATGTGAAGGAGTACACTCAGAGCTTGCCACCGAATGAGCAAGGCAAGCGACCACCCCTTTCAGACGAAGAAGCGCAGGAGATATGGTTGGATGTCGTCAGTGCTCCTAAAAAGGGGAAAGCATACGGCTTTTCAGAGAGATCATTTCGGCACTACAGGGCTGGATTGCAAGGTATAGGGACTTCCGCCCAGGGCGAGGCAATTGATAGGTCGACTTTTTCGTCTATAGAGAAGAAGGTCGCAAAGCTGACAACAGAGCTTGAAGAGACAAAGGCTAGAGAACAAAAGAGAGATAAACAATTTGACACCTTTCAAGTTCAGCTAGAAAAGATGGACCAACAATTTAATGTCCTTCAAGGTCAGTTGTCCAATCTTCTTGCTAGCGGTGCTTTCCCTATTCCCCGGTCTCATGAGCCTTCCCTAGATGTGTCTCCTTCTCGTCGTGATCTTTCGAACCATGCCGACGATGAAGGTACTAGTAGTGGAGATGGAGATGATGTAGTGCAAAACACTCATTGAATGATGCTTGAACTTTTAACTTGTAAAATATTTTGTTGTTGGGTATGATGTTTTGTTAATATAGTTTAGTGGAGATGGAGATGATGTTTTATTAATATAGTTTTGATAGTTGTTATTGTTGTTATTGTTGTTTTTATTATTGTTGTTATTGGTTGAATGACAATAATGTAATGCTGCCATTATAGGTAATTGGTTGTTGGCAGGTGGTGCAGCTATAAGATAGCTGTATTCTGCCAAACACTTACCCAGAAAACCGATCGCCTACCGACCGAAGTCGGTCGGAAATGTTCAATTGATTTCCCAGAAATTTAAATTTACCGACCGACTTCGGTCAGAATTTTTGATTTTAATTTTTAAAAATATTTTAATAATACTGACCAATTTCGGTCGGAATTGAACAATTTTAAAAAAATAAATAATTAAAATTATGACCAAAATCGGTCTCTAATTTTAAAAATAATTAAAAATTATTTTTAAGAATACCGACCAATTTCGGTCGGTAAGTTTATTTTGTGTCAGGATATTTGGTCAAAGTGCGTTAAAAATTACCGACCGACTTCGGTCGGAAATATTGACTGTCTGCGGTCGATAGCCGTTAACAACCATTATTTTTTCTATGAATTGAAAATGGTCGGAAATCGGTCGATTTTTATTCGTTTCTGACCATTTTTGGTGGGTTTTTTTGGACGCTTTTTGATAGTTTTCTAGTAGTGAAAAATGTTGGAGATTGGTGAATTATTTAGTGTTGAATATCACACTTTCGGTGGGATGTGGTTATTTGGTGTTCTTATATGGTCTTTGTATTGATAAAAAATACATTTACTACGCAGGCAAGTTGAAGTGTGACATGTGGAAGGTAATACAGAATTGTACCAGAAGATGGCTCGACATTGATTGTAAGACATGGTGCATTTAAAGGTTTCACGGCTGAATGCCCCTTATATATAATCATGGGGAAGATCAGATGCCCACATGTGGATGTTGCATCTCCTGGTTTTCTGGATCTTTTAATAAAAAACCATAGAAAGCAGAAAATATGCTATTGCAGCAAACGAAACACCCTGATCTCCCAATCAAGACAAGAGTTGTAATTAAGATGCTTCCTCTTTCTCTTATGGTTTTCTTGCTTCGGGAAAGGTGGCAAATAAAACTCTTAGATTCTGCCACAAAGCTTGGGATTCCCCTTTACTTGTAATACAATTGCATTTGAGAATACTCCGTGGACCGGAACATCAACCCTCTAAATTGTTGTCCGAAAGCTTCAGGTACAATAAGGAGGAAATATTTAGCTTTGGTGCATTGGATAAAGTTAGATAGTACTTCACTTTCAAGAAAATTGTAGCTCATGTTTAACTTCTGAAGAATGAAGAGATTACTCACTTTCTTAGGAATTTCTCCTCATAAGGAGTTTCCCTAAAGATTGATAGAATTTAGGAAGGAAAGATATCGGTATAGGGGGTGAAACTGGGCCCATGGGACGCCTTAGTTTCCAATAAGGTAAACGGAGCAAGAGGCGTGATGACAAGGGACTAGAATGGAGGCAAGGATCCCCTCGAGCCGTGATCCGGGCAAAACGCCAGAACTCGGGAGTATCGGGGCCATGACACCAGGTTCGATTTGAATCCCAGAGGCATCAAAGATCATTACCAGGCAATCGAGCACGACCAACAATAGGCCATGATATCCGTGACCATCCGGATATCACGGCCTGGATCTCGGCACGTATAAGCAGGAATCTGGTGATTGGTTAAACGGAAGATTTTTACCTTTTTATGGAATTGTATTTAGAGTAGGACTCCCCTACTATATAAATGGGGTCTCATTATTCATTAACCACATTGTAACATACATATCAAGGCAATATTTTCATTTTCTCTGTTATTCAAAGTTCTCACTTTTGTTCATCAATGCTCAGTTATTGTGAGTCCGAGATCGAGAGCAGATATTTCATTAAGGCTGTTGTTGATTTCGGAACCTCCCCCATTAAGCGGTTTGGCAATTTATTACGTCCTCTATCTATTTAATCTAACACAATTTATCATTTGTATTGAATTAATCCACGTATCCTTAAAATCACTTACAAATTTAATTGTTATCCGTTTTTGAGGGTAAACGATTTGGCGCCCACCATGGGGCTAAGGATAATAGTGGCAATTTGATACAATTTCCTTAACATATCCTATTTTACACTTGTTCTTTGAGCTTTTAATTTCAGATCATAATTTAGAATGTCGAACCCCCAATCTGCCCCTTTGAATGTGGATGCTGAGTCTGGCCACCATAGCGAGAACAACAATGTGGTACCCAGTAATGGGGTTCCCCCTGTCGACCCCAATGGAGTTCCGGCCGCGGACCCGATCGACGCAAACTCACGTGTGGCCATCAATGCAAACTTACCTACCGATCTTAAGAATAACATCCGTGGGGGAGTCCGATCGGTGGCCCAAAATACACACGACACCAAAGGTGATGGGATCAACTTGCAAGTAATCTTTGAAATATTGCAGGCTCAGCAAGCAGCGATAACCCAGTTATAGAACCAGAGCCGCGACCCCTGCAGAGTCGAGCCTGAACCATCCCGAGAAAGTGCTCGCAGAAATGAACCAATCATAGAAAGGCCGAGTAAAGCTGAACTCGGGACCAACCCCGAGATCATAAAGATGCTTGAGGAACTGACAAAACGGGTGGAATCGGGAGAAAAGAAAATCGAAGCCAATGACAAAAAAGTAGAAACTTACAACTCTAGGGTCGACCAAATCCCAGGAGCACCACCGATATTGAAGGGCCTGGATTCTACGAAGTTTGTTCAAAAATCTTTTCCTTCGAGCGCAACTCTGAAACCGATCCCAAAAAAAGTTCTGCATGCCCGAAATTCCTAAGTACAATGGAACAACTGATCTAAATAAACATGTGACCTCCTACACGTGTGCCATCAAGCGGAACGACTTGGAAGATGATGAGATCGAGTCCGTCTTGCTGAAAAGGTTCGGAGAGACCTTGTCAAAAGGAGATATGATATGGTATCACAACTTACCCCTAGATCTATTGACTCATTTGTTATGCTTGCAGACGCCTTCGTGAAAGCACATGCCGGGGCCATCAAGGTCGAGACCAGGAAGTCAGACCTTTTCAAAGTGAAGCAAAGAGATAATGAGATTCTCAGGGAATTCGTGTTCTGGTTTCAAATGGAACGAATGGACCTACCTCCGGTCGCGGATGATTGGGCCGTTCAGTCCTTCACCCAAGGACTCAATACTCGAAGCTTACTGGCTTCACAACAGTTGAAGCAAAATCTGATAGAATACCCTGCGGTAACTTGAGCCGACATCCATAATTGGTACCGATCAAAATCAAGGTCGAGGATGATTAGCTCGGGGCCCCTTCCGAGTCCGTCTATCCCATCAGAGCTAGTGATAGATCCAAAAGAGACACTGATCGTGAACCAAGCTCGAATAGAGACCGGTATTAACCATACAATGGAGATCGAAAGGGGTAATGGGTCTGGACGAAACCTTGTGAGAAGTGAAAGAATAAGCGACCGAGGTCAAACTAACCGGGTACTCATGAGAAAAAGCAGTTTTGATAGGCCCATTGGGCCTAAGGAAGCGCCGAGGTTATCAGAGTACAACTTCAACGTCGACGTTGCTGCCATCGTATCTGCCATCGGACGCATCTAAGACACCAAGTGGCGTCAACCTTAACAGTTCGACCCTGCCCAAAGGGACCCCAACCTAATGTGTAAATATCATGGCACTCACGGTGACAGAACTGAAGAATGCCAACAATTGAGAGAGGAAGTAGCCCGTTTATTCAACAATGAACACCCCCGAGAGTTCCTGAGCGATCGAGCCAAAACTTATTTCAGGAATAGGGACTCCAATAAGCAGATCGAGCAAGCGGAACCTCAGCATGTCATTAACATGATCATTAGTGTGGTTGACGTCCCCTAGGAGACGATGTTAAACGCACCAAAGTGTCCATCACAAGGGAAAAATAGACTCGAGATTACGTGCCAGAAGGAACCGTATATTTCAATGACGAGGACGTTGAAGGCATCATGCAACCACAAAATGATGCACTGGTAATATCTGTACTCATAAATAAATCTTGAGTTAAGCGTGTGTTAATTGATCCAGGTAGCTCGGCCAATATCATAAGATCGAGGGTCGTATAATAGCTGGGGCTACAAGACCAAATTGTGCCTGTAGTTTGAGTTCTAAACGGATTCAACATGGCATGTGAGACCACTGAAGGGGAGATAACCCTACCAGTGAACACCATCGGAACCCTTCAAAAAACAAAGTTCTACATGATCGAAGGAGACATGAAATACAATGCTCTATTCGGGAGGCCATGGATTCACAACATGAGGGCAGTACCCTCGACACTTCACCAGGTGTTGAAATTCCCAACTCTAGGGGGGATTAATACAGTTTACGGAGAGAAACCGGCCATAAAAGAGATGTTCGCGATCAGTGAGGTGGTCTCGATATCTGCACTCTCGACATCAAAGAACCCGAGTTTAGTCACCTAGGAAGAAACCAAATAGATATCACCGATACCGGTCCAGACCGAGCCAGAAAAGCAGGGGACGGACGAGGATGAGAATTAAGGAGTTACCAGGTCTTTCATAACCCCTAACGATTCTGATGCTACCAAGTCAACCGTCGAGGAGCTGGAGCAAGTTATATTGATCTAGCACCTGCCAGATCGCCTGATCCCACCTTAACATGACAGGGATCCCTCCAAAAATAACTACTCACAAGATGAGTCTGGATCTGAAGTTTCACCCGGTCAAACAGAAAAGGAGGCCTCAATCCAAAGTCAAGCATGCATTCATCAAAGACAAGGTATCTAAACTCCTTAAAATAGGCTATATTCGGGAAATTAAGTACCCGGATTGGTTAGCAAACGTAGTAGTAGTCCCTCAAAAAGGAAATAAATTAAGAATGTGTGTGTATTACAAAGACTTGAACAAGGCATGCCCCAAGGACTCTTTTCCTCTGCCTAACATCTATCGCATGATCAATGAGATGGCTGGCCACGAGATCCTCAACTTTCTCGATGCCTATTCTGGGTACAACCAAATCCGGATGTACCTGGGCCTCCAGGAAAAACCTTCTTTCATCGCTAAATACGACACCTATTATTATAACGGAATGCCATTCAGATTAAAAAAAGCCGGTGCCACTTACCAACGCCTAGTAAATCGGATGTTTGAAGAGAAAATAGGAAAATAAATGGAGGTTTACATTGATGACATGTTAGTTAAGTCCCTGCGAGTAGAGGACCATTTGAAACATTTGCAGCAAACCTTCAACATACTGAAGAAATACAATATGAAGCTGAATCCATAGAAATGCGCATTCGGAGTCGGGTCCGATAAATTCCTCGGATTCATGGTGTCGAACCGGATAATCGAGATCAACCCCGATATCAATACAATATCGAATATCGACCCCAAACCGCCATCAAATCCCAAATTTTGGCAGACTTCGTGGCCGACTTCACGCCGACCCTAATACCCGAGGTCGAAAGGGAATTATTGTTGAACTCGGGGACTTCCTCGGGGATCTAGACCCTCTTTACCGACGGTTCCTCGAACGCAAAAAGGTATGGACTTGGCATCATATTAAAGCCACCGATGGGTAATGTAGTTAGGCAATCTATTAGAACTGTAAAATTGACTAACAATGAGGCTGAGTATGAGGACACAGTTGTAGGTCTAGAACTGGCTAAAAGCCTGGGGGCCGAGGTGATCGAAGCTAAGTGCGATTCCCTCCTCGTGGTGAATCAAGTCAATGGGACGTTCGAAGTAAAAGAAGAACGAATGCGAAGATACCTGAATAAACTACAGGTAACACTACATCGATTCAGGGAATGGACCCTACAACATATACCCCGGGATCAAAACAGCAAAGCCGATGCTCTAGCTAACTTGGGATTATCAGTTAATGATGACGAATTCAGCTCGGGAATGGTCATACAACTCATGAAATCGGTAGTGGAAGAAGGCTACGCCGAGATAAACTAGACAAGCTTAACCTGGGACTGGATAAATAAGTATATAGATTACCTGAATACCGGGAAGCTGCCCTCGGACCATAAAGAATTGAGAGATCTGTGCACAAAGGCGGCCATGTTCAACTTGTCCAAAGATAATACACTATTCAGGAGAACGTTCGATGGCCCACTCGCCATATGTTTGGGACCGAGAGATACCAAATATGTCTTGAGAGAAGTTCACGAAGGCACTTGTGGGAACCATTCGGGTGCCGAATCACTGGTTTATAAGATAATCTGAGCCGACTACTACTGGATCGACATGGATAAAGATGCGAAGGAGTTCGTACGAAAATACGACGGATGTCAGAGGCACGCACCGATGATCCACCAGCCCGGGGAGCTACTGCATTCGGTCTTGTCACCTTAGCCATTCATGAAATGGGGGATGAACACTGTCGGTCCCCTGCCATGGGCACCCGATAAGGCTAAATTTTTATTATTTATGGCTGACTATTTTTCTAAATGGGTTGAAGCCCAGGCATTTGAGAAAGTTAGGGAGAAAGAAGTTATTGATTTTATTTGGGACCACATAATATGCCGGTTCGAAATGCCGGCCGAGACCGTATGCAACAACGGGAAGCAGTTCATCGTCAATAAGATGAGCAGAGTTTTCAAGGACCATAAGATAAAAAAGATACTATCAACACGCTATCACCCTAGTGGGAACAGGAAGGCGTAGTCTACAAAAAAAGACCATATTCCAAAACCTTAAGAAGAGATTGACCGACGCCAAAGGAAAATGGAATTAAATTTTTCCCGAGGTCCTGTTCGCATATCGTACGACCTCAAAATCTAGTACCGGGGCCACCCCATTCTCGTTCGTCTACGGTGCCAAAGTGCTAATATCGATCGAAGTAGGAGAACCACGTTTTAGGTTCCGCTATGCTACCGAAGAGTGAAACTGTGAGGCCATGAGCATGAGCCTAGAACTATTGGACGAGAGGAGCGAGGCCGCCCTCGTCCGGTTGGCCGCCCAAAAACAACGGATCGAAAGGTATTACAACCGGAGAGCCAACCTCCGACACTTAAATATCGGGGACTTGGTGTTAAGAAAGGTGACACTGAACACACAGAACCTGAACGAAGGGAAGCTAGGACCGAATTGGGAAGGTCTATATTGAATTATCAAGATTACCGGTAAAGGATCATACAAACTCGAAGTAGGGAACTGTGAGCTACTACCGAACAACTGGAACGTAACCCACTTAAAACGATACTACTGCTAAGGTACGACCCCATTCATTCTTTTCTTTACATATGTTGCGAATTAGACTAACACTTGCAGGCAACAGCCAAAGAATAATGCAGCTATTAGGCCTGGAATCATGCGATGCACTCTTTTTCCCTTGAACCAGTTTTGTGCAAAATGGGTTTTTCTGCAAGGTTTTTAATGAGGCAACAATAGATCGTGCTAACTTAGAATTGAAGACCGGTTATGAACCGGAATCGAGGGCCACATCAACAGTATCCGAGTCCTCTTGACAATCGACCTCGAATACTGAGGGCCATCACCCCAGGATAATGATATTAGCAAAGAAGGAAACTTTGTGCGTAAACAGTCTATGTTCGGTGGGTATGTTACGAGGTATTATGACTTGTGTGAATTGTCGGTTTTGGTTTTAAGATATTTCAGAGTTAGCTTGAAAGAATGAATTTTCATGTTGGAAGCTTAAGTTGAAATAGTTGACCGGATGTTGCCTTATGTGTAAATGACCCCGAAATAGAGTTTTGATGATTCCAATAGCTCCGTATGGTGATTTTGGACTTAGGAGCGTGTCTAAAAAAATATTTGGAATCCCGTAGTAGAATTTGGATTGAAATGGCTAAAATAGAAAGTTGAGTTTGGAAGTTTGACCGGGGAGTTGACTTTTTGATATTGGGCTTGAAATCTGATTCTGGAAATTTGAATAGCTTCATTATGTCATTTATGACTTGTGTGCAAAATTTGAGGTCAATCAGACTTGATTTGATAGGTTCTGGAGTCGTTTGTAGAAATTGGAAGTTTTAAAGTTCATTAGGCTTGAATTGAGGTGCGATTCATGGTTTTAGCAATGTTTGATGTGATTCGAGGCTTCGACCAAGTTCGTATGATGTTTTAGGACTTGTTGGTATATTTGGTTGAGGTCCTGAGGGGCTCGAGTGAGTTTCGGGAGGTTAACGGGTCGATTTTGGACTTAGCATGTTGGTTGAAGACTGCTGGTGTAGTCTTCTGGTTTCCTTCTCCGCGTTCGCGAGAGGGCCCTCGCGTTCGCGAAGGAAAAAAATGGTGGGCATGGGTATTTTTCCTTCGCGTTCGCGAAGGGGAGCTCATGTTTGCGAAGAAGGGCTCCGTAAAGCATCGCGTTCGCGAGCAGTGTCTCGCTTTCGCGAAGAACAAATGTTGGGCAGCACATTTTGTGCTTCGCGAACGCGAGGGACTTGTCGCGTTCGCGAAGAAGAGAGGTCCGGATAGAGAGTTTAAGTTCTGAAAATGGGACTTAGTCCCATTTTCAGTTTTTGACGGATTGGATCTCGGGAAGAAGCGATTTTCAGGAGTTTTTCAAGGAAAATAACGGGGTAAGTGTTCTTAACTCAATATTGGTTAACTTACCTGAATCCATGGTTGTTTTTATCATTTAATTGGAGAATTAAGTTGGAAAAGTTTGCAAACCCTCTTGGTTTAAATTGAATATTTGAGGGTCGAGTTGGGGTCGAATTTTGGTAAACTTAGTATGGTTAGACTCGTGGTTGAATGGGCTTCTAGATTTTTTAACTTTTGTCGGGTTCCGAGACGTCAATTTTTGAACTAAATTTTGGATTTTTATGGGAAATTAGTATTTTTTATGGAATTAATTCCAATAAATTTTATTGACTGAATCGAATGAATTGTGGATAGATTCGAGGCGTTTGGTGGCCAATTCACGAGGCAAAGGCATAGCGGAGTAAAGAATTACACTATTTGAGGTATGTAACACTTCTAAACTTGGTTATGAGGGTATGGATCCCCGAATTTGGTATGATATAAATATTTGAAGGTGACACACATGATAGGTGACGAACATGTAGACGTGAACCACAGAAATTGTGTCTTGAATAAATCTTGTGAAGTTGTAAAATTTAAGAATCATGTTATTATCTGAACATATGGTACATGTTAGAGGAATTGAGCTGAGGCTTATGATAAATATCGTGGTTAGGCTACGTGTCAATATTTTAGGACCTATGGGGCCGTGTTGTCGTTGAATTAATTTTTCAAAAATATACATTTCACACTCAGTAATAATTGTCCATTGTGAGGATATTTATGGGATTGAGCTGCGCAACGCAGCATGCCATTTGGCTTTATTTATGTTATTATTAAATGGATCGGGACTGCCCGCCTGCAGCAGGCCAGGATGGCTTTGTATATTATTATTGTTCTGGATCGGGGTTGTCCGCCTGCAAAAGGCCTTATTGGCTTTACTATTTTATGGATCGGGGCTGCCCGCCTGCAGCAGGTCTTATAGGCTTTGTTATTATACGGATCGGGACTGCCCGCCTGAAGTAGGCCATATTCGCTTTGTATTACACTTGGGCTGAAGGAGCCCCTCTGGAGTCTGTACACACCCCCCAGTGAGCGTAGATGATCATCGATATTCGGGATGGACTTCCTAGGATATGGACTTGTCTTACTTACTGCTTATATATATATTTGGGATGAATTTTTCCAGGGCATGGACTTGCCTTAATTAATTGTATTGTAATGAGTTATTTGGACATGGATCTTGGTAGTATCATCTATATATAGGGATAAATTATCCCAGGGCTGGAATCATTTTATACGGTACTTAGTGACTGACTGTCAGTCGATGTGTAATTATATACGGGTTGGAACACCCCTGGGCTGGATTGGCCATAAACGGTACCGAGTGACCGGATAATTTGTGACCAGTATTTACATGAGGTCTTTCTACTGAGATGTCATATTCCTCATATCATGCAGTATTGATATATTTCACTTGTACTGAGTTTAACTGTTGAACTTGAAAGCATGCCTACATTTATGTACTATTACCTTTACTGGACTGTACCTGCATAGCTCATCATTTATTTCAGCCCAAAGGTTAGTCTTGTTACTTTTTGAGTTAGTTGTACTCATACTACACTCTGCACCTTGTGTGCAGATCCAGGTACTTTCGGACACGGAGATTGTTAGATTTCAGAATACTATCAGTTGGAGACTATGAAGGTAGTTGCTTGGCGTCCGCTGACCTTGTCTCTCTTTCCTTAAGTTATCGTACTGTTCTATATTTTCAGATAGTGGTTTTTATCAGTCAATCATTGTACTCATAATTAGATGCTCATGTACTCAGTGACACCGGGGTTTGAGAGTGTTATATTTGAAATTATGAGATTTCTTCTGCTGAATTAATTATTTCGTTTTCAAATTTAAAATAAATGGTGGTTTATTGGGATTTTTGGCTTGCCTAGTATTGAGATAGGCGCCATCATGACAGGTGAGATTTTGGATCGTGACAAGTTGGCATCAGAGCCTAGGTTACATTGGTCATATGAGTCATGAGCAGGTTTAGTGGAGTCTTGCGGATCGGTACAGAGACGTCTGTACTTATCTTCGAGAGGCTGCGGAACCCTTAGGAAAATTTCACTTTCTTGTATTCTGTTGTGCGAATTTGTTGATTCTGGAAACTAAATTTCTACTATTCTATTCTCTCACAGATGGTAAGGACACGTACTACCGAATCGGAGGCCAGCTACCAATGCCACCAGTTAGGTCCACGAGAGGCCGAGGCCGAGGTAGAGGTCGAGGTGTAGCTCGTACCACAGTTGGTCCAGCACCTGTAGTAACACCAGTTGCTCCAGCTCAGGAGCAGATTCCGGATATAGCTAAGCCGACAGGATCAGCTCAGGCACCAGCTGTGCCCATTGAGATTCCAGGCCTTCAGGAGACTTTGGACCAGATATTGGCAGCCTGCACTGGTCTTGCTCAGGTGGTTTCGGCTCAGGCCGCACCTTCCACTTCTCAGGCCGGGGGAGGTACTCATATCCCCGTTGCCCATACTCCAGACCAGGTAGTACAGAGACTCCAGATACGGGGGGCACTACCAGCCCGGTCGGCTCCAGTTGCTCAGGCCCCGGTAGTTCCTGTTATGGAAGATAATGAGCAGAGGAGACTTGAGAGATTTGAAAGGCTTCGACCTCCACCATTTAGAGGTACTGAGTCAGAAGATGCTCAGGAGTTTCTGGATAGGTGTCAACGGATGCTTCAGACAGCGGGTATTCTGGAGACCAAAGGGGTCTCATTCACTACTTTTCAATTTTTTGTGGCTGCACTCAGATGGTGGGAGAATTACGAGAGGCGTAGGCCTATTGGCGCAGCACCCCTTACTTGGCAGCAATTCTCCGTGGTCTTTTTGGAGAAGTTCATGCCTCAGTCCCGCAGAGAGGAGCTGCGTAGATAGTTTGAGCAGCTTCACCAAGGTGATATGTCCGTGATGCAGTACGAGATGAGATTTTTTGAGTTGGCTCATCACATAGTCTGGTTGGTTCCCACTGATTGGGAGAGGATTAGGAGGTTCATTGATGGCCTCACATATCAGCTGCAGTTACTTATGACTAGGGAGAGAGTATCTGGTGCTACTTTTGATGAGGTAGTGTACATTGCTCGGCAAATAGAGATGGTTCGTAGCTAGGAACGTGGAGAGAGAGAGAGAGGCTAAGAGGCCTCGTGGTCCAGGTGATTATAGAGGTGTTCCTTCAGGGGGTCAGTTTTACCGCGATAGGGGTTGTTCTTATTGACACGCTCAGACAAGTCGTTCAGTTCACAGAGGTGCATCATCTAACCATGGTTCATACAGTTCTCCTCATAGTCAGTCATCTCTCAGTGCACTTCTAGCCCCGAGTACGCTCCGTACACCATCAGTTCAAGGATCATATGTAGCAGGTCCTTTTGGTAATCATTCTGCTTCCCGAGGTCCGCCTCAGGACTCGCCACCATTCTTCGAGATAGAGTGCTACGAGTGTGGAGAGCTGGGCCATGTGAGGAAATATTGTCCCCGCCATACACGAGGTACAGTTCAGCAGAGGAGTCATGCTACTTCTTCTGTACCAGTTGCTCCACCACCCGTTCCGCCAGTTCAGGGTGGAGCTCAGTCAGCTAGGGGTCGCCCAAGAGGGAGAGGCCGATTAGGTGGCGGTCAGGGCCGATTCTATGCTTTTCCTGCCAGGCCAGATGTTGTTGCTTCAGATACAGTGATCACATGTATTGTCTCAGTGTGCCACAGGGAGGCATCTATATTATTTGACCCTGGTTTCATCATATTTTGTTCATTTCTGGATATGCAATGTGAGTCATTAGTTCACCTGTTCATGTATCTACGCCGAGGGGCGATCCTATAATTGTGTATCGGGCGTATCGGTCGTGTGTGGGGATTTTTGGGGGACTAGACCTGAGTTGGTCTTTTATTGCTTAGCATGGTCAATTTTGATATTAACTGGGTATGGTGAGATATCAGATGTTTTGTTATATGGCCTTGAGCCAAGTGGGGAAGTCTGCTATCTACGATTTGATTGCACGATTAGGTTTGGTATTGGTTTTGGTCTGAGACATACTTGTTGATTAGTTATGACTTACAAAGGTTGAGATCGGGGATGACTCGAGTAAAGTATGAAAATTATGGAATGAGTAAGTTGTTATTTTGAAGGATGTAGTGCACACGAAGTATGAAATTGATTGGTCGTGTTAAGATAGGGTTACTTATTTGAGTGTTGATTGTGTTAAAGGAGCACATGTCCTTCGGCTTGTTCAAGAGGTACAATTTAGATTTGAGCATATCGGTGTGTTGTGAGGGATTTAGATCTATAGGTACGATGTGGCAATTCATTCTTGAAAGGAAGATCACAAATTCTGAATGGAATGGTTAGTGTTATATATTTAGATGAATGTTATAGTTGCTCGGTAACCCCTGAGAAGGGTGTGTGGTTGAAATGGGCTTTTTTTGTTGATCTACAAATATTCATAGGTATTACGATACTCTCCTAGTTTATAGACTGTTGATATTCAAATTATCGATATTATTGGCACGTGAGTTGTCCGTGCAGGTCAAGATATTGATACCATAGCACATGAGTTGTCCGTGCGAGGGATGTTAATGTCAGCTCTAGAAGAGCTGGTTACTATTATTAAACTTGTGTGTATGGGGTCCACTATATATAATGAGCTTATGGCATCACAGTTGTGGCGGTGCTTGTTGAACTTACAATACAGTTCTCTACTTTGAGACATCTTCCATTTTGGGTATGAGGTTGCGCAGTTGTGGATTGAGTTGTATTGGTGTGACAAATCAATATGATAGTTGTATTTAATAATATAAGGTCATTGTACCTAGAATGGGTACTATCAGGTTTGATTACGGTATATTCATGAGTATAATATTGAAATGACTTAGAAAGTGATTATGGTTCTGGTTGGGGCGAGAGAGCTCCATGGTTAGTTGATCTGATGAGTGGCTATGAGTTTTTGATTGTTTCTTTCATCATTAGTAGTGCATGAAGGTTTTGGAATGAGGTTCTATTGAATGCGGGGTTTTAATACTTGTACTTGGTTGGTTTGGAGTAATTACTATGATTGTGATCGAGAATGGTGTTGCGAGCATGCGAGTTGTGTAGTATGTAATGTGATTATATCTGGGTTTATGGCTATGGCTTGATACATCTTGTTTAGACTTATACGGTGTGCAAGATTTAGATCTTGGAAAGAATTTTGAGTATTAGAAAATGGGCTCCATGTTTTGGGCTAAGGTTAAATTAATGACTTTCAGTTGTGTTATGTTGTCAGGACTATATATAATAGGGTGACGTGGTATCACCCCCGGGTATGTGCGTGGTAAATGGAATAGTGATGTGATGGCTTGGAAAAAACTCTTGGCATGTTCGAGGATGAATGTATGTTTAAGTGGGGGAGATTGTAACGACCCGATCGGTCGTTTTTAGCATTTATGCTCATTCCAACTATTTAAAGTCTTGAATAACTTCCTACGAGGTATTATGACTTGTGTGAATTGTTGGTTTTGGTTTTAAGGTATTTCGGAGTTAGCTTGAAAGAATGAAATTTCATGTTGGAAGCTTAAGTTGAAATAGTTGACCGGATGTTAACTTATGTGTAAAAGAACCCGGAATAGAGTTTTGATGATTCTAATAGCTCCGTATGGTGATTTGGACTTAGGAGCGTGTCTAAAAAATTATTTGGAAGCACATAGTAGAATTTGGCTTGAAATGGCTAAAAACGAAAGTTGAGTTTGGAAGTTTGACTAGGGAGTTGACTTTTTGATATCGGGCTCGAAATTTGATTCTGGAAATTTGAATAGTTTCGTTATGTCATTTATGACTTGTGTGCAAAATTTGAGGTCAATCGGACGTGATTTGATAGGTTCTAGAGTCGTTTGTAAAAATTAAAAGTTTCAAAGTTCATTTGGCTTGAATTGAGGTGCGATTCGTGGTTTTAGCGATGTTTGATGTGATTTAAGGCTTCGACTAAGTTTGTATAATATTTTAGGACTTGTTGGTATATTTGGTTGAGGTCCCGAGGGGCTCGGGTGAGTTTCGGGAGGTTAACAGGTCGATTTTGGACTTAGCATGTTGGCTGAAGACTGCTGGTGTATTCTTCTGGTTTCCTTCTTCGTGTTCACGAGAGGGCCCTCGCGTTCGCGAAAGGGAATTTGAGGCAAGCAAGATTTTCCCTTCGCGTTCGCGAAGAGGGGCTGGAGTCATACAAGGTTGTTCACCGCATTCGCGATTGGTATCGCGTTCACGAAGGGAAAAATTGTGGGCATGGGTTTTTTGGAGCTCGCGTTCGCGAAGGGGAGCTCGCGTTCGCGAAGAAGGGGTCCATAAAGCATCACGTTCGCGAGAGGGTTTTAGTATGGTCAGATTGGGGTCGAATTTTGGTAAACTTAGTATGGTTAGACTCGTGGTTGAATGGGCTTCCAGATTTTTAACTTTTGTCGGGTTCCGAGACGTGGGCCCCACGGACAATTTTTGAGCTAAATTTCAGATTTTTATGGGGAATTAGTATTTTATTATGGAATTAATTTCAATAAATATCATTGACTGAAACAAATGAATTGTGGATAGATTCGAGGTGTTTGGAGGCCAATTCACGAGGCAAAGGCATAGCGGAGTAAAGAATTACACGGTTTGAGGTAAGTAACACTTCTAAACTTGGTTCTGCGGGTATGAATCCCTGAATTTAGTATGATATGAATTGTTGAAGGTGACACACACGATAGGTGACGAACATGTAGACTTGCACCACAGAAATTGTGTCTTGAATAAATCTTGTGAAGTTGTAAAATTAAAGAATCATGCTATTATGTGAACATATGGCACATGTTAGAGGAATTGAGGTGAGGCTTGTGATAAATATTGTGGTTAGGCTACGTGCCGATATTTTAGGACCCATGGGGTCGTGTTGTCGTTGAATTAATTATTCAAAAATATACATTTCACACTGAGTAATAATTGTCCATTTTGAGGATATTTATGGGATTGAGCTGCGCAACGCAGCATGCCATTTGGCTTTATATATGTTATTATTAAATGGATCGGGGCTGCCTGCCTACACCAGGCCAGAATGGATTTATACATTATTATTGTTCTGGATCGGGGCTACCCGCCTGCAGCAGGCCTTATTGGCTTTACTATTTTATGGATCGGGGCTGCCCGCCTGCATCAGGTCTTATAGGCTTTGTTATTATACGGATCGGGACTGCCCGCCTGCAGTAGGCCATATTCGCTTTGTATTATACTTGGGCTGAAGGAGCCCCTCTGGAGTCTGTACACACCCCCAGTGAGCGTAGATGATCATCGATATTCGGGATGGATTTCCTAGGATATGGACTTGTCTTTCTTACTGCTTATATATATATTTGGGATGGATTTTCCCAGGGCATGGACTTGCCTTAATTAATTGTATTGTAATGAGTTATTTGGACATGGATCTTGTCAGTATCATTTATATATAGGGATAAATTATCCCAGGGATGGATTGGCTTTATACAGTACTGAGTGACTGACTGTCAGTCGATGTGTAATTATATACGGGTTGGAACACCCCTGGGCTAGATTGGCCATAAACGGTACCGAGTGACCGGATAATTTGTGACCAGTATTTACATGAGGTCTTTCTACTGAGATGTCATATTCCTCATATCATGCAGTATTGATCTATTTCACTTGTACTGAGTTTAACTGTTAAACTTGAAAGCATGCCTACATTTCTGTACCATTACTTTTACTGGACTGTTCCTACAGAGCTCATCATTTCTTTCAGCCCAGAGGTTAGTTTTGTTACTTATTGAGTTAGTTGTACTCATACTACACTCTGCATCTCGTGTGCAGATCAGGTGCTTTCGGACACGGAGATTGTTAGATTTCAGAATATTATCAGTTAGAGACTATCAAGGTAGTTGCTTGGCGTCTGTTGACCTTGTCTCTCTTTCCTTTAGTTATCATACTGTTCTATATTTTCAGACAGTGGTTTTTATCAGTCAATCATTGTACTCATAATTAGATGCTCATGTACTCTGTGACACCGAATTTTGGGAGTGTTATATTTGAAATTATGAGATTTCTTCCGCAGAATTAATTATTTCGTTTTCAAAGTTAAAAGAAATGGTGGTTTATCGGGAATTTTGGCTTGCTTAGTATTGAGATAGGTACCATCACGACATGTGAGATTTTGGGTCGTGACAGGGTAGGATTTATTATAAGAGTAAAATGGTCAAATGAACCATGCCCACATAAACCGCTTAAGCCATAACACGAAGCTTGTACATATTTACAATTTTGTATATAGCGCACAGAAATGAAAGAAAGTTTCCACCTTGCAGATACACATTTTGTCCCCTAAGACTATTACATTTTGTTCCTTAAAGGATATCGAAGCCCGGTGGCACAAAAGCCTATTAGGCAGTGCCTAAACTTGAAAGGCTACGGCAACCCCTGCTCGGGGACTGACGTCCAAGGCAAGTTAAGATAGCTCGGGCTATCGAAGCCCAAAGGTACAAAGCCTATTAGGAAATACCTAAACTTAAAAGGCTACGACCACCCTAGAAATGGCTCGAAGACGTTCGAAACCCGTAATCAAAACATAAGGCCTTCAAAAATTCCAAACCGGTTCAAAGGCTACGTATCTAAAAACATCTAAACAAGAACTTCGGGGAAAGCTTCTGGTTATACCGAGCCCCCAAGAGGCTTGTTCGAACCTCCGAACAAGACCTTAGTACTACATTTTATTCAGTGCTAAGGCATTTGAAATCTTTGCAATCATAAAGAGGAAACCAAAAGAAACGAATTCAAAATTGCCAAAGGGAAAAAAGCCTTATATACATTCCAATAAAAGTCTTTACAAAGGCCAACGATAACGGCCTCAACAAAATGAACAAAGTACAAAAACAAAGAAAAATCCCTAAGGCTCCTAAGCCCGATCTTCATCGGAACCCGCCTCGTCATTGGGGCCGTCAGGGTCTTCTCCATCCTCCAGTTCACCGAAGTCGTCAGAGTGCTCCTCATCATTGGGGTCAGCTAGCTTCTTGGCCTCGACCTCGAGCCTTTTCGCATTTTCAATCTCGGCTAAGAGGTCGAAACCCCGGGTATGGACCTCCTCGAGAGTTTTCCTTCGGGACTGCCACTTCACGTACTCAATAGTGACTTTCATATGGTCCTGGGCTGCCTCGGCGCCAGCCATATACTGGGCCACCATCTTCTCAGCATCAACCCTGGTTGTTTCCGACACGAACCTCGCTATCTCGAGCTCCTTGCCAAGAGTATACCATTCAGTAGTGTCCGAGCTCAGTTGGGATTATATGTCTTTGATTTGTTGAGCCCGTGCATCTGCCTTTTCTCTCACCACACGGAGTTGAAACTACACCGCCGCCAGCTGCTCCCAGGCAGTCTCCTTCTCTGAGGCTGATCGGTCTATTTTTTCTTTCCACCCTTCGGCCATGGACTTGACCTAGTTCATCTCGGCTCGAAATTGATCGGTCTTATCAACCTTTTGATGGACCTGCGAGTTTTGGCCGTTAGTCGCCATGTATAACTCGTCATCACCGACTTCAAAGATATTTACCTGTTCCACGAGGTCGACATGTTCGTTTTGAGCTGCATCCAACTTAGCTCGGAGACTCTTGACTTTGACTGCTTCTTCGCGTTGCTCGCTGAGAAGCTTATACTTGTCCCTCTTCTCAGCAAGCTCTTTGACCTCGGCCTCGAGCTGGTTAACCTCAGCCCAGTACTGGAGAAAACTCTCATGATGAAGTACCGAGGCCTGCAAAAATATAAAAGAGAAAAAACATGAGAGATATCAAAAACTAAGTCTGAAGGTGGAGAAGTGTAATAACGCCTTACCCGGTTCAGCGCTTGCTGTGCTTCGTTTAACAAACACGGCGCATTCACTCATTCATTTTCACTTGTTCTTCTTCTATTACCAGGCACCGAAGGTAGCTAGCTACTCCTACAGGGGCAGAATAAACCTGAGCATCCTCCGGGATGGTGATGATAACTGACTTCTTCCAGCCGGGGGTCCATGCTCGAGGCGAGGAACCAGTTGATTAATTTTGGGCTCAAGTTCGGCCTGTCGACCTCCTAGGATGAGCCTTTCCTTGTCATATCTAAATCGGCCAACCCGGAGAAGTCCTCCAGAATAGTAGAGTCCATACCTTCAAAAAACGAACGGAGGGGATCATCCGCACCATGGACCCCTTCGTTGGATCGCTCCTTCGTCGCTCAGGCTTTGTCGAACATAGACTTTGCGAAGGAAGGCGGCCCCAAAATTTCTATGACACCGGGCGGAGCGGAACCGGCGTCTAGAGAGGTCTCGTCCCTTACCTCTGCACCAGCCTCCTGAACCTGAGGGGAGTTAGCCTTCGTTGTTTCCCCCTCGATCACTGCCTTCTCTTCAGGGAAAGATGGCTCGCGGGCCACAAAAACATCGCTTTCCTCGGGCACTTCCCTGAGCCAGAAAAATGAGTCTGAGTCAGGCGCTCGTGAACTGAAGCTCTCCTTCGACTTGCGGACCAACCGTCTCCTCGGTTTTTCTTCTTTGAGCTCGGGAAACTCGGAGCCTCTTTCTCTTCTTCTCTCATGCTGTAGCCCCAGGCTGTCCCAAAGCGGAAAGATCAACTGGACAGGTCTTCGACCCCTACTAAAGACCTAAGCTCAATGGTCTTAGGCAAGCCTGCAAAAAGAAAAGAGAGGGAATGAGAACATGATGCTGAAAAGGGGGGCCTAGTGTTACTTATTCGGGAAAGAAATCTTACCATGAGAACGGGCCTCCCAGCGGCCCTTCGAGAGTTTGCGCCATAAGCGCTCAGAGTAAGGGATCTGCAAGCAAATGCCATCGATCCATTCCTTGAGCCGAGGAATGGCGTTTAGGACTCGATCAAGGGCTGCATCACCACAAATACCGATGAGGAAAAAGGAAACAAAATGTAAAAACAACATCTAAAGGAAAGTATACTTACGTGACAAATTCCACTTCTCGGGGAATGGCCTAAATTCGGCAGGGATCAGGTCTGCGGTCCTCACACGGAAAAAGCGTCCCTGTCAGCCCCGACCCGGTCCTCGTCGTTGCAAAAAAATGGGGCTTTGCTAGCGTGACGTACGAGCTTTATCAGTCCCCCCAGAAGATTCGGGGACTGTACAGGCAGAGTAGATGATCGATGGTGAACAAACAAGAGTCGACTTTGTTCACAAAGAATCATAGGAGTATTACGATCCTCTACAGTGACGGATGGATCTGATCGAGGTATACGTCATACCTCCTACTGAAGTCTAGTATGACCGGGTCCACTAGTCCTAGTGTGAAGGGGTTAGTGTAAACACTCAAATACCCCTCCACATGGGTAGTAATGTCATCGTCGGGCCCGGGGATTACTATGTCCTTACCCGCCCAGCCGCAATCCTTTCGAACCATAAGAAGGATGACCTCAGTGATAGAGCAAATGTACCTTGATACTGCCTCACATCGGCCTTGTATCGACGATGGCTTTTTGACCTTAGAGTCGTCCATGACCGAATACCCCGTGGGATCGAGGGCAGATATTTCATTAAGGCTGTTGTTGATTCCGGAACCTCCCCCTTAAGCGGTTTGACAATTTATTACGCCCTCTATCTGTTTAATCTAACACAATTTATCATTTGTATTGAATTAATCCGCGCATCCTTAAAACTACTTACAAATTTAATTGTTATCCATTTTTAGGGTAAACAATATCAAATACGAGGTAAGATGCTTCCAGCTAACGTCTTGCCTTTCAGATTCAAGCGAGTTACTCTTTGGTGCTTGAGGCTACATTGAATTCCAGGACACTGCCAGAAATGTGAAGAACCATTCCAAAAATCCAACATTGCCGAAGAGTCTTTAATTATATAGGATTTGAACTCGAGCAACACTCTCACGTCTGTCTCATTTTTAAGAGTTGCAGTTGCAAAGCATCTTGAGTTAAAGCAACATATGAATGATAGTAGAAGATTAGATTTGCAATCTTATCGTGTACTTTCTTTGTATTGTTTGATAGACTTGTGCTATGTTTGTGCGTGTGTGTGCAAGTTTTGAGATGAGCAGTCCTTTCAAACTTGAAATATTTGATTATTCCTTTTTTATCCTAAGATGCAGGGTTGGAATTTTCTCAATTGACCTTTATGGTTATTTTTTAAAATTATGAAGCTTTCAATTCATTCCTCATTGCTTTCATACGCCAGCCATAAGCCAATTCAATGTCATACTGGAGCCATGAGTCTGGCGGTACTGGAGGCCTAGCCTTTTCCCCCTAAACTTTATGTAAAGAATCTTTTTTCATAAATCACACCATAAAAATATAATAAAAGATGTAAAAAATATTAAAGCAGTTATAATTAAACCTGAAGAGTTTCATGAATGGTATTGACTGCTTGCATTTTTGCTGCTTTTCCCATTTACGTTTTCTCTCTCCCGAAAGTTAAAATCCGCTACACTATTTGCGAATGTGACATATAAGTAGAGTGCGACTTTACAAGTCAGTTTTCAGATTGGGATTTACAAGTCGGAATCCTTGAAAGTGACTTATAAGTCACATTTAGGAAATGCGATTTACAAATCGTATTCATTGAATAAAATTTAAAAGTCGTATTGGTAATGCAATTTATAAGCGCAAGCAGGGGATAATCTCAATCCGTAGAAGCTGCATCCTCAAGGGCTGAGTGATTGTGTCGGTGATCAAAATATCTTTCCCAATGTGATTTTATATAAAAATACCTCATCTTCCCCTTTTTTTGACACCCATTTGGATCCTTATTGTTACATATAAATTTTATCTCTTTTTTTTAATAATAATTCTCCGATAATTTTTCTTTTTAAAAACGTGTTCTTTCCTACATAGAGTAATGGGTTATTCTTAAATATAACATAACACATATTTACTGAACGCCTAAAAAATTTCGACTGATAAAGACTATTAAGTACATATATACATCAGTGAATTCCCACTTTTGTCAAATACATTGACGATATTAATTATATAAGGTGTTACCATCAAATGAAAAACCCTTTTTTAATAAGTCATTTGCTATTAGAGAATTATAAATGACAAGTTTGTTGTTGGTTTCCCAAGTACACGCAAGTATACGTGGCCGTCAAGTAATAAAGTGACTCGAAAGTCGGATGTCGAACTCACAAAGACTTAGATTAATCATTAACTAAGCAAACTAAAATCAATTAACTGTCCAAGATAATAAAAAATATTGTTTATCTACTAAACTACTTTTGCAAATATTGAACAAGTAATTAGCTAATTTATTAGGGATTCAAACGTGTGTTTTATATTTTGGTCAGAGGAGATGAAGATTCCAGGGTTGTGGTCGGTTTATCAATCCTATTGAGTTCAATAACCACACTTGTTAATCCAGATTATCAATGGTTGCTAATTGACCGGATTATTTATATGAGTAGCATGTTCCCACAATACTACTCACCTATCCACAATATACCAATCTTATATTCCTATGGTGTTGATTCTATCATGAACGAATATAATACGGTTTTCAACTAAGCAAGACTGTTAGGTATATTCTTATCCTAACCGTGAAATCTTTTCCCGAGCCACCGGTTCAGAAACAATCTCTCTTTAATTCTACTCTACTTTAAACATGGCTTTCCCAAGCATAGCATAGATAATAGGGTGAATTGGTAGCTACAACAACTCACAAGTTAAAACTAGAATTAAAGAAACAACCACAAGATGATAATCCAAATTAACGAAGATGTAATTAATAAACGTTAATAATCACGTCCACCACAACCCTAGAAACTAGAGTGCTTAGCCACTCATGTTCGTAGTAAAACAAATTCAAGTATTTTGCATAAACAAATTACAAATAAAAGATGAAGGAATGAAGAACTCGATGATTTTCTCCTCCAAAAGTTGTTCCACGTGATGTTCTTGCCTCCAAAAAATTATCCAACCCTTAAAAAACTAACTTTAAGAGGTATTTATAGGGTAGGGGCCAAGTCTACATGTCCAAAACTAATGAAGAATTAAAATTTTCTCGGATGGCATCGTCGGCGCGAGGCACTGTTTGGGGCACAAATATTTCTGCGCGAGGCACTGTCTATGGCGCCATTGTTTCTGTGCGAGGCACTGTCTGGGGCACCAGTGACAGTGCCCTGGACAATGTCTTGCACTGTCTATGGCCATGAATTTTCATTGCCTTACACGTCTTCTTTTAGTGCTCCATTTTGTAGCTCTAAGGTACCATTTCGTACAACGTTTTTCCAATTCATGTCCAAGCATTCTTGGACACCAACTTATACTGCCTCCAAATTCTTCCCTTTTTGACTTCAATTTGCATGCAAACTCCCCAAATCACTTCCAATTGACTCCTGCACATAAAAATATCATTATTAAACTCGAGTCACAAATATTCACACCAAAGTTAACAAGATGAAGGCATAATGCACGGCAAATTACATGCAAAAACATAGAATTTTAGCCAAACATCATTTGTACAAGACAAAAATTACCTTTGACATGATTAGACCATATTAGCATTAAGAAGGCCCACATGGGCTCCCACGTTTAACTAGTACGACTTCGATAAAGGCCTGCCCAAGGTCGAAGTGGTCTCTTAAAAAGTATAGGGCATATCTGATGAAGTTATTGAAGATCAAGGTCGAAGAGTCAGCGAAGATCAAGGTTGAGGTCGAGCACTCATTGTAGACACAGTGAATAACGACTAGTTTTAGGATAAGACATCAAAAGAGAAAATTCTAGTGGATATTCTCTGTACCTGTACTATTAGGGTTTTTTAGGTATATGTTCCCCATAAAGAGAAAGAGACAAGGGGAGGGGAAGGAGGAGATTCACTTGTAAGAAAGCACATTGACTTTCGAGATAAAATGTGATTTATTGCAAACATACAATATACACCTTTTCCCTAAGATTCTCGCCTAACGTTTTCCCTTGATCCAAGAACAACCTAAACATTCGAAGGATCATCAATCATTCATCATTGTCAGAAGGAATATCCACAAATCTCACCCCTTTTCGGGTGACTCATACGTTCTTATTTACTTAAATGCCATTCATTGCTATTTATTCTTACTTAATGCTATCCTCCTCTTTTTTGGTACATTAAATATTGTTAGTTTTGTCAGTATTTTTTACCATACGGATAATATACATATTATATTACTACAAAATCAGCCAACATATCTTTTGGACATTAATATTGGCTAAGATTGACTCTATTTTATTAAATCTAATTAGTTAAGTCCAGATCTAAGTTTTGGGTCAAACTGTTTGGCGCCGTCTGTGGGGACTTCTTAGCTAATCTTTTAGTTTCCTTTAGAATATACAACTCACGTGAGTTTCTAACCTAACAAACCACAAGGGTTTTCTCTTTCTCTGCACGTACGGAAACTTACATGGCAGGTAACCAAGGAGACATAACTAAAGCGACAGGTGACATCTCCGACAACCTCATGTGTTCTATCAACAAGATTTATGAAATGCTGGATGATGAAATGACACCCACTACCTCCCCCAGGCACGAGAGGCCGCCTCCCCTCCATTTTAGCACAACAAAACCAAACGGAAAAAGGGCCTCCACGTCCATAGGAGAAGGGACGCCACCTGCCATGAAAAAGCTCCTCGAAGCGTGGTTGACCGATACCTTAGTAAGCGTGCTCAACAAACAAGCTCCATGCATGATCGTAGAAACCGCGAGAGCCCACACGGTACAACAAGGAGACGAACAGGGCAATCAACTAGACCCCCCAATGCAAGGTATAACTCACAATGCTACTGACAGTGTAGGTGACGACGTCCTTGTCGCTGTTTTGAAGAGAATGAAAGAAATGGAGAATGAGAACAAAACGCTTAGAGATGAAATGAAAGAACACCAAGAACGATTTGACAAGATACCGGGTGCCCCTAAACTACTGCCAAATAGGGACGTTGGCAAGTTTGTAGAGCAGCCATATAGTGAGGAAGCAGCCTCATATGCCATACCAAAGACCTTCAAAATGCCACCATATCTCAGTTTTATATGACGAAACAACCGACCCCGAAGATTACGTGACTCATTACGTCACCACTGTGAAGGGAAATGATGGTAGGCTAGAAACCCATATTTTAGTCATACTTTACACTCATCACTGTATTTTACTTGTGGTTGAGCTTAATTAATGGTGATCTGCATTTATTACGTGTTTTATGCCTTGCACGAAATGAGTCCGAGCTACTAAGATAATTTGG
Organism: Nicotiana tabacum; assembly: GCF_000715075.1. Taxonomy (NCBI): domain Eukaryota; kingdom Viridiplantae; phylum Streptophyta; class Magnoliopsida; order Solanales; family Solanaceae; genus Nicotiana; species Nicotiana tabacum. The sequence continues at coordinate 1,928,345 of NC_134096.1, forward strand.
AGCTAATTTGAACAAGTTGGAGCTTTGAAGTCTGAGTCAAAGCCCAAGATATTAAGCCGGATCACGTTCGGGAGTCGAGCACCAAGTTTGGAAGTCAAAAAGTGAGAAAAAAAGATTACTCTGGAAAAGATGCACTACCACACCGCGGGGCGCGGGGCACTAGTGCAAAATTCATGAAGAGTGTAAAAATTAACTCTCTGAACTTCTCCACAGGCGCACCACGTAGGGCACGCGCGCACGTGCAAATCTTATAGAGTATTTTTCCTACTTCGGCTTGGAAAGGATAGATTCGTCATGGCCCATTCCTACATGGTATAAATACACCAAAGACATGATTTTAGAGGAATTTTGACCTTGGAAGCTTTGGGAGAGCATTGGAGGCTATAAGACACAGGATTTCATCATCTTTTCATCAATTCAATACGGGAGTTTGGATTGTAACGGTTGGATTGATGCTTTCTCACTCTTTAATTATATTTGTGATGACTTCCTCCATAATTATGGAGTAGTTTACCTTAGGGTTTGACGTGATTTGGGTGACTTGGTTATTTTTTTTGGATTTGATTACTGTTTAATTGCTTGAATTTATTGGAGGAGCTTTAATATAGTTGTGATTTTCTTCTTTATAGTGTTTAATCGAAAGAGGAACATTTTATTGAATATTATTGTAGCATACTGTCACGTCCTTAGTCGTTAACTAAGTACACGTGTGGCACTTGACAACTCGCTCACGATCTTGCACAACTTGCTCATATTCTTGCTATGCCAAGTCAGCCTTACTACACTCAAGATCGCTAAGAGAATGGTAGAAAGAACACAAGAGTATTGTTGAAGGTAGCTTTGTATTAGAGAGAACTTGAATTGATTTCTTGATGAAATACAAATGAATGGCCCCCTTTATATACTAGTCTCCTAGGGGATAGTGTATAAATATTAATTGTTACACAAGTCCTTAATATTTATAACGTAAATGCTTTCTTTAGAATTCTCTACAAGCCTAGAAGATTCCAAAGACTTTTCTAGCAAATCCATAGGGATCTAGGGTCTTCCAAAGGAAATGTCCATACTTCTCAAGAATATTCTCACAAGTGCTAGCCTTCCTCATATGTAAGCTTCCACATGGCATTAATATATGCCAAATGGTGCCTATGTGGCATGATGACATGGAGGGTCATAAACACTCTCCCCCACCTAATGTTACGATGATCGCGGCGCAATGCTGCTGCATAAACTCACGGATCTTATATTTGAATTTCCATAAGTCTTCATATCATTCCCATGTGGCCTCCTCCGGTGATTGCCCCTTCCAATGGGTGAGGAAAATAGCGGAGGTTTTTTGCCCTTGTTTTTGCCTGACCTGGTAATCTATGATAGCCTCAATCTTCTGATCATTCAAGGCGGTGATAGTAATAGGCGCTCGACTTGATTGGCCCCTACTCAGATCATCCTTATATTCATGATATGGCTTAAGCATGCTGGCATGGAAGACAGGGTAGATCTTAAGATACGATGGCATGTCAATCTTGTATGAGATCTTGCCTACCTTGGCGATGATCTTAAATGGCCCATCATACTTCTGAATCAAATTTTGATGCATGCCTCGTAGTTCCTTGAACTGTCTCAGTTAAACTTTACCATGATCATGTCCCCAACTCTATAGTCCGCGGGACGATGCTTACGGTCCGCAAACTTCTTCATCTTCTTAGTTGCCTTATCTAAGTAGGACTTAGCAGTGTCAAGCTGCTCCTCCCATCCTTTGGCCATATGATAAGCCCCCAAAACCTTTCCCTCGAATGCGACTGGTAATGAATGTGGAGTTTGTGGCTGTTGGCCTGTGGCTAGCTCAAATGGTGTCTGCCTCTTGGACTCACTTCACCAATCTTTCTGATGCGCACTTACATAATGCCTCAAGTAGCATTCTAGTAAGGCATTGACCCGTTCCGTTTGTCCATCTGTTTGCGGGTGGAAACTAGTGGGAGAGTGTAGTTCTGTGCCAAGTATGTCGAATAACTCTCTCCAAAATTTCCCAGTAAAATGGGGGTATCGATCACTGATAATATGCCTTGGTAAGCCCCAATACTTCACCACGTTCTTAAAGAAAATCTTCGCGGCTTCATTGGCAGTGCAACCTGGTGAGGCGGGCATGATGGTGGCATATTTGGAAAATCTATCCACCACTACCATAATAGTACTATAACCATCAGACTTCAGTAGGCAAGTGATAAAGTCCATAGTCACGCTCTCCCATGGACACTCTGCAACTGGTAGTGACTCCAAAAGTCCTCTGGGTTGTTGTTGATCAACCTTGTCCTGTTGACTGACAAGACAAGTCTGCACATAACACTCTATGTCATCTCGTATGTGTGGCCAATAGTATACTGACTCAACCAAGGCCCTAGTGCAACGTTGGTCTGGATGAACAACCCACATTGTGTCATGTCTCTCCCTTATAATCCACCATCTAATGTCTCCAAACTTAGGCACACAGACCCGCCGACCTGTCGTAAGCAGTAGACCATTTTTGACCCAAATACGTCTCATACTGCCCTGGTTGGCTAACTCGATAAGCTGTTTGGTTGTTGGATCATGTTGCATGCCTTCTTTTATAGCCTCGCGAATGTCCCAACTTGCTGAAGTAATTGCCGCAAGTTCAGATTTCCGGCTCAAGGCATTGGCAACAATGTTACCTTTGCTCGACTTATACTCTAACACATAATCAAACTCGGCTAAGAAATACTGCCACCTAGCTTGTTTTGGTGTGAGCTTCTTCTGCGTCTGAAAGTAGCTAGTAGTTACATTATTGGTCTTGACCACGAACCTCGACCCAAGCAAATACTGTCACCATGTACGAAGGCAATGCACAATGACAGTCATTTCCTTCTCTTGCACCTTGTAACGCTGCTCCATCTCATTTAACTTGCGGCTCTCAAACGCTATGGGATGCTTATCCTGCATCAGGACATCCCCAATGGCAAAGTCTGAGGCATCTGTATGCACCTCAAATGTCTTGGCAAAGTTAGGTAACACCAAGACTGGCTCCTCTATTACAGTAGCCTTAAGGCCTTCAAATGCCTTTTTACAATGCTCCGTCCAACCCCATGGCTTGATCTTTTTTAGCAACTCAGTCAATGGTGCGGCCTTTGCTGAGTATCCACTAATGAACCGACGATAGTAGTTAACAAGGCCAAGGAAAAATGTCTACTCAGTTACCTTTATAGGTGCCTCCCACTCTTGGATAACATGTACCTTGGTCTTGTCCATGTGTAGCTCGCCATTGCTAATGACATGGCCTAAGAAGTGAACCTTTGATTGTTCAAACTCGTATTTCTCCCTCTTGATGTATAGCTCGTTCTCCCACAAGATTGGAAAACCTTCCTTAAGTGCTCTATGTGCTCCTCCAAGGTGTTGTTGTAGATGACTATGTCGTCTAGGTAGACTACCACAAACTGATCAAGGTAGGGATGTAAAATCTTGTTCATAAGGGTGAAAAATGTGGCCGGTGTATTGGTTAAGCCAGAGGGCATCACCAACCATTCAAAGGCTCAATATCTCATCACACATGCTGTCTTTGGATCATCCCCTTCTGCAATGCGAACCTGGTAGTAGCCCTTGTGAAGATCCACCTTGGTAAAGTACTTGGCTTGCCCAAGTCTATCTAATAAGTCAGTAATGAGCAGGATCGGGTACTTATTCTTCATTGTGACCTTTTTAAGTGCTCGGTAGTCTAAGCACAAGCGCAATGATCCATCCTTCTTCTTTTGGAACAATACTGGTGCGCCGAAAGGTGCCTTTGATGGGCGAATATAACCAGCATCTAGCAGCTCTTTCAATTGTTTCCTGAGCTCCTCTAGCTCGGGCGGTGCCATACGATATGGGGAAAATGCGGGTGGCTTAGCCCCTAGCTCCAACTCAATCTTGTGATCCACCTCTCGCCTAGGCGGCAAGTGCTTAGGCAACTCCTTGGGCATGACATCTTTGTTTTCCTCAAGCAACTTCTCTATGCAAGGCGACAATGTCTCTTGAAAACCCTTGTCTTCCTCCAGACTTGCAATGGCTGCCATGAATGTTGGCTCACCCTTCTTGATCCCCTTGACAACCTGCATAGCTGAAAGTTGTGCGTGGTGATGTCACCCAAACTCACACCACTAATTTAGGTTGTGTGGCGGTCGATGCAATAATAAAAACCCAACGTGAGTCAGGGTCAATTCCACGGGGAGCTTGCTGTGGGATTAGGTATATACCTAGTGTTAATGTATGATGTGCCTAAGATTACACTTCCACATTTTCAATTGTTGTTTCTACTTCTACTTTTACGCTAATGCTTGTAATTGTAAAGCTAAGAGACAATGTTTTTGGTTTTGGCTGTTTTTCAAGTTATAAAAGATCTAGGGTTGCGACTTCTGCCTAGTTGGTTACGTAATAGATTTAGAGCTTTAGGGCATGTTTGGTTGATCGGGATACAATATAGCAATCACACACAATTACTCACTATATACTTCTCGGTAGTTTGAGTGATTTTGCCCAATTTGGCTTTCTCAAGTCCAAATAGGTATCTCGCGAAACAAGTGATAAATGCTCAAGTCGGGTCTTACTATCTCTAGATTCGATTCTTTAATTAGGGCTATCAATTTCTTGAGTTCACCCCAAATTCTTGTTAGCCAAGTTTTTCAAGACTTAGTCTCACTTTCTCAAGAAAAGACTAAGTCAATTAGGTATGAATCAACGTTTGCAACTATCAATTCTCAAATTCAAGCAAGAACTAGGCTAAATATCATATACCCAATTATAAATAAGCCTAAATAAATCACCCATTAAGTACCCATACTAGGGTTGGGTCACAACCCTAGCTAAGGGTTTAGCTACTCATGGAAAATGAAGAAATTAAAGAAGAAACTAAGCTAAAATGCATAATAATTGATTAAGGAAAGAAAATCTAATGTTTAAATGCTAAAATAGTACAAAGTTACCCAATACAGTAAATAAAAATGGTTCTAAGTGTTCAGGTGCAACAAACTTGACCTAAAAATGACAAAAAAGATCTATTTATACCCAATTGAAAATATCTGACAAAATTGCCCCTGCGAAGGTTGTGCGGCCGCATAATTATGTGTGTGGTTCGCTCTTTGAGATTGACTGGTCAGGTTGGCTTTCTGCGGTAGCATAAAAGAGAGATGCGGCCACACTTCCTCTAATTGTGCGAACCGCACATTTCTGAGTACGGCCGCACATTTCTGAGTGCGACCGCATATTTCTGAGTGCGGCCGCACTCTTCCTCTTGGACTGGATCTGGGCTTCATTCTGTGGACCGCACATTTATGAGTGAGGCCACATTTTGGCATCCTATGGCTGCACAATAATAGTGTGGTCCGCACATCTTTAAGCTCCCAAACTACAAGTCTCTGAATCTAATCTTCTCCGGCCGCACAATAATTGTGCGGTCCGCACTCTGTGAAGAAATTCTATCAGTGCATCTTCAGAGTTTGCGGCCGCACACAGTATTGTGCGGTCCGCACTGTAGCAATTTTTTTCCTTGTTTTGGTTCTTGTCCAATTTTACTCTTTTTGAGTTGATTTTCACTTCTTTGGCTCGTTTCCCAATATTTCTGCAAGAAAGCACATTTAATTAGTTCTCGAGAATACCTTTAAGCATTTTGAGCTAAAATATAAGTAAAAGAGAGCAAATAAGCGGTCAAAATCCCTACTTATCATTTCTCCCAAACTTAAGCTTTTACTTGTCCTCAAGCAATTAAGGCAATTTCCCACCTCCACTAGAAAATGGCTATTTCAGCTGGCCTAATTTGAATCAAACACAAATCAATTGGGAACAACAATTACCCACATGCTCATGAATCATTAACAAGCTTATGATTTGAATGTTAAAGCACAAATGACTCTAATGTGACGCTTGAGCATCAAGGGTTGACATTGTTCATCAAGGAATCTTGCACTTTCATGTAGGTCACTGTGGATCCCAAACTCCTCCTCCTATACTCTCCGGAAGCTCATCTCACTCACGAATGAAGAATTCAATTCAATGACTCGAGAAAGATTCGCTCATCACTCTCAAAAAAATGTCACAAGCCCAACTCTAAGTACCATATGCTTACCCATCATGTAGATCACCACTAATGTAAGCTCGCTCGGCTTGAAATCATGTAGGGCTTTTTCGGCATGTAATGAAGGCTTTTGGAATAAGGAGGGAAATATCGAAATGGAATTGGTTCATCTTTCCTTTAGCACTTCATATTCTCTTTTTGGCTCTTACTTTGCCGACTCTTTGAGTCATTTTCTTTTCCCTTAGGGGGATTAGAGTGACTTGACATCACTTTTTCTTTTTCATACTATTCATACTTTCCTTCTTTGTTATCTTCATGCTTTGAACTTTTGCTTTCTTTTGCATCTTTTCAATCCTTTCACATTATTCACTTTCTTTTTGTGTTTTTCTTTTTGTTCTTCCTTTCTTTTTATTTGCCTTTCCTCTTCTTCATTTCTTTTCTCTTTTTGTGCCTTGAGACAATCTTTAAACTCTTCGTCTCTCCCCCAAACTTATATTTTTGCCATTTGAATCACATGAGTGCTGAAGAAAGTTCGGGTGCCAAGAGAGAGTCACTATAAAACGGGTAAAGGCTTGTAATATGGTTATCGAATAAAAAGGCTTTAGGCACAAAAGGGTTTACTAATGATGATATCATTGGTGGGCCATGGAAGGTCTCAAAACGGGTCAAGGAAAGCCTACAATCACTTCTCAAGCCAGGCTAACTTAGAATTTCGCCTAGAAACACATTCGGGGCAAGTTCTAGACCACTCGCACGGGTACTTGAACTTGTAACAAAATACCTCACCTCTCACGCAACCGGATTGTCAAAGAGAATAGAGTCGAGGGCCCACAACAACCGCATTCAAGATTGAAAATCGCTAATAGTTCAACTAAATCACCCGGTGATTGCCTAAGTCAACACAAGAGTTACAAGGTCACTAACTAGGGCTATTTCTTTACAAAAACTTGTTTTTAACCATAAGCGCATAGTTAAGTGTGTTGGTACCAAGCCCTGCAACTGATCAAACAAGTCATCTATCCTTGGAAGTGGATACTTATTCTTAATAGTTACCTTGTTCAGTTGCCTATAATCGATACACATCCTCAGCGAGCCGTCTTTCTTTCATACAAACAGTACCGGTGCACCCCAAGGTGAGGTACTGGGCCTAATGAAACATTTCTCCAGCAAATCTTTTAACTGTTCCTTCAACTCCTTCAATTCGGCAGGTGCCATTCTATATGGAGGGATGGATATTGGTTGAGTTCCCGGAAGCAAATCGATGCCAAAATCAATCTCTCGCTTTGGAGGAATACCTGGAAGTTCATCTGGGAATACATTTGCGTACACTTTGAGTACTGGAATAGACTGAAGTTTAGGTATCTCAGCATCTGCATCTCTAACTCGCACAATATGATAAATACACCCTTTGGCGATCATCTTCCTCGCCTTCAGATAAGAAATAAACCTACCTCTAGGTGTTGCTGTATTACCTACCCATTCAAGGACTGGCTTACCCGGAAAATGAAATCTAGCTATCGTTGCTCGACAATAAACTGTGGCATAGCAAGCTGCCAACCAGACCATGCCCATGATAGTATCAAAATCCAACATCTCTAGCTCAACTAGGTCGGCTGAGGTCTGACGACTACAAACTGACACCGTACAACCTCGATAAACACGTCTAGCAATAATCGATTCTCTGACCGATGTAGATACCGCAAAAGGATCACTTAGTATTTCAGGCACTATACCAAACTTCCCCGCGACAAATGGGGTAAAACATAATAAAGTAGATCCTTGGTCTACCAAGGCATAAGCATCGTGAGAGAAAATAGTCAACATACCTGTCACAATGTCTGGTGAGGACTCCTGGTCCTGTCGACCCGCTAAAGTATAGCTACGATTCTATTTACCACCTGAACTGGAACCTCGACCTCTACCAGCCAAAGACTAAGACTCGTGCCCTAAAGGATGCACGGACATAGATGATCATGTTGTTGAATTTGATGGTTGTGCCATACCCCCCAGAATCTCTATTTGGGCAATCTCACATCATATGCCTTGGGCGTCCACATGTATAACAAGTATCGGAACTGGCTCGGCATTGGCCCAAGTGTCCTCTACCACAGATGTCACACCGCGGCGGAAATGGCCATGTTTGCCCTGAACCTCGTTGTCACTGCAAACCCGATGCCCGGGAGATTTCACCTATTCCTGACTGAGTATAGAAGTCATACCAATAACCCTGTAGCTGAGGTGGCAGAGTCCTAGGTGGTCGTTCGAAGAATTGGGGCCTATAATTGCCCTGAGACTGCTCCTGAGACCTGGCAAACCTCATCCTCTTATGCTGTCCTGACTCAGTCCTCTCTGTACCCTACTGCCGACGCCTACCCCTTTCTATATTCTGGGCGAATGCCTAAATCCGGGCGATATCCATACTATCTTGCAATGCAGCGGTGGCACATGCCTCAGTCAACTCTGGGGCCAACCCTCCTATAAACCTGTGAATTCTGTCCCGCATAGTAGCAACTATGGATGGTGCATATCTGGCCAATGAGTCAAAACGGAGACTATACTCTCGAACACTCATATTGCCCTGTTTGAGGGCTAGAAACTGATCGACTCGAGCCTGCCGGATCTCCCGCAGTAAGTACTGGTCAAGGAAGGCATCCAAAAAATTCTCCCAAATAGCTGGAGGTGCATAACATCCCCTGGACCTCTCCCATCCCTCGTACCAAAGGATTGCTATATCTCGGAGTCGAAAAGGTGCTAACTCAACTGCCTCTTTCTCCATGGAATGCATAACCCAAAAGATCATGTGAAGTTGATCTATGAAATCCTGCAGGTCCTCCCCCTGATCTGTCCCCGTAAACTCTAGGGGACTCAAAGCAATAAACTCTCGGAACCTTGAACTCCAAGACCCCTTAGAAGATCCTGCACTAGCAGATGCCCTAGCCTATTGCTGGGTAGCTACCAACTGTGTCAACAAGTGCACCACACTCCTCAAGTCCTGATCTGATGGAAGCGGAGGGGGAACTGGATGTGCGGTCTCCCTAGGAATCTCCTCAGGTGGTGGAGGAGTCGGTAATGGCTGAGTAGGGGTCTCTCCCTGGGGGTACCCTGCTAGTCCCTTCACCTACTGTTGTATCTCTCCTCTGGCTAGCTGTAGTCTTCCTAATCACTGTCATCTGTGCATGCGTACGCCAACACGTATGTTTAATTCAAATTTCCTATATCTCAGTTCTACAACACGATATAGATTTGAAAGAAGGGTAATCAACTCCTAAATTCCATGTAGTTCCCCGCTTATATAATGTGGTGCACTACATATCTATAAACAAGACCATACTAGACACGGCTTGTAGACTCCCTAGGACAGAACTGCTCTGATACCACTTTTGTCAAGCCCCGAGCCTGGGGGCGAGACCGGCACCCGATGCCTCATCTATCCTTGGGTACCAACTTGCGACTAAGTGACTCTGGACATATAATGTCATACTTTGGCTAGGGGCCACATTGCAAGACAATTTGCGAGGTAAAATATAAAACTAAATGGAAACTAACGCTGACTAAATGTCAATATAAAGCTGGGCCGGCAAGGCCGTCATAACTACTACACCTGACAAGCCAACAAAATAAACATACAGGGCTTACAAGCCCAACATACTACACTAACTGATAGGATATGTCTACAAGCCTCTACCGATGGATGTATTGTGATCGGAATAGGGCCCCGACCTACCCATAGCCTATATACATATATACACAAGATGTACATAAAATTTCTAGACCCGACAACTCCAAAGGACGTGGAGCTTACCGATAAAGCTAAACTCGAGCAACACCTACTGAGGAGGTCTACCCGTCTGTATGTCTGAACCTGCATGCATAAAATGCAGCGTCCTCAGAAAAAGGGATGTCAATACGAAATAATGTACCGAGTATGAAAGGTAATAAAATAACTGAAAGCTGCAACTGAACTGATAATATAATAACTGGAGGTAACTGGGAGTCAAAGATGATCTGGAGGTATACTTACCTGCTGATACTGACTCAACTCTCTCAATATAGTAAGTAAAATAAATGTCCAGCCTTATAAGTCTCGGTATATATATAACTGCTCTGCCATAGTAGGCTAGCTCATAGGCGCTCGGCCAGACTAGGCTCTGTATCTCGACCAACTGGGCTCGCTCATAGACGCTCAACCACAGTAGGCTAGGTAAATAACTTACAATCTGATAAGAGGTTGCCCAATAGGGGCCTGCCCATCGATTATAGCTCGATGGTAATGAAAATACTGTAATACTGCATATATAGGCTCTCTGCTCTCTTGACTAGAACAAGATAATACTCAATTGAATATGAAGTCCCGATAAGGAGAATATTGTAACTTACGAGACTAGGAAAATATACATAAATTTCGGAATATGAATTTCTCTTTATGTCTCGTTATCAAACGCATGTAATTACGTGATCATGGAAAAATTAAAGAAGGGCTTAGCCTTAACATACCTGGAGTAGGGAAAACTCTGTGTGATATTCTTGAGAAGGATTACACCGTACTCCCTTAAAATTGCAAAATCTCACGTTGCTTAAGATACTATGAAATCTCTATTTGAATTATTGAAGATCCGTACCCTTCTACATTCGCTTCAAATTGCCTTCTACGTTAGCTTCAGATTGCCCAAAAGTATAGCCTTTGCTATTATGTTAAATGTTGAAAGATATGTATCTTTTAATTGCTAAAAGATATGTAGCTTTCCTTAAATTACAAGGCTTATGTTTGAATCGGTTGCCACATATCCCAATATGACTAAGAGTCATATGTTTTGGTAGTGGCTTGCTGCCACGAGGGGATGGGGTGGGTTTTAATCTTATCCCATAAATTATTAGTTAATTAGGTAATATTTCGTTACCCGATAATTAACCAATTACCCACATAATTAAGAATTATCTCAAGTTACTTAAAATACTACTCATTTTTAATACACTTTATACATCATACTATCATGATCATATGGTACCTTGTATGGCACTAGTCCATAAATACGAGGTATTATAGCTTGGACCGTATTTTATCCCAAATTGCAAAACTTCGATGAAACTCATTTTCTTCTATTTTCTTACCTTCTCTCCTTCACGAATTTACTCATCACGTGTTTGAAATATCATAATTCTTATAATCTCAAGAAAATCTCATCCCCGTGTATACGTCAATTAACTGAAGACGAAACTTTAATGTACGAAAAATGCGAGATGTAACACTACATTTATCTTGCACGATCTGCTGATTTTTCTATATCCTCTTGTCTAGCCATAACGAGGCTCTTCCCGAATCAACTACTAACTACTCGTTGGTCCATTCTCATAGCTATATTCCGCGTAATCTCTCTTGGGTTGTTTCCTTTATCTTAACTTACCTCCCGCACTGGCTCCTTATGTATCAAGTGTTCATTCGCACTTATTTATCACTAAAATCCTATGCGGGAACCCTTATTGCCCCTCCTCGGTGTCGTGCTTGCATAATTTTCTGGAGTCGTAACATATCTGTAGGATCAAGATAAATGCTATCTCATTCCTTTTTCCTTTTTACCGTATTATTCCTTTACTATTCTATAGTTATCTTATCCACTTAACTCCGACATAATTCCATATCACACCATCTTTCCCCCTTTAGGGGAGTACAAACATTTAATGATGTGAAGATTTATCTATATATGTTTTACCTATTCATCTTTGGCGTCTTTTCACATCTTCACTGACTCTTACTCGCCTTGCAGTAACCCTTATGTACCTAGGATAACTGAATTTCTTACGCACGAGGGTGACACCTAGTGTAACGGGTATACTTAGTCCCTTAAGCTTAACTCTACTCACAGTGCTTGCTTTAGGGATGCATCTTCATGAATGACCTTTAAAGGATACTCTTCTGTTGTCCATTCTATTATTGCCGGAACGCGGTCTCTGAAACTCTCACAATGTAGACTATTATCAAATCTTTTGATCCCTAAATCATGTTCAGTTTATCTTGTTCACTAGCCCATACTGATTTCTATTACTCCGGGGTCTAACTTTTCCTTCTGGTAATCACGTTAGAGTCACTAACTCCTTTCTCAAAATGAGGATATGACTTTACGACTTATACTCTTTTATAGTCCCAAGGCCTATCTCCTTTGTCTTTTCCTTCACTTGACTATAGACTCTATCATCTTGTCATATTTGATTTACCGTTATCACCTATTTATCACATCTTACTTATAATGCTTCAATGGCTCTCTTCTTATTCTCCTGCTAATATTTTTGACTATTACCTTATTGTGAAAACATCAACGAAATATTCTTTCACTTTAGCCCTTGATCCATCTCACTGGCTCTTCGGGTCGCCTAACATTCTCTCTTTACTAGGGATGAGAATCATACTAAAGTAAATATTTATCCCTTCTAGGATGCCAATGCCTACCTTCTCAATTTTTCTAAACCTTCTATTATTCATATCTAACTGTACTATTCTAGAGTGCACCATTTGGGTGTCTCCCAAGGAGAACTATTACCATGTTTGAAATATCCTTCGGAAATGTCAGCTAACGCTAACATTCTATCCACCATTTTGGATTACTCTAACCCCAACTAGATCCTGATATCCCATCTTTCTCTTAAACTATATTTGTTAGCTTCCATAGGGCATAACTGAGATGGGTGTGGACAATTGTACATACCTCTATTACTATTGAAGGTAACTCAAAATACTTATATTTATCTACCTGAATTGTAAATACTGATAATCTTCACTAATTGGGTACCTCATACCCTCATTCACCTTGCTTCTCTTACCTGTTGAAACTTATACTTTTACCTTCTGATACTCCCATGGCCTGCTATTCACGGGGTGTGTTTTATATTCCCATCTTAGGGTCTTGAGGTAGAAATTTGCACATCTGGTATACATAATCTGATAGGGCCTCAATCTAGGCCACGTTGTCAAGAATTCTCTCTCTACCAGTGCCCTTGCCTACTACTGTATTAGCCCTCTGGTTAGCTGTAATTTTTCTAATTGCAAGCATCTCTATATCATTAGCAAACATAAGTCTTGGCTTGAACTCTTATGACTCAGCTCTATAGCACGATTTAGATTTGAAAGAAGGGTAACAGACTCCTAAATGCCTTGTAGCTTCCTGTTTATATAATGTGGTGCATAACACATCTATAAACAAGGCTCTACTAGACACGACTTGTACATTTCCTAGGATAGAGAGGATTTGATACCACATTTTTCACGCCCCAAACCTGGGGAGGCGTGGCCGGCACCCGGTGCCATATTTGGCCCAAGCGCACCACTCTATAACTATGAACTCTCGAGAGGTAACTCTCAACTTAGGCCGACGAGGCCTACCTTGCAAATCAAGGCCGACAAGTCCACCATGAATGTCTACAACTAGCAATACCAACTAACATATACACAGGGCTGGCAAGGCCACAATACTGATAGAAAATTATACAAGACTCGTCTGCAAACCTCTAGAGATAGTTGAACTGTATTATGGTCGGAACAGGGCCTCGACCTACCCATCAAACCAGTATATATAAAATGGACTCCAAGGTTTAGACCTGGTAACCTCGAGGAGGTGGAGCTTACAAACCAAGCTGATGTTTGACTCTGTCTACTGGGAGGTCTATCCAGCTATCTATCAGGACACACATGCATGAAATGCAGCATCCCCGACAAAAGAGACGTCAGTACGTAATAATGTACCGAATATGTAAGGCACCAGAATAACTGAAAGCTGAAACTGAACTGATAATATAATAACTAAAAGTAACTGGAAGTCAAAGATAATCTGAAGATATGCTTACCTGCTGATACTGACTCGACTCTCTCAATATAGTAAGTAAAATAGTTGCCCGGCCCTATAAGGCTCGGTATGTGTAACTGCTCTTAGTAGGCTCGCTCATAGGCGCTCGGCCATACTAGGCTAAGTATCTCGGCCATTCTAGGCTCGCTCATAGGCGCTCGGCCATAGTAGGCTCAGTATATAACTTACCATCTCATCAGAGGTTGCCCAATAGGGGCCTGCCCACCGATTATAGCTCGATGGTGGTGAAAATACTATAATATTGTGTGTGTGTGTGTATATATACATATAGACCCTATACTCTCTTGACTGGAAGAAGAAAATACTTAACTGAATATAAAGTCCCAATAAGGGAGAATACTGTAACTTATGAGACTAGGACAATGTACATAAAATCAAGAATATGAACTTCACTTTATGTCTCGTTATCAAACACATGTAGTTACTGGATCATGCCAGAATGAAGGAAAGGTTTAGCCTTAACATACCTTATCATAATCTGTAGAATAACCACGGTGAACTCGTCTCGTTTCCCCTTAATCTACAACAACGATAACAATACTATCACCAAGTTACGAAAGGTACAACTATCACATAACGAATGACCAGCCAACCACTCCACCTTTATGCGGTGTTTATTCATACCCTTTCTCCTCCAAAACTCCATAAAACAGTATCAAAACACACAATCCAACAACAACACAATCCGATCAGTGTCCCGTGAGTTCTTACAATTATAGAACGAATATCTATACTTTTCCACCAGAAATAAAATGAAAGAGAGTAGTATACTTACCTTATTTGATGAATATCTCAGTTCCTGTCTTGGTTCTTCAACCCTTAGGTTTTTTCCTCCAACTAGAACTTGAAAAGAAGAGAAAATCAATAAGGGTTTGTGTTTAATTTGTGGGAGAATTTTGTAGGGGTTTATCTCTAGTTTTTAAGCTCTATAGTGGGTATAAAATATGAAGGAAATAATCCCTTAAAAGGGCTCTTTGGCCGACCCAAAATATCCCCTTTTGGGACATATTTAGTCCTCTAATTTAAGCAAGTAAGTGACAAATCTACTTGTCACTTGTGCAGTCTATGCAGTCTCGTCAAAACACATATATCTCTTTACTACGATGTCGTATTCACAAATGGTTTAATGCGTTAGAAACTAGACTCATATATATTCAATTTGATGGGTGGATCACCCCGTAACTCTAAGTATGCTTGGAGAAAAGCTCAGCTACATTTGACCTAATGTTCAACATATTTATGAATGTAACTTGTGATGACCTTTGCCAACTTTTGTCGCTTGACATCAAAACATAACACACGACAATCATAAGACTAAAATAACTCATAACATAACCTCCTTATCATGTTGGTCACCCTAGTCTCACTCCAAAATTACATGTTATAACATTCCCAACTTGTCGATTTTTGACGGAACTTATTTTCTTCAATTTGTTTAGCTTCTAAGCCTTTCAACCCTCTTGGTACTTGCAGTTCATGAGCATAAGTATTTGTAACATCCAAGTTAACATGATTAACTTAATTTATGTACTTTTACAGATGATCTCATTTCTGAGCTTACATCAATTGACTTGCGACATACTTTTACGTATGAAAACATGGGGTGTAATAGATTTGGCCTCCACTATGGCTTGGTCTATATCCGCGACTTGCCGGCATTGCCATTCCTGCTTAGCCCAATTTTGTAAACCGTCCATGAAGTGTAACAACAAGTCATCATTGCTCAGGTTTGGGAATTGAAGCATAAGGGTAGTGAAATCCTTGACATAGTCACGTATGCTCCCTGTTTGTTTCAACTCCCTAAGTTTATGCCTTGCCTCGTACAAGACATTGTTTGGAAAGAATTGTCGCTTGAACTCGGCTTTGAACTGATCCCACGTGCTAATAGTACATAGACCTTTATCCACGTCGGCCATCTTCCTTCTCCACCATAGCATGGCAGTCTCTGAGAGCCGATGAGCAACAAGTACCACATATAAAGATGAGGTCCGACCCAAGTACCAGAAAATTCGACGCCCTCTGCGAATTCCACAAGGAACGCAGGAACAAGACAGAAGATTGTATCGCCCTAAGGCAAGAGGTCGTGAACACGTTATCGTAAGGACACCTCAAAGAGCTGCTGAGCAACAAGTGAAGGAACACCTTAACCAGGGGTCGAGAATATCAGGGCCCGCCTAAGCCACCCTCACTGGCCTGCACCATCAATATGATTATCAGCGGCAATGACAATGCCGCCATCAATGGTATCAAGTTCACCGCCACTCACAAACTCAAAAGTTTGATCACCTACGAACGGTATGACAGACTCGAAAAAAGTATCATTTATGAGGAGTCAGATGCCGATGGTTTGACTTTCCCTCACAACAATTCTCTTGTCATTACTTTACAAATTTTAGATACTGATTTTAAGCGTATCATGGTGAGTGATGGGAGTGGAACATGCATTATCCATCCCCGAGTCCTCACCCAGATGAGACTCGAGGACAAGATAGTGTCATACTGTATCACACTAACCGGTTTTAACAATGCAGTTGAACGAACCTCAGGAGAAATTACACTCTCCATCCTCACTGGTGACATAACTATGGAGACAACGTTCCACATCATGGACTAGGCCACCACATACAATGCCATAGTAGGACGACCATGGATACATCCAATGGAAGCTGCCCCCTCCAACTTATACCAAGTGATCAAGTTTCCAACACCTTAGGGAATATTCAGCATATGCCACGTCCCGAGAATGTTACCGCATCGCCATGGATGGCTTGACGACCCAACAAAAGAAAGAAAAGGAAAAAGAAGCATAGCAATCAACATGGTCAAGGTCGACACAAGAAGAGACCAGAGACGTCATCTCGGACCCAAAAATGGTCAAAGCCGCAGAATCAACTATAGAGGACCTTGACCTCGTTCAATTAGATCCCAGCAACCTCGGAAAAAAGGCCTACATCAGCTAAAAAACTCCGAGAACCGGGTAAATTTAGTCCATTTTTAATAACTAACACAGATTTGTTTGCTTTCAGCCATGTAGATATGACGGGCATCCCCCAAGGAGATCGCCACACACAAGTTGAACGTTGATCTATTCTATCCCCCTGAAAGGTAGGTCAAATGAAATTTCAACCCCACCATCAATGATTTTGTCCACGAGGAGGTAGAAAAGCTACTAGAAAATGGCTCAATCAGGGAGTCGAAATACCCCAAGTGGATAGCCAACGTGGTGATGGTCAAAAAGAAAAACGGGAAATGGAGGATGTGTGTAGACTTCAAAGACTTAAACAAGGCGTGCCCGGAAGATTCATTCCCGTTGCCACACATCAACCAACTCATCGATGCAACGGCCGTGCAAGAGCTACTAAGTTTCCTAGATGCATACTCGGGCTATAACTAGATACTCATGGAAGAATAGGACCAGGAGAAAACTACGTTCATCACCCACAGAGGAACATATTGCTATAGGGTCATGCCGTTCAGGTTGAAGAATGTAGGAGCCAGCTATCAGAGGTTGGTCATAAGAATGTTCAATGACCAACTCGGCTAGACCATGGAGGTATATATCGACGACATGCTAGTCAAATCCGTAATGGAAGAGGACCATATCAACCACTTGAGCGAAGCTTTTGACATACTAAGACTGTATGAGATGAAACTAAACCCATAGAAATGTGCATTTGGCATAGCCTCGGGAAAGTTTTTGGGTTTCTTAGTGTCACAGAGAGGGATCGAAGTCAACCCAAACCAAATCAAATCTATCAAAGGGATACCTGAACAACTGACTACTAAGAAGCAGGTCCAAAGGTTGACTGGTTGAATCGCTGCCCTATCGAGGTTTATAACGAGGTCATTCGATAGATTTCATAGATTTTTTGGCATACTACAGAAGGACAACGACCTCGATTGGACGCCCGATTATGTAGAAGCTCTGCGAGAACTAAAAGCGTATATGTTGTCACCGCCTCTGCTCTCGAAACTCAAACCCGGGGAACACCTTCTCGTCTACCTCACCATCTCTAAAGTGGCAGTAAGTGCGGTCCTGGTCCGAAAAAATAAAGGTATGCAATCTCCCATTTTTTACATTGGTAAAACACTCGTCAACGCCGAGACGAGGTACCCACACTTCGAGAAACTGGCCCTGGCACTAGTAGTAGCTTCACGAAAGCTTAGACCCTATTTCCAGTGCCACCCTATCTCGGTTGTTACCACCTTTCCTTTAAGAAGCATTCTACATAGACCCGAATTGTTGGGGAGGCTGGCCAAGTGGGCCATCGAGCTAAGCGAGCACGACATCACATATCAGCCTCAAATAGCGATAAAGTCAAAAGTGCTCACCGACTTCGTTGCAGACTTCAACGCAAAGATAATGCATGAGGTCGAGAGAGAAGCCGCCCTAGCTTCTCTTCAAACACAAGACCTCTAAGTCTTATACACCGACGACGCATCCAATTCTTCTGGATCCGTACTGGGACTCGTACTCGAGGTCCCTACTGGCAAAGTAATTCTCCAGTCCATAAGTTGCCCTAATATGACTAACAACGAGGCCAAGTATGAGGCCATAATTGTAGGGTTGAGATTAGCACTCAAATATAGGGCGAAGCGGTTGAAACTCCATTGTGACTCATAGATCGTAGTCAACCAAGTCATAGGGACTTTCCAAATCAAAGAACAGAGGTTACAAAAATATCAAACTGAGATCCGTAAGTTGCTTCCCAATTTTGACGAATGCCAGCTCGACCAGATCCCGCGAGCCCAGAATGCTGAAGCAGACGGCCTTGCCAAACTGGCCGGAGCCACCAAAAGCACCACAACTGGAGATAAAAGTGTAGTCCACCTCCTCAACTCATCGTTAGAACAAATCGAGGTAAGATCTGTAAGTTTAACTTGGGATTGGCGCAATTGTATTATCACCTACTTACAGGAAGGCACACTACCAAATGACAAACAGTAAGCTAAAAAACTAAGAATGCAAGCAGCTAAATACATCCTCCTTCATAACGACTTATACAAGAGAACATACGGCGGCCCTTTGGCGAAGTGTTTGGGTCCAAACCAAACCCAATGCGTTCTCGAAAAAGTTCATGAAGGCCACTGTGACACTCATTATGGTGATCGAGCACTCGATAGGTGCCTCATATAGGCAGGATAATACTGGCCCATCATGAAAAAAGATGCCTCAGAATTTGTGAAGAAATGCGAACAATGTCAGAAATACGCCACAATAATTCACCAAGCAGGAGAACATCTCCACTCAGTCACCTCTCCATGGTCGTTCATCAAGTGGGGAATGGACATCGTGGACCCCATCATGGAAGGGCGAGGTAATGTGAGATTTCTTTTAGTTTTAACTTACTATTTCTCTAAATAGGTAGAAGTAGGAGTGTTCGCCCAAATACACGAACAAGAGGTAATCGCCATCATATGGAAAAACATCATCTGCCGATTCGGCCTACCCAAGGAGATCAGCTGCGACTACGGACCCCAGTTCACGGGAAAGAAAGCCACATAATTCCTCGAGAAATGGCACATTAAGAAGATACTTTCAACCCCTTATCATCCGGTGGGCAACGGGCTGGCAGAATCCTCCAACGAGTGCATATTAAACATCATGAAGAAATAACTCGAAGAAGCCAAGGGACAGTGGCCAGAAATACTCCTAGAAGTATTATGGGCGTATAGAACCACCCCAAAGACAAGCGCAAGAGAGACACTCTATTCTCTGGTCTACAAAATCGAACTAGTTATGCAAGTCAAGGTCGAAGAGCCCAGCCTAAGGTACTCCTATGAAAGCGGTACTAGCAATGACGAGAGTAGAAGGCAAGAGCTCGATGAGATCAATGAATGAAGAGACATGGCATACATAAGAATGGTCGCCCAAAAGCAGCAAGCGGAACGTTACTACAACAAGAACGCAAAGGTCTGGTCGCTCAAAGTTAGAGACTCGTACTCAAAGCCAAAACCCAAGCAAGCAGAGATCCATGAGAAGGCAAACTGGGAACAAATTGGGACGGCCCGTACAAAATTATAGGCAAAGTAAACAAGGGTTCATTCCAACTAGAGAAAATGGATGGAAAATAATTACCAAACAATTAAAATATCATCCACCTCAAATACTTCAACTTCTAAAAGTAAGAAGAGCCCCCAAGTCGTACTCTTTTTCCCTCACATGATTTTTGTCCCATTAGGATTTTCTCAAGGAGGTTTTTAATGAGGCGATGGAAAGGACGCTTCAAGTCGAAGTATGTGAAGAACAGACTGATTTTTCTTTCATTGCCCGACTCCTCAAGACTCTCCAAATCAAACAATGAATGGACTAAATAGACCGGGACTGGAATGCCAGCCAATGCCCAAAGTTTTTAACTTTCTCCAATTATGTAATCAGAGAAACAACGTCTAAGTAATAGAAACTTACGTTTATCAAAATTATCTAAACAAAAGTTTAAGTTCGACCAAGTTCGAACAACACCTACCGTCCCTCGGGCATGATTTAACAAAAGGTTAAGTTCGATCAAGTTTGAACAATACCTACCGGCCCTCAGCCGTGATTTAACAAAAGGTTAAGTTCGACCAAGTTCGAACAACACCTACCGACCCTCGGCCATGATTTAACAAAAGGGCAAGTTTGTCAAGTTCAAACAACACCCATCGGCTCTCGACCACGATTTAACAAAAGGTTAAGTTCGAATAACACCCACCGGCCCTCGGTTGCGATTTAACAAAAGGGTAAGTTCGACCAAGTTCGAACAACACCCACCAGCCCTCGACTGCAATTTAACAAAAAGGTAAGTTCAACCAAGTTCGAGCAACACCCACCAGAACTCGACCACGATATAACAAAAGGGTAAGTTAGATCAAGTTCAAACAACACCTACCGGCCCTCAGGCACAACATAAGAAAAGGACAAAATTTGAGCAAGCTCGAATAAATGTCTATCCGCCCTCGGCCACGTCTCAATAAAAGGTTAAATTCAACCAAACAAAAGGTTAAATTTGACCAAGTTCGAACAAAGACCTACCGGCCCCCGGCCACGATTTAATAAAAGGTTAATATCGACTAAATTCGAACAACACCTATCGGTCCTCGACCATATGTAAACTAAGGAGACATACTTGATTTATATAGACAAAGGGACGATTCATCCTATGGCTTTTCAGCCCAAGGACTACAGTCAGCAAGAGAATGACAACAAAGAATATAAAGGAGTAAAACATGCAAGTAGAGAAACAAATCACGGTAAGTAAGAAAGGCACAAATGAAAGCAAAAATCAACTTTGATATTCATAGATAAGAAGTTGTTACAAATGCTCTTGGAGACGCCAAACAAAAACACAAAAAAAGGGTAAACAAAGAACTACTGGCCATCGCCACCACGACCCTCAACATCCTCATCAGCCCAACCTCTGGCAACATCACCACCCTGACCATCGACACCATCACCATCCCGGCCTTCAGCATCCTCTCCATTCTCACCCTGAGGGTAAGTAGATTCATACCAAGCGTCCTCCTCAAGACGATCTATGGCATTTTCCTCATACTCATCCTCATCTCCAGAGACATAGCAGGGTCATATCCATAAGCAAGCCGAACCTAGCGAGCCTTAACCCGAGCATCATCAAAGGCTACCCCAAAAACGGAGCCGGTCGCATGCAATTCACGAAACACATCCAGTTGGGCCTCGTCATGAATCCACTCTTCATACAGCTCACAGGGGACGTTGGGGAAGCCAGAAGCATTAGACGAAGAAGGTCGTGCAAGCAGTTGGGCCTTCTCAGCCTCCAAAGTGGGACCTCGATCATAAAGAATAGAGGTTTCCTTTTCCAACTCCCTGATCCTCTCATCAAGTCGGTTCTTCTTAGCCCTCGCCATTGAAAGGTCATTCTCCCGCTCGGAACGAAGGGTTCAATTCGCCAACTCAAGGAACTCCACTATCCTCCGAGCCTCCAACCGGGAAGACTCCGCCTTCTTAAGCTCCTCCTGCTTCTTGGCGAAATCACCCTTGAGAGTCTCTATCTGAAATTGACACTCATCTAACTGGCCTTGCAGCTGGGCTACTTGAGCATAACGGTTGCTACATTGGGACTCCACTCCTTTACTGAGTTCCAGCTCCTCCTCCTTAGCCCTTAACATCCCCTCAAGAATGCTGAAACAGCCGCAATCAGCTCTTCGTCTATTTTCTTTAAATCCTCTCTCAAAGCAGTACGTCGCCTCCTTCGCGAAATCGACCTCGGAGCTCCCGGTACTTTCCATGGCACATTTTATACTTATCTTTTCAACTTCACATAAATTTCTTTACGCCTCTTCTCCTACCAAACACTCTCAATCTCAAGAATAACAGTCTACAAAATGAAGAAAATATGTTAGAACCTGCAAGGAAACTAAGACATAAAGAAAGGAACAGATAATAGACGTACTTACCTTGAGAGCGAGACCAGCAGCGTTATTTGACAAGGTATCATCATTTATCTTCTCGAGAGTCACACCCTCGACTTCATAACAAAGAGGACCAAGCTCAAGGATTTCCTCCTCGGTATTTACAAGCAGATAACGATCCATGGGGATCATAATAGTCCTAGAGCCCCCTTCCATCCTCACCTCAAGTTGAGTGAGACCCTCATGAATCATTTTCAACTCGTCCAGATCCATATTAGGACCAGATCCAGCATCCTCCTCAGCAACAGTCTTTCCTCTGTCACCAGCAGACGAGGAGACGTCTAGTGCAACCTTAGAGTACGAAGACTCCTCTTGCCTCACAAGTGCGAGGCCATTCTCAAGCCATCCCTTCTTTCGACCATTTCCCCATCGGGACGCACCGGTGCATCCACATTCATCTCCTCTAGTTGCGAGGCCTTGGAATTCACCCAATACTTTCTCTAACATGTATTACGGTCGTCTCTCGAAGAACGAAGTCGCCCTCCTCTAAGTCGACGGCCATTGGAATTTCTCCCCCTACATCTACAGCTCTCATTTTATGAGGCCTTAGACCCCCATCATTAGGGGAGACATCGTCATCCTCGCCAACCAGCGACAAAAGTTAAGGAGCAAAAGTAATAGACGAGACAGAGACAGGCTCTTGGACTGCAATAGCCAAAGCAGGAGCAGGTACGGAAGGTACAGTAGTTGCAATAAGGGAAAAAGCCGAAGGCGCAACAGCCTTCCTCTGAAAAGAAGGCACAAACGCTCAGCTCCTTCGAGAAGATCCCCTGCTTGGGAAAGAAACAAACATAGAAGTTAGTAGAACAAATCGACATACAACAAAAAGTGAAACGACCACGGACAGAGAAAAGAAGTTACCTGCCGAAGGAAGAGCCGGCTTGAACTTCTTGAAAAAGCTCGGCCAGTCGTAGATCCCTACGACATGAGGGAGAACTTGCTCAACCCAATCGAAAAATGTGCGCAACTAAAAGGGGATGATGGTTATTGGCTGCAAGAAAGGGAAAATCATTTAACTAACTCAGAGCAAGTAAAGGAACAAAGAGAGAAACAGGGCACTTACGTGTGTAGTTCCAAGCCTCAGGAAAGCCATCAATGTTAGCCACAACATCCTCAGTTCTAGCGTAGAAGAAGTTAAGCCATAACTGACGACTGGCCTTGTCATTCGTCTTCACCACCAAGCATTTGCCTCCCCGGTGGTGAAGGTTCAGCATTGTTCCCCTATAAAAGCTAGGGGCGAATAGATGCACCAAATACCGTAGCGTCAGTTCGACCCCGGCAAGCACAGTAAATTTAGTTAGCATTCCTGTAGACGTACGGTGCAAGATGGGCAGGGAAAACGTCGTAGTGACGACAAAATTCTTCCACCAATGGAAGAAGGTGGAACGAATAACCGATGAGGAAGGGGTAGACGTATAAAGCGCAGTACCCAGGATGATGGACCTACATCGCGTCCCCTTCGGCCAGGATAAGTTCGACATGGTTGGGAAGACCAAACTTGGCTTTGAATTCCGCCAACTCTTTGGATGCCATCGTCGATAGAAAAAACTCGAGTGTCGTGTCTGGTGATCGGGTGAGATCAGACTTGGCGTCGAGGTTACGAGGGAGTATCTCCTCCACCGACAGGAAAGTTTCATCCTCAGCAATGGCGGAAACACTCTCCCCATGGGTGGGAAACACAACCGCCGAGAGAGCAACACGACTCCCTTCGCTAGCATCTGAGGGCAACTTTGACATGCTTCGAGATAATGAAGAAGAATACAAAAGGGAGAGATTGGGATATGGTGTAGGGAAACTAAACAGAGAAATAAGATTCAAAGAAGAAGGTTGGTATTTCAAAACTTTAGAAGAGCGAAATTTCGAATTCAGGTTCAACAACCTCTATTTATAGAAATCATGGCACCAAACCCGAAACGAATCATCATAATTGGCACCGGAATCGAAATGGCAGATCCAATCAAGGGTCAGCACAAATCGATGCAACGCATCGGGAACAAGCGTCATCGTGATACATGATGTCATGACGTCACCCTAACCCTTGGACAAGATGGCTCCAATAAATTACTCGGGAAACCTGAGGAATTTAAAATATGCGGCCCACAGAAGGCCACGTTGCCTACTCGCCACGACGACTACGACTCATGTGGTCTACTCGACAATTCGACCATGAACGACATTATCCATTCATTAAACTCACCTGCGAGGACTACCTCAATAGGCGGAGAGACTAACTGTATGGGTCAAAAATTACCTTTGACATGATTAGACCATATTAGCATTAAGAAGGCCCTCATGAGCTGTCACGTTTAACCAGTACGACTTCGATAAAAGCATGTCCAAGGTTGAAGTGGTCTCTTAAAAAGTGAAGGGCAAAGCCGATGAAGTTATTAAAGATCAATGTCGAAGAGTCAGCGAAGATCAGGGTGGAGGTCGAGCACTCATCGTAGACAGAGTGAATAACAACGATTTTTAGGATTAGACATCAAAAGAGAATATTCTAGTGGATATTCTCCGTACATGTACTGATGTTTGGCTAAAAATGCATATATTTAACCATTATTGCCTCATA
The DNA here is from genome assembly GCF_000715075.1 of Nicotiana tabacum. Classification (NCBI taxonomy): domain Eukaryota; kingdom Viridiplantae; phylum Streptophyta; class Magnoliopsida; order Solanales; family Solanaceae; genus Nicotiana; species Nicotiana tabacum. The sequence continues at coordinate 1,953,249 of NC_134096.1, forward strand.
TTTTAGTACTTATAATCTTCTTTTGAGTATTAATTATATTACTTTATACTTAATATTATATTTTAATTATGTAAGAATAAAGCGGTGTAAAGATAAAAAGATTTGGAGCAAAATTGAACAAAACACGGACGAAAAAAAGAAAGTAAATTAAACGAATTAAAAAAATGGGGGAAATGGGGGGGACACCCTTTGGTGTTTGTCCCCCCAAGTGGAAAACAAATAAATGCAATTGAAATCAAACAACTAAATAAGACATGGCAGCGCAAGAATTGAAGGAGATGAGGCATGAAACGCTACTGCCTCCAGCACCAAGGCCAGCGCCACGCGCTGCCCAGGACGCTGGGTGATGGGTAGTCTCCTATTTCATCCGGGACAAGGTTATTTTGGCCCTACACAATTCCAACTCGTATAAAAGGAGTGCTAAACCTAATTTGGGGAGATCTAACATACTTTAAAGGAGAATTCATGGACGGAAACACAAACCACGCTTTGGAGGAAGCTTCTAACTAGTTTTTTTTTTTCCTCTTCTCTTCCTTTAATTCATAGTTTATTTTGTTCTAGAGTTATGGGGTGCTACATGAATGTTGTAGTTTGAAGTTTAAATTATTCTTATTATTTTATCATATTGATTTATTTGTTCAATCTTGCGCTTAATTATTTGATTGCTTGATCACCAATTAAATACTATCTACGAATCTAGGGTTGAACTCGGGAGAGGGAATTCTATATTGCATATAAGATTGAGTAGAGCGAGATCTTGAACTCGAGCATCGGGAACGGATTTGCGGTTAGGATAGGAATATACCTAATCTCCTTGCTTGGTAACTATACATAAATTATTAATGTGTTCTTGTTAATTCTAATTCCATAGGAATATAGGCGTTAGGTTAGCTTGAATAGACGAGTAGTACTTCAGAAGAAGGCTACGAGTAATATTAACCCTGTCAATCAATAAACTAGATAAATTAATTAGACAATTTAAGTGGACAACTCAACGAGATTGTTAGCCAACCCATAGCTCTAGAATATCGTCTCTCATTGAATTCATCTCTAATATTCGCAAACTTGTTTCTTTTAATTTCTTAGTTTGCAACTCTAGATTAGTTGCAGTTAATAATCTTTAGAAATCACTTGAATAGATTAATTGTCTTAGTTTAATTTAGTTGATAGTTAATCACAAGTCCCTGTGGGTACGATATCTGGACTTACAATCCTATATTACTTGTCGACCACGTATACTTGCGTGTGCGCTTGGGAGCAACATGTACTATTAGAGTTTTTAGGTATATGTTCCCTATAAAGATAAAGAGACAAGGGGAGGGAAAGGAGGAGATTCACTTATAAGATAACACATTGACTTTCGAGATATAATCTGACTTTATTGCAAACATACAACATACACCTTTTTTCCTAAATTTCTTGCCTAACATTTTCACGTGATCCAAGAACAACCTGAACATTCGAAAGTTCATCAATCATTCATCATTATCAGAAGGAATATCCACAGATCTCACCCCTTTTCGGGTGACTCATACGTTCTTTTTTACTTAAATATCATTCATTTCTATTTACTGTTATTTAATGCTATCCTCCTCTTTTTTGGTTCATTGAATATTGTTAGTGTTATCAACATTTATTACCATATGGATAATATACATATTATCTTACTACAAAATCAGCTAATGTATCTGTTGGACAATAATATTGGCTAAAATTGATTCTATTTTATTAAATCTTATTTGTTAAGCCCAGATCTAAGTTTTGGGTCAAACAAAGTTAAATGTTTTAAAAGAAATTCGTATGTAACTATAAGTAAGTCAAAAATGTGATTCAAGAATGAATAGAAACCGAAACATACTTATGAACCATAATGTATTCATCAGCAATCATAAATAAGTCCTTCAAGTATGAGCCTTTTTTATCTTCTCAATTTTTGAGGAAATCTTTTTATATGTTGTATACGGGTAAAACCGAGCCCGCTGCATAACTCGTTTTCCCGATGATCCAAACGAAGCAGGAACGTGACCGTAATGTATCGGAGCTAGAACAAAGAACCCCTCATATTAGGGTTCGGACAAACACCTGCCCTCGGAGATATCGGGGCCATATCTTCGAGGTCCGATTTAAGGATTGAGACTTCGGAGAGCATTACCAAGCAGCTGCACACGACTAACAAAGGGCCGAGATATTCATACCTAACTGGATATCACGGAGTGAATCTCGGCTCATATCGGCGGAAAATCAGTGATCATCGAAACGGAAGATTTTTATCTTTTTTAGAATTTTACTTGTTTACCCTAAAAACGGATAACAATTGAATTTATATGTGGTTTTAAGGATATGCGGACTAATTCAACACAAATAAAAAATTACGTTAGATTAAACTGATAAAGGACGTAATAAATTGTCAAACCAATAAGGAGAGTGATCCCGAACTCAGTAACGTCTTAATGAAATGTCTGCCTTCGATCCCGGGCTCACACTAATGAAGAACTGATGAACAAAAGTAAGAACTATGAACAACAGAGAAAATAAGAGTATATTGCCTTGATATGCGTGCTACAATATGTGTTTATGAATAATAAGTGTTCCCCTTTATATAGTAGGGGAGTTTTACCCGAAGTACAATTCTATAAAAGGTAAAAAAATTTGTTTCGCTAATCACTGATTTTTTGCCGATACGAGCCGAGATTCACGCCGTGATATTCGGTTAGGTATGGATATCTCGGCCCTTTGTTAGTCATGTGCAGTTGCTTGGTAATGCTCTCCGAAGTCTCAACCCTTAAATTGGACCACGAAGATATGGCCTTGATTTCCCCAAGGGCAGATGTTTGCCCGAACCCTAATACGAGGGGTTCTTTGTTCTGGCTCCGATACATTACGGTCACGTCCCTGCTTCGCTTGGCTCACCGGGAAGACGGGCCAGTTAGCAAAGCAGGAACGTAACCGTAATATATCGGAGCCAGAACAAAGAACCCCTCGTATTAGGGTTCGGGCAAACACCTGCCCTCGGGGATATCGGGGCCATATCTTCGAGGTCCAATTTATGGGTTGAGACTTCGGAGAGCATTACCAAGCAGCTGCACACGACTAAGAAAGGGCCGAGATATCTGTACCTAACCGGATATCACGGCGTAAATCTCGGCTCGTATCGGCGAAAAATGAGTGATCGTTGAAACGGAAGATTTTTACCGTTTTAAGAATTGTACTTAGGGTAAAACTCCCCTACTATATAAAAGGGAAAGCTTATTATTAATCAACACACATTGTAACACGCAAATCAAGGCAATATACTCTTATTTTCTCTGATATTTAAAGTTCTTTTCATCAGTTCTTCATTAGTGTGGGCCCGGGATCGAAGGCAGGCATTTCATTAAGACGTTACTGAGTCTGGGGTCACTCTCCTTATTGGTTTGACAATTTATTACGTCCTTTATCAGTTTAATCTAATGCAATTTATCATTTGTGTTGAATTAGTCCGCATATCCTTAAAACCACACATAAATTTAATTGTTATCCATTTTTTAGGGTAAATATATGTCTAATAAATTAAATCTGAAACTGGTAGATAACAAGTATGATCGTTTTAACTAAGTTAAACGTACAAATTTTAAGTAACAAAATTCTTACAAGTTACAAGTGCCAGCTAGACTATAACAATTATTTCTTGCTTGTCACAACGAAAATATTTATATTTGTTATGAAAATATTATATTGTGGATGTGCATTCATTACTCCACTATAGATAATCTTCCTGAAGAAAATTATCCATTTAGTACTATGTTGAAGTTTATCTACAAGCAACTGATGTAGGCAGGTTGCAAGCAACTCAATGAAATGATTTGCAGCAGCTTCTTATTAAACAGGCAGGTTGCAAGCAGCTCATGTAGACAGCTTACAAGCAGTTGATGCAGGCAGGTTGCAAGCAACTCAACGAAATGATTTATAGTAGCTTCTTATTAAGCAGGTAAGTTACAAGCAGCTCATGCAGACAGCTTACAAGGAGCTAAAGAAAAGCCTTGCAGCTGCTTCTTGAAAAGCCTCGCAGTTGCTTCCTTTCTTCTATAAATAGAGGAGTTTTCAGTTCATTATAAACATAACTTTGAAAGTTGAATAAAATATCAATCTCCCTCTATACTTGTCTTCAGTTTATTTCTTTTATAATCTTAATTTTATAATACGTTATCAGCACGAGAATCTGCAATTTTAAGCACTTACATCGAATTTAATTTCTATTTCAGTGTTCATCTCCGATGTAAGGCGACACTCTTATGTCCGTGGTCAGATCTTATTCATTCTGAGGATCATAAGACAGATTATATCCTTGAGGTGGTGAGTTTTTCTTCTTGGCAATAGTGATGTAGATATCACTTACATATGTAGTGGCCAAATTTGCGTAATTTAATTTGAGCCTTTTGCTTATATTTTAATATCTTTATCATCGCTTGCTTGGTTATATGTTACGTATACAGTACCTATTTTGGTATTTGTTTTCATCCTTATTATCTTAATAAAGGATTACAAAGTGGATAACATTGTTAGATCCATTTAAACTCCAGTAGAGTTTGTATGAAATATACAACCACCAGAAGTGGTTATATTTCGTATATCTCATTGTAACTAAATTTTGTTAACCACCAGAAGTGGTATATGCCTATGACCACCAGAAGTGATAATTTAGGCTTTCTATGGTTACAATTAAAGTTAAGCTAGAGAAATATTCTCTATATTATATGCACGCCTCGATTTGCTCCTGAAGTAGTAAATATTTTAAAAGAGGTTGAAGCATCACAATTTGATGTGATTAATGTGCGTTCAGATAATTATGTTCGATTTCCTGAAGGATGAGAATTTTTGATAAATATTAATCTATTCTCTGAAGTGAATGTGATAATATTAATAAAGTCATAAATATGAACGCGCTCTTGTTGTAAATATATTACAATTCACCTCCAGAAGAGTTAATATGATTGAGAGAATATATACTCAATATTTCGTATTTTAAATTTGCTCCTGAAGAAGAAACACAATTGAAATTTCCTCCTGAAGTAGGAAAATATTTTGAAGCAGTATCTTTATGTGCTTAAACAAAATAATGAGCTATTCAAAATTATTTTTGAAGCACATTTTTATTTCCTGGAGTGAATGAAGAAATACCACAACTCACCTCCTGGAGAGGTAGAATAATAGAGAATATAAATATTATTTTTGTAGCATAAAGATCATTGCCACACGTACTTGTTGTACGTAAAATATCTTGGATAATTTTATTAAGTATCATTCTAAGGCAAAAGCATTATTGTAGAATACTTTATACTACAACGACATTAATATATTATGGTTAGTTATTGAGTTCCCCGAAGGAAATAACAACTCGTGTATCTTTCCTTAAAAGATACAATGACTAAGTGGTTGTCGTATTTATACAAAATATTCATATGTTAATAATATTTCTCCTTGAAGGAGATATTTGTCACAAAGTTAGTTGTAGAAATATTAAAATTCTTATTTTTTGTCATTTATAAATTTATAATTAGCTTTATATTGTTCATTTGATTATGATTTTCTCTCATGACACCAGAAGTGTCTGAGCAATATTTGGTAGTACAACAAAAGCTCCTGAAGAGCTAACTGTTTGTCTAGAAGACACATGACACAAGTAGTGTCTGAATAATATTTGATTGTGGACAATAAATGGAAGGCTCCCGAATAGCTTATTTGTCATTATTGTGGTCAAAACATATGTTATGATAAACCGAAGTTTACTAATACATATGACTATCATACTGAGACTACAAATGATTGAAAGATTGAAAATCTTCATGTTTTCACAATCATATGGGGTAAATATGTATGTGAGAAGATACTTGCCTTATTCTTCAAATTTGTACTACATCATGTATACCAGAAGTTTACTAATATAAAAGCAGTCATAGTAAATTAAAAATTTACTGATACAAAAGTAATCACAGTAAATTAGAAGTTTACTGATGCAAAAGTTTATGCCATCGTAAACCAGAAGTTTACTTAGAGATAGCACATGCCATGATAAATTTGAAGTTTTCATTTACCATTTTTAAATGAGCTATTTGAGAATTCAGATAAGCATATACTGAATAACTAGAAGATTCTTCAAGAATTCTCTTGTGTTGCTTGTTCTCATAATAATTTGATTATACCAGCTAAAGTTGGGACTAAAATCCCCGAATTCTGGAATATATAAAAGGTGAATATAGGCCCATTCACCTATCATGTGAACCACTTATAGATGCATATATAAGATGGTTACATGTATATTTATTGTCAACCTGCAGTTTGGCATTTGAAATTGTCTTTCTCAATTAAGAGCATAATTTTCAGATTATGAAATCAAGATAGTTCATCGTGATGATGCTGGTTTATATCCAAGCTAGTTTAGCATTGAATACCTCCTATTAATGGCTAAACTATTGCATATGAGAACAAAACCTCATGTGTTGGTCTAAGATTTTCTAAATTGCATACAGCAGCACTTGTATGCATCAGACCAACAAAATATGATAAGTCCTCCCCTCACAATTGGTTTAGGATCAAAAATCAAATATTTTTACTATCTAATAACTTTTGATGTGTGGTATATGATTAATTTCTCTACAACAATGCACAAAGATATGTTTCCCAAAGAAGATTGGGGATATGAGTTAGTTTTTCTAATATTTGGGGGATGGAATAAAATAGCTGGAAAATATGCTATATGAATCGAATTATCATTAATATGATCCTCGCTTAGAAGATAATTCAAGTCAAATGCCAGAAGCATTTGCTGATCCAAAATTAAATATCACATTTCAGCTGCAAATGCTCCTATTAAAATTAAAGTCCCTGAAGGATAGAGTTTATTGTACGCATGAAGCGTGGTAGACCAATCTTCCAAAGGTAACAATCCTTGAAAAGAATAGGAGCAAATGATCATAATAAGGAGGAAATAAGCTCTAGAAGAGCACACGACATAACATTTCATGAAACTCCATAAGAAGTTCAGGTACCTGAAAATAAAAAAAGTGATAAAATCTCAACAAGTTATGTCGATTGCGAACTGATACGAAATGATCGTCGACGATATATTTGATACAATATAGTGCACAATATTATAAAAGATTGAGAGGATCGTATCTGTAGTCCAGACACCTGAAGATTCTTGCCATTTAAATGCAAGTCATAACATATATGACTCATTTGATTAATTCTATATGAAGATCCCTGAAGAATTTAAAATTCCTGAAGCAAATTCAAAATCTCGGGAAATGTATTCAATCAAATTACAAAGATCTTTGTACGGTTTAAAGCAATCTGGGCGCATGTGGTATAATCGCCTTAGTGAATATTTATTGAAAGAAGGTTACATAAATGATGTTATTTGTCCATATATTTTTATAAAGAAAATGGCATCAGAATTTGTTATACTTGTTGTTTATGTTGATAACATAAATCTTGTTGGAACTCTAGAAGAGCTCCAAAAGGCAATTGAATATCTTAAGAAAGAATTTGAGATGAAAGATCTTGGAAAGACAAAACTTTGTCTTGGTCTGCAAATTCAACATTTAGCAGACGAGATCTTTATCCATCAATCTGCCTATACATACGCTTTTACATGGACAAAGCGCACATATTGAGTACACCAATGATTGTTCGATCACTTGAAGTGAATAAGGACCCGTTCCGACCTCCAAAAGAGGATGAGGAACTCCTTGGTCCTGAAACACCCTATCTCAGTGCAATTGGTGCACTTATGTATCTTGCTAATGTTACAAGGCCTGACATGGCATTTTCTGTTAATTTACTAGTAAGATATAGCTCTTCTCCTACACGGAGACATTGGAATGAGATTAAGTATATATTGCGATATTTAAAGGGAACTCTTGATATGAGTTTGTTTTATACTAACAAAGGTAGTGCAGATCTTGTTGGTTATGCAGATGCAGGTTATTTATCTGATCCCCATAAAGCTCGATCTCAAACCGGGTATGTGTTTACATGTGGAGGTACTATCATATCATGGCGCTCCACAAAGCAATCCATTGTTGCTACTTCTTCAAATCATATTGAGATAATAGCTATTCATGAAGCAAGTAGGGAATGCGTATGGTTGAGATCAGTGATTCATTTCATTCGAGAAAAATGTGGTTTGGAATGTGATAAAAGATCCACAATTTCATACGAAGACAATGCTGCATGCATAGCCCAATGAAATGGAGGATTTATAAAAGGAGATAGAACGAAGCACATTTCACCAAAATTATTCTACACACATGATCTTCAGAAAAATGGTGACATTGATGTGCAACAAATCCGTTCAAGTAACAATCCGACAGATTTATTCACTAAGTCTTTGCCAACTTCAACTTTTGAGAAGATGGTATACAAGATTGGAATGTTGAGACTCAAATATTTGAAACAAGGTTTTCATCAGGGGGAGTGAAATACGCGTTGTACTTTTTTTTCCTTACTAAGGTTTTTTCCCATGGGGTTTTTCTTGTAAGGTTTTTAATGAGGCAGCTAGAAATGCGTATTACTAAATATGTGTACTCTTTTTCCTTCACTAGGTTTTTTCCCACTGGATTTTTTCTAGTAAGGTTTTAACGAGACACATTATCTTTTAATGAACATCCAATGGGGGAGTGTTATGAAAATATTATATTGTGGATGTCCATTCATTACTCCGCTATAGATAATCTTCCTGAAGAAGATTATCCATTTAGTACTCTGTTGAAGTTTATCTACAAGCAGCTGATGCAGGCAGGTTGCAAGCAACTCAATGAAATGATTTGCAGCAGCTTCTTATTAAACAGGTAGGTTGCAAGCAGCTCATGCAGATAGCTTACAAGCAGCTAAAGAAAAACCTCGCAGCTACTTCCTGAAAAGCCTCGCAGTTGCTTCCTTTCTTCTATAAATAGAGGAGTTTTCAATTCATTATAAACATAACTTTGAAAGTTGAATAAAATATCAATCTCCCTCTATACTTGTCTTCAGTTTATTTCTTTTATAGTCTTTATTTTATAACAATAGTTAAATTTTTGAAACCTCATCCATTAATTGAAAATCTACCAAATGAATGCAATAACATATATCTAGTTAATCAAAATTGAACACCCCCCCCCGGCCCCTTCCAAATCCTATGAATGTATATCTACGAATTTCTATGCAAGGAAAAAACAACAGAAGCTATATTCTTCAGTTTTTAGATTTAATCAAACAAACCTATTTTATGGCCTTAAAACGCAAAACAAAATGAGAAATTGGCTAAACTATTATTCATTATGTTGTTTCTGATTTGTCCACAAAATTTTACGCGATTCGAAACCCGTCGCCTGAATTCATGAAGATGACGTGGACATTAACATACGAAAAATTTGAATTCGTCATGAATTCCTGTTTTAGACAATTCGGTGCTTATCGCCCGAGTTCACGAAGATGGCATGGACATTAGCGCACGAAAAATTAGAAATAGTCATGAATTCTTGTTTTATGGTCCTAAAATGCCAAAAAACGAAAAACAATCATGGAGAAATTGAAAATCGTTCTGAATTCATATTTTGTAGCCCTAAAACTCCACAAAAAAAAATACGAAGAACGGTCATGTCGAAGCAATGACTATTGTTTATTTGGTCGTTTCTTATGGGCCCACGAAATTATAGGCGAAGCGGAGCCTGTTTCCCGAATTATGAAGATGGCGTGGACGTTAGCACACGAAAAATTAAAAATCGTCCTAAATTCTTATTTATGATCCTAAAATGCTAAAAATGAGAAACAATCGTGATGAAGCGGTGACTATTGTTCATTAGATCGTTTCTGATGGGTCCACAAATATTTTGGCGGCGGCGCTCAAATTGACATTGACATTAGGACAAGAAAAATTTAAAATCATACTAAATTCCTATGTTATTGCCCTATAACATCAAAATACGTCATTGGATAGCTTATGATGGGCCCAGAAAAAATTTCATAGCACACTGAGTTGGATTTTCACGTCGTCAGAGAGAAGATTGCTTCAAAAGACCTTGAGGTTGGATATATAAGCTCCCTCGATCAGATAGCTGATACATCGACGAAAGGTTTATCGGTTCGACGTTTTTTATTTCTTCGTGAGAAGCTTCTGCGCTTGAAGGAGATGTTAGGATAAGTATTGATAAGTAATTAAGAGATAATATTCCACGCTATCTGTTTTAAATTTTCTTCTCTTTAGCTTCGACTATTAGCTGATAACTATTATTTATTAAGTCCTTATTTTAGTTCTCTTGTATTGTAGTTCTATTTAAACAACACTGTATCACACGAGAATAATCAATAAAACAAGATTTTCTTTCTCAAATCCTTTAACTGCGTACTAGCTTTTGACCAAAATAAGGGTCGGTGGTCCATGTTTCTACTTCATTAAAATTCTATTTATTTTATTTTATTTGACATTATATTCTTATTAATTTATTTTAAAAGGAATGATATAAAATAATTTTTTAAATTTTACACTTCATATTTTACTTTTAATGACATACTTTTATAGTCATACAAATCTTATGGCATATTTAAGATCCCTAGTTTTTTAAAAACAATTCTTAAACTCAGGGTACGAAGAAAAATATTTTTCATGAAAAATGAGTGGTTTTATCATTTATTTTTCCTTGTATGGTTGGTGAGTGTAAAATTTTTTCCGAAAAATATTTTTTAGTATATGGTTAGAGAGTTGAAAATATTTTCTTATGGTACTCTCCTCACCCCCTCACCCCCTCACCCCCTCCTCTTCCTCCAAGTCCACATGTTTCCTTGCTCCCTCAACCCTCCAAATGAAAAGAAAATACTTATTTGTTGAAATGAAAAAAATCTATCTATAACATAAAAAAGAAAATATTATTAATAATATTTTTATTTAGGGTGGGGAGTGGGGTCGGTAGTGGGGGTGTGGGAGTGGGTTGGTGGGGGTTGGTATGGATAAGAAATAGGGTCGGGAAAGTTGAAAAAGAGTTTTAAAAAATATTTTCCGTTCTCTTGATAGGAAAAATATTTTATTTCAATTGAAAGAAAATGAGTTCAAGAGAAAAATATTTTTCAGAAAATATTTTACCTTCTTACCAAACACACCGTCCAATCAAATACCCCACAATTATTACCTTAAAACCTGGTAAAAGGACGACGCGTAAAAAGAAGGATGAATATGTTCCATTTCTTCTATCTATGGTATTTGATTCGCCTCCAAACCCACCTTCACGTCTATTTGAACAATTAGATCTATAGTAGTATCTCTTTTTGCCTCACTAGATGACGTCATTGACATAATATTGAGACACTATCCCCCCTGGTTGGCTCAGTTACAGAAGGATCTATTCTCTTTTTGAATGAATATTAGAATCTTTGAATACAAACATTAAATTTTGTGTAGAGGATAAGGAAGCACATCGCCGCGTCATCCCATCCATCCAGTAGTTAAAGATGGTCAAAATATAAGGAAGTAAATAAATAAGGAAGATATATATATATATATACCTAATTGTATTATGTAATTTTAAAACTAAGGCCTATCAAATTGACACCCCTTAAACTAATACATATGTCTCCGCCACAGCTCCATAGATTTGGTGGAGCTATTATTCTTGCGTTGTATTTTGGATAATGCTCCTAGATAGCAGAGCTTGCCAATTGTCTTTCCGTATTTTGTATAATTAAAATTGAATTTTTTAATATTGTCGCAATTATTTCGATTTCTCTTTAACATCGGCATGATTTGGTTAATTTTCAAAAAAAAAAAATATCATGTAAGAGTCATTAATAAAAATTAAAGCACGATTATATGCATACTTGCATAGGACTGCAAAAATCTCTTAACATCTTTACTGCTTAAAATGTGATGTATCAAGGGTGAACATGAAAGATAGCTAGAATTCCATTTCACTATTCTACAATAGCATAAAATAAATTAAGCAAAGACAGGAGATATATAAATCACATGAGTAAAAAGATATTGAGCTGGGACTCGAGAGTGGAGTTTATTTTGAAGATTAAGTATCCGATAAGAGAAATCTAAGTCATATGTGAGGAAAGATATCTAATACCTTGAGACTTGCTACTCAAGATGTCGAACTAATTTATTATCAATTGTAGTAGCATAATAGGTTTGAGAGTTGAGATTGTGGGTGTTAATTACATGTTCGCTTATAGTCGTTTTCATATTCTCAAGACCAAAAGAAAAATTTTAGTGTTTTGTTATTTTTAAACTTAATATATAAAATATAATTTTAAAATATAAATTTATTAGGTACGGTTCGATATTTTTTGGTTTATTTTTAAAAAATTAAATACATACTAATTATTCTGTATGTTTATAGATTTATACAAAAAAAAATTAAAGTTTTATCAAAAGAAACCTAATAATCGGTCATGTACGATTCGGTTTGATTGGTTTAATCGATTTTTACAAATTCAATGACACACCTACTATCATGGGCGGATCTAGCAACAAAAAATAGTTGGATTTGCCGGCGCCTTGCTCTCTGGCTTCTCTGGCTAACGCTTTTTTTTTTGCTTTTACTTGCCTTCCTTATCTTATAATTTGGACATGCATATGCTTTTTATATAATTATTTTGAGTGATTACTGTTATCTGACTTGAGTTAGACAAGTAGAAAATGATCTTATACCACTAGTAACCGGCCTATTTATTTAGTATCTAGTACTAGGACTAGTAGAGGATATGCACTAGTGGGCGGGGCTTCTTCGATCACAGACTTTCAGCAATAGGTTGATCGCACAACAGATTTAGTCGTTCGACGATGGGTTGATAACAAATACAATATTTGTGACGTGCAACATATATACTAATATATACGAGAAAACGGACTAAAATTTCAACAAATTGTAGATCTAAATCCATAAATTTAATATAAAATGAATGCAGTGCTAAATCAAGCTAAATCTTAGTTACCCAGCCTCATACTTCCTTCCCCGGTGTCTCTTTCCACTCGTGCATGAGGGGGCATAAATCTGTAATAAGGTTATAAATTGGCATCTTTTTGGATTGTGACTGGTAAACGAAACCTTTTTTTTACCTTATCACTACCAAACACTTAATTTCTAATTCCACAACATAAACTGAGATGGAGCAATATTAGTGAGGGAGGTTAAAGTAGAGAAGGTCAAGTCTCGAACCAAATACCTAAACAATTCAAAGAGGATCCGTGAAGTCAAGATACCTCCAATGCACAAATGTGAAGCTACCCTCCATCCATTAATCCGCACCTAAGTTTAATTTAATTTTGTTCGTTACGAGATGCAAAATTGAAATTCGCTTGTTCACATTGTTAATTCTAAACCGGAATAAAGAATGTTATAGTAGATTGACGGACAATGTAAACTACAAGGTTATATACAAAGGGGTCCAGTCTGGTCTAATTTAATTTGTGTTACATCTCTTGGGGCGCATATTCGAGCTTATCACGTGCACGCTAAAAGCAACAAAATTAGTCGACGAGTCAAAGTACAAGAGCTTGCTTTGGAATAAACTGATGGTTAATCCAAAAACAAAAGATTCTGCCTTATTGATTTGTGAGAATTATAATGGAAATATTTATATATATATAGTTAATTATTTACGTTATTTATAACATTATCTAAGTACCAAGTTGCTTACCATTGTTTACACGTATCATTTGGCACTTACTATGTAACTACAGATGTTTAATTGTAATTGACTTTTAAGTACTCAAATAGTGTAAATACATATTCTACACAGTGTATAAAAGTTAATTTCATATAAAAAGCTTCGAAGAACAAAGATTCGAACTAGTAATATCTCTAGTTTTAAAAGATTACTAATCAATTTAGAGTTACATGTAATTACTTTTTAATTAACATGCATGATTGTACAAATATTAGAAAAAGTAAAGGACCTTATCACCCACATATTTCTGTGTATATAAGTATATAGTTCCTTGTCTATACTCGTCACTAGCAAGCAGCAAAGGTAATAGGTACATGAACTCTAGTTCTTCACTTGGAAGATCCATCTTGTCGATATAACAGAGTTTCAATCTTATTTCCGCTTAACTAATTTTTGGTTTCTTGCAGATCATTATAAGAAGATAAAGATTGGAAATGGAGGTGGAGAAAACAACAGAGAGACTATACAGTGCACAGGAAAAAGTAAAGATGACGAAAGGAGGCTGGACTTTGGATGAAGACTCCAAACTCATCCATTACATCTCCCTACTTGGTCAGGGACGCTGGGACTCCTTGGCTCACTTTGCCGGTACTTATACTATATATAAACTCTCTTTATTTCATAACTTATGTGACATTAGTTTCATACTACTCCCTCTGTTTTAATTTAAATGAGCTAGTTTGATTCGGCACGAAGTTTAAGAAAAAAAAAAATTAAAACTTATGGTCTTAAAAGCTTTGTGGGTCCATGACATTTATGTTGTTATAAAAGCTTCTTGTTAAGGGTAAAATAGATAAAATGAAGAGTTTAAAGAAAAATGTGTCATTTATTTTGAAACTAACTAATTTTAATTTGAAATGAAGGGAGTACAACTTTTCATGCACTATCACTATATAATTACTCCGATCCCTCCGTCTCGTGTTACTCTGCCTAGCTAGCTAAATCATGCAAGCGCTCCGATCCTATATATCAATGCTTATCGCTGCTGTTAAAAGAGATATTACGTATTTTCATAATTTTCATTCTTTGACATGTATATATAGGATTGAAGCGTACAGGTAAGAGCTGCAGATTAAGATGGATGAACTACTTGCGGCCGAATTTACGACGAGGAGAACTTACTCCTCAAGAGCAGCTTCTTATTTTACTCCTTCATTTTCGCTATGGAAATCGGTGAGTGTATATATATATATATATATATATATATATCCATCCTCTCTTCCCTTTTCTTTTTACTACAAATGTTACTTTTGTGGTGTGTTTGGTACAAAGAAAATATTGTGACATTTTTAAATTTTTATCTCAATATACAATAAAAAATTTAATCGAACAGACTATCAGAAAAAGAAAAGAGATAAGCGAAAAAGCGTAGTCTATTTTCTCTTTTTAATGAAAAAAGAATTTGCAAGGAAATCATTTTCTTAATGTTTGATTGTTAGAAAATGACTTTCTTGCGTACCAAACAGACTCTTATTACTTTGATTTTGACCGTATACTTACCTGCAACTCCTCCCCCACAACTGGGGGAAAAAACAGATGGGCAAAGATCGCAGAACACTTGCCAGGTAGAACAGATAACGAGGTTAAGAATTACTGGAGAACAAAAGTTCAAAAGCATGCAAAACAGCTGCATTGCGACGTCAATAGCCTACAGTTTCGAGACTTCCTTCATTATCAATGGCTTCCCAGGTTAACTGAACAAATACGTGCCACGTCATCGTCTCAAGAACAACTCATGTCCTCTTCTTCTTCTTTTACCTCTCACAATAACACTGAAGTATTAATATTGGAGAATTCTACTTTTCTTCAAACTGGGATTAATGGATCGACTAACATCACATGTCCTATAAACCACACTCCAAATGTTGCCGAAGTTACGTCACTAATAGATGATAATATTTGGAACCTCTTGAGCGGTAACAGGACATCTGGATTTGAAGATGGATTTTCTGATCTTTCAAGCACAGATATGGCGGTTTATTCTAATTCTCAGGATCAGTGTCATAGTTGGGCAAGTGTAGGATCAGAAGTATTATTACCAGATGAAACGCTAGGATTGAATGATATGGACCTTTGGCTCTTTCCTTAGAAGGGTTGTGATTTAGTTGGCTAGCATTATCTTCAGTGTTCTCTTTTCCATATACATAGTATTTTGAGGTATGGAGGGAGCCTTGGAGTATTAGTAAAGTTGTTTTCACGTGACCTATAAGTCACAGGTTCGAGCCGTACAAGTAGTAAGTTAGGTTGTCTACATCGCTCTTCCTTGGATCCTGCGTGAACGCAGTATGCCTTGTGTACCTCGATGCCCTTTATAGTATATTATCACAAATGTTGTGTTTTTATATAATGCGCATCGACAAGCAATTGATTTAAGGGTGTACTCTCTCTATTCCACTTAATTATATGACTAAGTTTGAGTTTGCCAGAGTTTAATGACAAAGTTTGAGTTTGCACGAAGTTTAAGAAAAAAAAGCTTTTGAAACTTATGATTTAGAATATATCATGGATCATTTAATCTAGAATTTTTAGAATTCATAGATCATTTGATCAAGGGCAAAATGGAAAATATATCTAAAATTAAATTATCTTTAAATTTAAAAAGTTGTCATTGAAACAAACTAAAAAAAATTAAGTCACGTAAAATGAAATGGAGAGATTTTGTTTTCTTTAACAATCCAAATTTGACGAGAGTAGGTTGCTCTAGTGGTAAGCGCCCTCCACTTCCAACCAAGAGGTTGTGAGTTCGAGTCACCCCAAGAGCAAGGTGGGAGTTCTTGGAGGGAGAGAGCCGAGAGTCTATCGGAAACAGCCTCTCTATCCCAGGGTAGAGGTAAGGTCTGCGTACAAACTACCCTCCCCAAACCCCATTAGTGGGATTATACTAGGTTGTTGTTGTTATTTATTAACTGGAAACCATATGATAACCTATTTATAAGGTATGTGAATGCGTTTTGATATTATCCTACATATTTTTGGGAAAAAGTTGTTGAAATAATATGACTATATTAACAAAGAACAAAAGCAGAACAAAAATAACTTATCAAATAAAATATTTTATTGGTTGTGTGAATAAAGTCTCTTATTGGTAGTTAAATAAGATTTGAAACATCCATATAAGGTGTTAGGAACTCTTAATGGTTTGAGGCCTGTTGAGGAAAACCATGGGGCCCAAAGCAGATATATCACACCATGTAAGAGTATCTTCTGGCTGGTTTAGCGCAACAACTGGTATTAGAACACAGATTCGACAAAACGAGTATGGCGATGGTTGAGTGAAGGTGCGACACTCGATTTGCTTACCCTTACAAGCTTGAAGACGCGCACACACAAGAAGAAGCTGGTTGCGGGCTTCAGTTGCCATAAATACATCTTTGGCACATAGTGAATCTCGGGATTGAGTACTCGTGGATCGTGATAATGGGCCACGTATGTAACTCAGTTAGAGGAGGGAGACCCATGAATCGTGGTAGTAACCATGTGGAACTTAGTTCGAGGGGGAGATTATTGGGTGTGCGAATAAAGTCTCGCATTGGTAGTTGAAAAGATTGAGAATCTACATATAATGTGTAGGGATCTCTTAGTTGTGTGAGCTATTATAAGAAAAACTGTGCAGGTTTGGCCTAAAACGAATAATTTCACACTATATAAGAGTATCTTTGGGCTAGTTTAGTCTAGTAATATTATATTGTGGAAAGTCACTGCCTTGAAAATGATTTCGGCTGACTAGGGTGATCGATGAGACCGTTCGTTGCTCAAGGTTCAACAACACTCCCAAACACGTACACTCGTGGCTTGAAGTTAAGAGTTTGCAGAAATACAATTGTCCAAAAACTTATTGAGAAGAACTAGAGAAAGAGGGGAATGTATTTTTTGTGTTTTTGTAGGAGAGAAATCAAAACCTGTATATATAGGTAAGGAGGCAACGGTTAGGTTGTATAGTCAAAATCTAAAACGATTGTAACATTAATTATATTGCGTTAAACATTAGGAATAACATAATAATTGTTGGTATACTCAACAATAATTTTTCTAAAGCCAAATTTGGATTAGGCTTCATGCGGTTTTGCCTCCTGAACCATTTTCACATAGCTCTTTACGAATCAAATAATAGGACAACTAATTATAAAGTGAATAAGAGAAGTTCAAAAAAAGGTGACTGTTCGTAATCCATGAGGGACAGTTTCCTTCTGATAATAAGACAAAAGAAGTAAGAGGAAAAAGGGAACCAATTTGAAAGCTCTTTCTATGTATTTGGGACAGTTTCAAAGAGAGCTCTTTCTATGATTGACAGTGTATAGCTTTTTTTATATCTTCAGGTAACAAAATGGGGAGAAAATTTTATATCTTCAGGTAACAAAATGGGGAGAAAATGCCTGTTTTTGAATTTTCGGAGGTGCTTAATATTTGAACTTTAATGATGTACAGTCTTAAATGTTGTAAAGACAGAAAATTTTGAACCCAATCTGAATTGCTGTGTATTGTCTTGAGAAAGAAATATGTGTACAGTGTAGCCAATTTATTCAATTTACTCTAAGTACTACTCCCATACATGTCCCATACCTATCCATGTGTAATTTGTCCTAATGTGAATAAAAAATATATACAAGAAAATATAAAATACAACTAAGGAATCTCTGTAGTCAAAATATTCCTTTGCTATTATGGATAGCTGGATTGCAAATCACTTGACATAATCTCCTTCAAGGATAGAGTTGTCATGTTACACTCCCATTATATTTGGAAACAAAATACTACTCCACTTCAGATATCTCAAAGAATGCTTTTGTACTTTGTGAGTCCTAAATCATTATATTCACTTTTATGTTTCTATTTGTCAATCGACAGTGATGAATGTCGATCAATTCACTGATTAACTTCATAACTTGAAATCAAGTCTTAGATTATCTTTTATCCTTTCTTCAACACCTCCCTCAAGTTGGAGAGGTTTGAGAAAACACCCAACTTGCCCAGTAAGGTGTGATGCTTAGGTCCAGTGAGTGATTTCGTGAATAAATCGGCTAGCTGAGAGTCAGTTCTGATGAAAGAGAGGGAAATAAGATCGGAGATGAACTGTTGTCACACAAAATAACAGTCAATTTCAACATGTTTCGTCCTCTCATGAAAGACGAATTTTTTAGCTATATGAATATATGTTTGACTGATAGAGTGGAGTGGAATCAGAAGTGTGATTGGTGCTGAAAGATCATCGAAGAGGTGGACTAACCAGGTAAGCTCCGCTACAACTCTCTGCATCGATCGATACTCTGCTTCTGCGGAACTGAGAGAAATTGAGGCTTGTTTCTTAGATTTCTAGGAAATTGGTGAAGATCCTAATGAGATGTAGAAACCACTCACTGATCTCCGAGAATCTGGACATGAACCCCAATCCGAATCATAAAAATCTTGGAGTTTAAAAGATGGTGATGCAGTCATGAAAAGCCCAAGTCCTGGGTCTTTAAGAAGATAACGAAGTACTCGGAGAGCAGCTTCGAGATGTGATTGTTGCGGATCCTGCATATATTGACTGCGATGTTGTATTTTAAAGGAAAGGTCTGGTCTTGTATCAGTAAGATAATTCAACTTCCCAATCAAGTGACGATATAAGGTTGGATCTTGAATGACTTCTCCAGTGTGTGCAAGAAGTTTTTGTGTCGGATCTAAAGGTGAAGAAGCTGGCTGCTTATCCATGCAGTCAAACTCTTTTAGCAAATCTAAGGTGAATTTGCGTTGAGATAGAATCAAATCCATTCCTAAGAAATAATGTAAGTTTTCGAGGCCCTTAATCTTGAATTCTTGATCAAGAAAAAATTTCAAGGCCTTCAATTCCTCAATGTCATTACCAGTTAGCATGATGTCGTCAACATAAATTGCTACAATAGAGATTGAAGTTCCTTTCTTCTTAAAGAACAAAGAGTAGTCATTTAGGGAATGTGAATAGCCTTTGAAACTAAGAGCACATGTAAGCGTTGAATACCACTGTCTTGATGCTTGACGAAGTCCATAAAGTGACCTCTTTAACTTGCACACATGTTTGGGTGTTGGAGAGTTCATACCTGCTGAAAATTTCATGTATACCTCTTCGTTTAAATCTCCATGTAAGAAAGCGTTGTTAACATCCAATTGATATAAGCCCCAGCCTTTTTTGACTGCAGTAGCTAGAAGACATCTTATTGTGGTCATTTTAACCACTGGAGAAAATATTTTAATAAAATCTATACCCTCATGTTGCACATCACCTCTGATTACTAATCTTGCTTTCATTCGTTTAATACTTCCATCTAAATGATGTTTAACTTTGTATACCCATTTGCATGGGAGGGCCTTTTTATCACCAGGAAGTTCAATAACTTCCCAAGTCTCATTCTGAACTAGTGCCTCAATCTCCTTCTGTATTGCTTCTTGCGATCCTGGGTGATGAGCTGTCTGGCTGAAGGTTAGTAGTTCTTGAACATTTGAAAGTAAATTTAAAAATGTCTTATTTGAAGTTGAGAGGGGCAGAAAAGGAGTAAGAAGCAGGTGTTATAGGAGAAAGAAAACATGGTGTGCTAACATCAGTTAATTACACTGCATTTGTAATGTAGTCACTTAGGTAAGAGGGAGTTTTGTGGACTGAAAAATGGTGTAGAAAATTCTGTAACATCTTGATTTGGAGGATTACTCGGATGATCAGAATGTTCAACTGAATTAGTAGTCTGCAAATCAGGTACTTCAAGATTTACTTCAGGTGTATTTGAAGTAGGAAAAATTGATTTATGAGGCTTTGAAGTGTTCATTGAAGCAAATGGATAGATGTCCTCATGAAATATCATATCCCTAGAAACAAAAGTCTTCTTTGTGTCAAGATTAAGGACTTTATAGCCTTTCTTACCATGTGGATATCCTAAGAAAACACAAGGTAAGGCCCTTGTATCAAATTTTTCCCTCTGAGATGAAAGAGTAGAAACAAAACATAAACATCCAAAACATTTAAGTTTGGAGTAGTTAGCCTTAGTTTTAAATAAAATCTCATAAGGTGTCTTAAGCTTTAAAACCTTTGAAGGGAACCTGTTAATTAAATGTATTGTAGTCAACACACAGTCTCCCCAAAAATGAATAGGTAAATGTGATTGATAGAGGAAAGCCCTAAAAGTCTCTAGAAGATACTTATGTTTGCGCTCCACAATTCAATTTTGTTGAGGAGTCCCAACACAAGTTGTCTGGTGCAAAATTCCTTGTTTTGAAAACAAAAATATGCATGTGCATTCCATGTTCCAAGCTCAAAAGCATTATCTGAACGTATAATTTTGACTTTGTTGTGAAACTATCTCTCTATCATAGCTAAAAAAGATTGCAAATACTGGAAACACATTTGATTTTGTGCTAAGAAGATATGTCCAAGTACCCCTACTATAGTCATCAACTATAGTTAGGAAGTACTTATATCCATCATAAGTGATTATATTGTAAGGACCCCATGTATCTATGTGAATTAAATCAAACATAGCTCTAGAAGTAGTTGAACTAGTGAAAAATAGTAATTTCAACTGTCTAGCCATATGACATATCACATAAGGCACAGAAAAATTATCACATAAAGAATTAGGAATAGATGAAATATTCTTCATATTACTCAAAGGCATATGACCTAAACGATAATGCCACAACTTGTTCTTTACATCAGAATTACTAGAGAAGGAAAATAAAGCTGAAGGAACTTTCTGATTACATAGATTTTTTCCTAACACAAATGAATTTCTAGATGAAGATGACTTCTTGGAAATGAGTTCCAAATGCCTTGATTCCAGAACATAAATACCACAACTCTTCCTACCAATCACCAGAGGCCTCTTTATTAAAGGGGCCTACAAAAAAACAGAAAAGAAAAGTGAATAATATGAGATAGTTGTTATGTTTGCACAATTTATGAACTGACAACAAATTGAATCTAAAAGCAGGGATATACAGTACATTGTGAAGAATCAGATTTGGAAAAAGTGAAACTGAATCTGAATGTATGACTCTAACCTTATGAGAGTTGGGTAAATTTACATTCAAAGGTTTAGGTAAAGGAGCTATATTATAGAGAGCAGTTTCATCAAAAGTCATA
Source organism: Nicotiana tabacum (assembly GCF_000715075.1). NCBI lineage: Eukaryota > Viridiplantae > Streptophyta > Magnoliopsida > Solanales > Solanaceae > Nicotiana > Nicotiana tabacum. The sequence goes on from NC_134096.1 coordinate 1,975,018, forward strand.
TGTTCAGATGCACCACTATCTAATATCCATGTCTTATTGTTGTTATGTGCAAAACAAGTAGTGCAATTATGTGAGAAAGATATACCAACACAGTTCACATCTACATTGTTTTCAGAGCTGTTGGTTCCCTGTTTTCCCATCTGCACTTGCTGAAGGAGTTGTAGGATCTCGCTAATATTTTCTTGAGTAAGTGACTTGATCCCCGCCGTCTGTACTGTATTTTCTTCAGTGCTGAAAGCATTGTTACCTTGAACTGGCCCTTGGTATTTTCTTTGATTTGTGAACTTGAAATCTGAGGGAAATCCAACAAACATGTAGCATTGTTCCACAACATGACCTGGCTTCTTGCAGTATGAACAGGTAGAGTTGTTTTTCTTTCCCTCATACCCAGGTTTTTTTCCTTTAAAATCCCTCACATTGTTTCTCTTACCAACTGTCCTATGTTGTGCAGCAATAAATGAAGCCGATTCTCCAGGATAAATAGGAGAAGTATGTATTTCTCTTTGCTTTTCATCCTGGATAACCATAGAGTAAGCTTGGCCAAGAGAAGGTAAAGGGGAAGTCAACAGTATGTTGCTTCTCACACCTATGTAGGTGTCATTCAGGCCTATTAAAAATTGCAGCAGTCTCTGGTCTAGGTGCGTTTTCAGATTTTTTCTCTTAGCTCCACATACACATTCACATGAACAAGTAGAGAAAATTGATCAAGGTATCTAGTTCATCCCACAAACTTTTTATTTTTGTGAAATAACTTGAAACACTAGAGTTACCTTGAACCACGCCAGTTAGTTCTTTCTGCACTTGAAAAAGCTTAGCCCCATTTGTCTGACCAAATCTGTCTTCTAAATCATTCAACAGATCTTTTGCACTGTGTGAGTAAAGAACAGTTTCTGCAATTTCTTCAGAGAGTTAATGAGCCAAGACAACACCATGTCATTTCCTCTAGCCCAAGAACTTTGAAGACCAGAGTTTTCATCTGGAATGGAAAGAGTTCCATCTATGAAACCTAGTTTATTCTTGGTAGAAAGAGCTATGACTACTGCTCTACGCCAAGCTCCATAGTTTTTGCCATCAAAAGCTGAGGAAACAACGTTCATGCCTAGATAGTCTGAAGGATGAAGATATAAAGGTGTGTTGAATCAATCACACCTTTCTTGGTTGAATCAGTTGTTGCAGCTACAACTTCTGTTGTTTCTCCCATTGCAAGGAATATAACAAAGTTGAAAAATGAATAAGGGTTTGAAATATCAAGTTGGCCGACCTACTCTTAGATATCATGTAAAGACAGAAAATTTTGAAACCAATCTGAATTGATGTGTATTGTCTTGAGAAAGAAATATATGTACAATGTAGCTAATTTATTCAATTTACTCTATGTACTACTCTCATACCTGTCCCATACCTATCCATGTGTAATTTGTCCTAATGTGAATAAAAAATATATACAAGAAAATATGAAATACAACTAAGGATTCTCTGCCGTCAAAATATTCCTTTGCTATTATGGACATCTCGATTGCTCCTTCAAGGATAGAGTTGTCATTTCACACTCCCATTATATTTGGAAACAAAATACTACTCCACTTCATATATCTCAAAAGAATGCTTTTGTACTTTGTGAGTCCTAAATCATTATATTCTCTTTTATGTTTCCATTTGTCAATCGACAGTGATGAATGTCGATCAATTCACTGATTAACTTCATACCTTGAAATCAAGTCTTAAATTGTCTTTTATCCTTTCTTCAACAAATGTATTCCCAATAGTTTGCCTATGGTTCTAATTTTTAAATCTCGCGCTCTTCATATGGTCATAAGTTTGCACCTTGGCACAAAATGAACGAACATTTGGACGGTTAGGCTCTGGCGGCAACAAGGAGTCAAATGCCCGAGCTGCGCACCTTTGCTGTTTGCCGCCAAATTTCTACCCTTTCGACGATTAATTTAAACAAAACGATCAACAGCTTTGTAGCAAACGGAAACCTCAAAGAAGCTCGCAAACTCTTCGATCAAAGCGCCCACTCAAGAAACGTCGTATCATGGAATTCAATTATCGCTGGCTACTTCAGACACAGCTGCACCCAACAAGCCGAGTACCTGTTCGACGGAATGCCTCACCGAGATGTCGTTTCTTGGAACACCATGCTTTCCGGATATCGCAATGCTAACAACCCAGAAAAAGTCTATAATTGCTTTCTGCATATGAACAGATATGGAGGCAGACCCAATGAGCTCACTTTCGCAGTAGCAATTAGCTCCTTCTTGCATAAAGATTTCAAGCATTTGGTCCCACAGCTTCATGGTCTTGTGCTTAGTTTGGGGATAAGTCTCAATATCTTTGTAGGGTCAGCATTGATGAGGGGTTATATTGATTTAGATGATTACAAAGGTTTAGCTCGAGTTTTCGATGAGATTTTGGTTAAAGATGTTACGCCGTGGAACGTGCTGATTTTGGGCTATATGAAATTTGGGTGCACAAGTGGGGCTCAGAGGGCTTTTGATATGATGCCTATGAGAAATGCTTTTACTTGGAGTACTTTGATCAATGGGTACATTGAAAACAAGAAGCTTAATGAAGCTCGGTCCCTTTTTGATAAGATGAGTGAGAAAGATGTGGTTTCTTGGACAGCCATGATAAGAGGGTATGTGCAGTATGGAAACTTTATGGAGGCTTTGAAATTGTTTAAGGTGATGTTGAGCTCAGGAGCTCGTCCTAATCATTTTACATTTTCAACTGTTTTAGATGCCTGCGCTGGTAACTCTGCTGTTCTTGTGGGTAATCAAGTTCACGCTTGCATCTTGAAGTCTGGTTTCCCTCTTGATGTCGTCTTGTTGACCTCCCTTGTTGACATGTATGCAAAATGCGGCGACATTGACATTGCATTCTGCATTTTTGAGTCCATCCCTGAAAGGAATTTGGTAGCTTGGAATTCAATCATTGGGGGTTATGCGAGACACGGGCTTCCAGAGAGGGCAATGCTGGAGTTTGAAAGGATGGTGAAGAGTGGTATTAGGCCTGACGAAATTACTTTTATTAATTTGGTCTATGCATGTGGCCACGGTGGACTAGTCGAAGAAGGTGAGAGAATTTTCAACTCTATGGTAATGGATTACGGTTTGAAAGCAGAGATGGAACACTATGCATGTATGGTGGACTTGTATGGAAAGGCAGGTCAGCTTGAGAAAGCAGAGAAATTTATAGAGGGGATGCCTTTTAAGCCCGATGTGGTGGTCTGGGGGGCGTTGTTGGGAGCCTGTGGCTTGCACTCGTGTCTAGAGCTCGGAGAGATTGCAGCAAATGGAATCTACACATTGGAGAATGACCATCCTGCAGTATATTCTGTTCTTTCTAAAATCTACGGTAACAAAGGAGTGTGCAGTGACATAACTGGTTTGGAGAAGTTGATGAAGAATTGGCGCGCTAGAAAGCAGAAAGCTGGTAGTTGGATTTAATCTCCTTCTTCCATAAGTATAACTGTGACAAAATTGGCAGGTGCTTAAAACAGTTCGTAAGGAAGTCTTGGCGGGTTGTAAGATTATATTCACGCGGGTTTTCCCTACTACTAACTTCCAGGCTTAAAAAACATTTTAGGTGGAAAATGGCGGAGCAACTACGAGCAAAATGTTCCAAAGAGCATGACTTGTCTGTCACTCATGTTGTCTCTCTGGATGCTAGAACAAAAAAATCACGCTGAGCAGTGCAGCAAAGCAAATACTTGGTCAATCCAGGATGGATTGAAGCTGCCAACTATCGATGGCGAAAACCACCCGGAGAAGACTTCCCTGTCAGTACATAGTTATCAGTTTTTTGAACATTGCGTACCACGATCTTAGATAGGAGCTTATATATGGGAAGTCCATGTTAAAATTTGATATATATAGAACAAGTCTCAACATCCATCTTAGATAGGAGCTTATATATGGGAAGTCCAGGTGAAAATTTGATATATATAGAACAAGTACCAATATTTTACAGTCAGGACTGAATTTTGCATGATATAATTTCTAGGAGAACAGCTGAAACAAACATAGAGAAGAAGGATAACAGGGCTACTCGTTGACTAATATGCACATATACCATATATTAGTGTCACAGTGGCTAAGACCGACAGTTGCAAGAAGTTTATATATTGCTACTATCTACAGAGTCCTAAAACTGCAAACTACCAAAAATCTTCTTGCAATTTACTAGTTTTCAAACTATAGCTATACAAAACTTTCATCCTCAGTTTTAACAAATACTGAGATCATCCAAAGTGCTGAACTCACCTAAAAGAGATCCATAGTTATCGATGATTGGTAAGCCCAGTTTCAATGAAAATTTAACTGCCCTATTACCTGGAAGTTGGACCCATTCCCCCATCCATAAACCTTCACCATCCTCTTGACCTTCTTTCTTGTTCCCTGCACTATAATCAGTTGGCATATTGCCTTGCAGCTCGACCTTCTTTGAGCTCTGAAAATCGAATATCTTAGACTGATAAGCATTGAAAGCTTCTTCAGCAGTGCCTATTTCGTGAGAATCAATCCTTTGATCAGTTCCTCTGTCAGATGGATTTGAGATTGGAACATCAATTTCTGATCCACCAGCCGATTCGGACTGAAATGGTTCGCAATTTACATTTTCATGTCCTTGCTTGACATTGACTAATTTCTCTTTCCCCGCATCTTGCTTAGAATGAGTTTGCTTATTAGTACATTGCTGCTGCTTTTCCTTGACTAGTTTCTGAAACTCGAGCTTCTTAGATTGAGAAGCCTGGGAAGCCTCTTCAGCAGTGCCAAAAGTCCCCAACCAAATTCTTTTCTTACTGGTGGGGTTTCTAATCTCAGATGTATATTTCCTTGAATTCTTTCTCTTGTGTACCCCAACGATATGTGTTGGTTTTTTGTGAAAATCGATTCTTTTATTTCTTCTACCCACACTAGCAGTATCTAAGGTTTGATCATTAGCCACAGATATGGATGCCACAACATGTGATTCAGGGTGCTGAATTTGATCACAATTCTTTGGTTTATTCTCCTTATTTCCCAGCTGGCGTAATTTCTCAATATCAGACTTCTTGGACAAATAAGCTTGTGAAGCCTCCTCAATAGTGTCAAAACTGCCCAACCATACTTTCTTATGCCTAATTCGGTCCGTAATCACAGCACCATACCTCCCGTCCTTTTGCCTCCGAACTCCAAGTAAGCTTCTCTTGGCTTTAGGATTGCAGCTTATAGTAGTATTACACTCATCAGATGATTCTGTTACATTGACATCAGCCATTAAACATGAGGTTTCTTTAGAAGATTCGGGTTCTTGCCCTGATGTCTTGTTCTTGTGAAACTCAACGATATGTATTGTTGTTTCATGAGAGTCGATTCTTTCATTTCTTCTACTTACATGACTAGCAGTATCTAAGGTTTGATCATTAGCCACAGACAAGGATGCCACAACAGGTGATTCAGGCTGCTGAATTTGATCACAATTCTTTGGTTTATTCTCTTTATTTCCCTGCTGGCGTAATTTCTCAATCTCGGACTTCTTGGACAAATAAGCATGTGAAGCCTCTTCAGTTGTGTCAAAAGTGCCCAACCATACTTGTTTATGCCTAATTCGGTCTGTAATCACAGCACCATACCGCCCATTCTTTTGCCTCCGGACTCCAAGTAAGCTTCTTTTGGCTTTAGGATTGCAGCTTGCAGTAGTATTACACTCATCAGATGATTCTATGACACTGACATTAGCCATTAAACACGAGGTTTCTTTAGAAGATTCGGGTTCTTTCTCTGACGTCTTGTTTTTGTGAACCTCAACGATATGTGGTGTTGTTTCGTGAGAGTCGATTCTTTCATTTCTTCTACTCACATGACTAGCAGTATCAAAGGTTTGATCAGTAGCCACAGACAACGATGTCACAACAGGTGATTCAGACTGCTGAAATTGTTCAAGATTCTTCTTTGGTTTATCCTCCTCATTTCCCTGCTGGCTTAATTTCTCAAACTCGGACTTCTTGGACAAATAAGCATGCGAAGCCTCTTCAATAGTGTCAAAAGTGCCCAACCATATTTGCTTATGCCTAATTGTATCTGTAACTACAGCACCATACCTCCCGTTTTTTTGCCTTCGCACTCCAATTAAGCTTCTCTTGGGTTTAGCACTAGAATTGCTTGTATTATTACACTCATCAGATGATTCTGTGACAGCCATTAAACTCGAGATTCCTTTTGATTTGTGCATGTTAGAGTTAAAGCCTTTGGATGCCTCTTTAACAGTACCAAAGAAGGCCTGTTTTTTCATCTTAAAGGGGTCTTTTTTTTATCTCCCCATGTTTTGCAATTCAACTCGTGCTTTCTCAAGGAATGATATCTCCCTAATAAAGGACTTTTTACCTCTTCTTTCAGCAGCAGCGCTGGTACTACTGTCCATGTGATTAATGTGTTGAAAATGAGTAGTGGACTTTATCTTGTCAACAATAATCTCAGAAACGCCACAATCTGATAGCTGCTCAACTAGGGTTATGTTCTGTTTCTGTTTCTTGCAGCTGGTTTCTTCTTCTTCTTCTTCTTCTTCCTCTTCCTTCTTCTTCTTCTTCTTCTTCCTCTTCCTTCTTCTTCTTCTTCTTCTTCTTCTTCTTCTTTCCTCTGCTAGTACTCCTTGTTGATCAGTTTCCATAGCAATTATGTTAAAATGACAATGTACATTGAATTGAGGGATATGTCTTGTCTTTGGTGAGATGAAAGAGGGAATGGGGTTTGCTGGAATTCGGAAGGAAGAACACTTTGCTACTCAGCTCTTCCTTCCTATTGTAGAATTTAGGTAGCTACTTGACGCGTGTTGCTTGTTATTTCTCTACTTGTCAAAAAGTTTCGTCTTACGATATTATAAAGCGATAATTAGGGTGTAAATGGATTTTTATAAACTGATTAAATCGATCAAACGGTACCGTATCAATTATTATATTTCTTTTATAACTAATTTAAATCATATATTTTTATATATATTTATAATTGCACCAATAATTAGGGTAAATTTTTATTTTACAAAAATAAACCGAAAAAATACCGAACTGAATTATTTTATATAAGAAAAATATATTATATATATATTAAGTTATAAATAAATCTTTTCCTAGGTCCTCGTGATTATAAAAACGCCTACAAGCCGGTAAATAACGAAAACCCAAAATCTCAACTCCCAACTATGCAATTCCTACGGGAACTAAATTAGTTCTAACTACCATCTTGAGCAGTAATCTAATAGATATTCTAGTGATCGTGAGTAGCAAGCTATAAGGTATTGAATATATTCTCTCCGTATGATTCATATATTTTTATTGGATACTTAATCTTCAAATAGACTATATTGTTGAGTATCATCTTGTTTAATATATTTCCATTCATGTGATCTATATTTCTTTTGTCTTTACTTAATTTCCTCTACGTTACATTAGAATAGTGGAATGGATCTCTATTCTGGCTATCTTTCATATTCCCTTGATTTATCATCTTTTAAACAGTAAAAACGTATAGAGAGTTTGTCAAAATCCTAAGTACATGTGTATATTATCGTGTTCTAACTTCTATTAGCGACTTGTACATGACATCTTAAAAAAAATACCGAATCATACTAATACCAAAGAGAACCCTAGGTAATTGGAACGGTTTTGAATAATCTAATTTTAATTATATAAAATTAAGTAATCAAAAATTGATATGATAGAAATTTTATGAAATAACTAGTTGAACCAAACCATTGATACCCCAAATGGTAGAGCTGCGCGAATGATGTTTTGGCAATAATTATATACTGGTCTTCAAAGTGCCTTTGTAATGCTAAATCATCTACTCGGGTCTCAAGTCTCAATCGAATGTAGTTCTTCTTGCAATTTCTAACTTAATTTATTTAGGAAATTGCTTATTCTTCTGAACATTTCTAGGCGGTGATTGCCCGTGCTAGCACGGACCCAACATTTGATGAAGTACTTTAAAAAGTCATACATACAAAGAATACAAAGAAGTTAAAATAGAAAAGAATTTACAACTGATAAGTCGCAAAATTTGGATTTCAAGTTTTATTTAAATCATACGATGTAAGTACTTGGTGTGATCACCTAATTTTTTACCATATTTAAATTGTTATCACCTTCTATTATGTAAATATTTTTAGGGGTTTAATCTATAATTTTTAGCTTTGTTTCACCTTTTTTATAGGGTAAACAAATAAAATTAAAATTAAAAGGTCAAATATTATTATTATTAATATTATTTTTATCTTTATATTTATTCTTTTGAAACAAACCGAAAAAGTTAAATATATATATTTTTTAAAAGAATTCGTGTGGAATAAAAAAAGAGGAAAAGGGGAAGTGGGGAATTAAAAAATAGAAGTAAAGGAAGTGAGAATTAAAAAAAAATAAAAGTAAAAGAAAGTAGGAAATAAAAAAGAAAAGTAAAGGTGGGTGGGAATAAAAAAAAGTAAAAGAAAATGGAAATTAAAAAAAAAAGTAAAAGAAAGTGGGTATTAAAAAAGAAAAGCAAAGGAAGATGGGGAATTAAAAAAAAAGGAAAATGGGAAGTGGGAATTTGTTTTTGTTTTTTTACAAATCTGAAGAAATTAGGAAAATTTGTCTATAAAGAAAGTGGAAATTAAAATAGAAAAGTAAAGGAAGATGGAAATTAAAAAATAAAAGTAAAGGAAGGTGGATAATTAAAAAAAAGAAAATGGGAAGTGGGAATTTTTTTTTTTTTAAAACTGAAAAAATCAAAAAATTTGTCTAGAAGAGAAAAATGTGAGAAAAAAAGAGAGAAGAAAGGGTGAGGAAAGAGAGGAGTGAATTGAAAAAAATAATTATTCTTATGTGCTAAGGGAATTTCTAAGGCTGTCCAACGGGACGGGCCGTCCCGGTCCCGTCCCGGTCCCGTCCCGTCCCATCCCACTTAATTCTAAACGGGATGGACCCGTGTTAAACAGGACACGGGATGGAACGAGATGGTCATTTTGTCCCGTTTATCCCATCCCGTTTCGTCCCGTCCCGCTTGTCCCGCGTCCTATTTTGTTTTGTGCATTATATACAAGAAACTTATAATCTCGCTTTTCAAGGTTTCCTAAGACCACAGTTAGAAATGATGTTTTTAAATTTCAAACCGAATATCTTCAGTATATTTGTTGTGTATTTTTTCACTTAGATTGTAAAGTGTCTATCACATATGATATAGGTCGTAGTCCTAATGGTTGTGATTATTTAACTGTTACATATCATTGGGTTGATCATCACCGGAACATGCAAAAACGTATTATTGGTTATAAATTTGTTGCACACTAGAGCATATATTGCAACTACTTTTATACAAATTATTGATTTTTATGGACATATTGATAAAGTTTTAACTATCACCTTAGATAATGCTTCTGCTAAGTGCTAACACAACTGCATCAACTAGCTTAATGAAATGATTGCAAAATTAATCCAACTTATGCACCGGCCATTAATGAAATAATTACAAAATTTTAAAAGTATTTTTTCCCTATTCTATTCCCCAAGTTTATTTAATTTCTACTATACTTAACCCATCTTTAAAATTAAGAGGTGCAAATAGACTTGTTCGTAAATTTTATGAGAATTTAGCAATTCAAGAAAATGAACAACCATCTCTCGAAGACTGCCAAGCTAACATATATTCTTATATTAGATCAATGTTTGATAAATATAAATCTATGGAAACAACAGGTGGTGAAACTAGGGAAGAAGAAGAATACAATGAGATACTTAGCACTGGGAGCTATGGCGGCATGGAACTCATGGAGCATCAATCAACATTGCCAATTCCAGAACAATGTTCGAGAGAAATTATAAATAAGTTACAACGAAGTTATATAGGAGCTTACAAATATTAGTATGATAATTTGTAATTGGCTACTAAGAGTCCTAGTTCAAATAGAACCCTTCCTAGAAGTTGGCTGCGCAGATTATGTGCTTTTCAAAATAATTATATTTGTATGTGAGATTTGAAAGTTCTATTAATAAAATAAAAGGCTCTAAGCATTGAATTTGTTTTATGAATTGTCTTACACTCTTACTTAGTTACTTAATGGCTTAAAATTATATTAAATAAATTATAACTCTATTATAAATTTATAATTACTAGAATATTTCATTACAAGTCTTTTGTTTTAATATTTTATAATTCTTTACTTAGTTTCCTAATTTTCGTTTAATTTTTAAGTTTATTAAATAAGTCAAAAAATTAGTTGTTGCAAACTTAGTCATTGTTAAAAGAATAGCCGTTGCCAAACTCGATGCTTAGATAATATATTTTTTTAAAATAGCACTTTAGGCCCGCGAACCCGTCCCGTCCTGTCCCGTTCCATCCCGTTTGTTAGCGGGACGGGATGGACCTATCGTCTGTCCCGTCCCGTCTCATCCCGTTTGTTAGCGGGACGGGATGGGCCTACCGTTTCGTCCCGTTTGTCCCGTCCCGTTTCGTCCCATCCCGCCATCGTCCCGGCTAAATGTTGTCCCGTCCCGTTGGACAACCATAGGAATTTCTACTCATCTCATTCTTTTTTCATGTTTCTTTCGAAAAATCTAGTAATTCATCACCCCGTTTAACACTCAAAAATATCCCAAATTCAAGCCTAAAAATATCCTTAAAATACCCTCATAAACATAGCAAGATTCCGACATTGTCTCTCTGTTTCCGTCAAGTTCGAGGTCGAGCTAAAGCTCCGGTCGATTTTGGTTCATAGTCTATCCGTTTTTGCTTGTTAAATGGAAAGCTTTGAAGGTCCGTTCCTTCACTTTCTTTGTTAAATACGTAACTTTGTTTAAATTTTTTTTCTTGAATTTAAAGATCACAAGTTTGTGTTCAAATGCTTGATATCATGTCTATGCCTTTAATTTGAGTTGATATAATCACCTATTTGTTAGAGTAATTTTTTACATTTATCTTAGTTGATCTTAATTGGACCTCTTGTTAAGTGTGCAAATGAATATAATTTGTCTATGTAAGTTCACCCTGTTAGAATTTTAGATGAGCTTTCACATTTATTTTGTCAATGTTCTTTATCATGAATTAAACCTAGGTGAGTAAAACTAATTATTGGAGTTTAATTACTGGGTCATGTCATCATATTCTACTTAGTTTTAATTGATTTTCTATTATCTGATAACAAATGAACTAGTTTTAGACTGAAAAATTGGTCTGCAATTAGAGATGGCAAATGGTGCGGGGCCGGGCGGGTTCTACCTTAACCCGTAAAATTTCAATCCGCCCCGCCCCGCCTTGCAATGCATTTTCACCCGCATTACCCGCCCCGCCCCGCAAAATTGTCCTCTTTTTTTTTTTTTTTCCAATTTGTCTTATTCTTATTTTTGTCTTTTCAATTATGTTTATACATGTCATTGCTAATATAAAAGTTTCTATCAGAATACAGTGGCAAACCAAGGAAGTCATATTTTGAATACGCATAACTAGGGAATAACTATAAATCCTACTGAATACTCTTAGTATGTCATTCTAATATACAATTCAGATTGTACAATATAATGAGATCATATACCTGAACATACCTTAAAACAAATTAACTATATAGTTAAAAGTGAGACTTTGAAGCAGTAAATAAAATATAAAATAAGCAACTCTTCTTCCAAGTGATGCAATTAGCAGAAACATTCATATTTACAATAAACTGAATAGACGTCTACTATGAATCGATTTAAAAAATTAAATCAATTTGAGACTACAATGATCCGATTCGTAGGTGAACGGAATTATAAGTTCAATACCGGAAACAATTAGTAATCGATAGCTGAAAAGTTGTACTTATTCGAAAATTTTAAATCTTAACCCGTACACGCACCGCACCCGCAAAAAACTGAATTTGTTGTTATGTTACCCCGCCCCGCCCCACACCCGCATATGTTTAAACCCACATCAAATAGCTAAAATATTTCTTAACTTCCAAACAACTCTCTGTCCATAACTCGTGGGCCTTACAATCATCTTAAACTTTGGAGAATAACTCACAAACATCGCTAACATATTTTTAGGCACGATTAATAAATTAATTATCGTGACTATGGGTACGATTCTCGTGACATAATCCCAATTTGAGATGCACGCTCGTGTAACTTGACTCCAACTTCAAATAACAATAAATAAACATGTTGTAAATTACGGGCGCGTCTTACTTAACGTAATTTGCGATGTGTATAAAACAATAAGTGCGCGAAATAGTGACTTATTTCAAATAAATTCAATAATTATTTAAAATATATAATTAAAAAATGGTAAAAGGATAAAAGTGCACATAGGTTTAAAAAATAAAATCAGAAAATTAGCTGAGTATAAATGTGAAGCGACCGTGCTAGAATCACAGAATCCGGGGGTGCTTCACAACTTCCCCGAGTTAACAGAATTCCTTACTCGAATTTCTGTGTTCGCAGACATTAAAACAGAGTCAAATTTTTTTTGAATTGAGATTAAAAAAATAGTGACTTAGGACACCGTAAATAAATATTTCAAGTGGCAACTCTAAATTTAAAAAAAAAAAAATCCATTTCAATAGTGTTACTTAAAGTGAAAAAACTCATTTCTTTCCCTTTACCCCGGAAAAAAAGGAAGTGTGACACTTGGTACATATACTTGTAACCCTTACACCAGTAAATACTTGAAAAGAAGAGCCATGATTTTGCAAACCCAAAGGTGAGGCATAGACCATCCTCGGGGTTGAAAAATGTATATTGTACAGAAGCAGGAAACAATCTCAAAATATGTGCTTTGGTTTCAAGCAATATTGTGAGCTTCGTCCCCCTTTTTAAATTACATCCACAAAGATAACCATGCGTTCCTCCAACACTTAATCAATCTGCAATAATTTGAGAGACATACATCGAGTCAAAGGAGGAAACTAAGAAAAACTCATTAAGCCCCAAGTGTAAAAATATCATTCGCTGCCTGCACATGTGAATTAGTTACAAAATAAAAGTCACAAAATTTACCCATATATATATATCTTTGTCCAGTTTCTATGCTTAAACTACTGCTCTATCTTGTTAACATCCTTGAATTGAACTTGGTTGAGCAGCTCTGCAAGAATGAATTGATTTACTTCTCATGGTTGATTGATCCTGAGCCACTAAAACACCACCAAATGCAACAATCTATCTTTGCTAGATGAAAACTAATAAAAACACGCCACATATATATACTATTAAGAGATTTTTCTGTTAGAAAATTGAAATCAACTCAAGTACGTGCATGCAGCAATCTTGATTGGAAAATTTCAGCTCAGCAAAACATATATATCTGCTAGTGAGAATTAGAACGTAAGCCTCTGTTAAAAAAGGGTAAGGCTTTCCAAGCCTTAAAAAATTAAAGAAACTCATGTTCAATATAGTTTTTTCACAAACTGATAATCTTGGCCGACATCTTTCGCATTCACCACGAATATATCACCAATATGAAGATGATTTATAAAAAAAATAATATGACACGAGATTTCTTTTTGAGGCATAGTTCTGGAATTGGATACCAAGAAAGTAAAGAGTAAATTTCAACTATGAAGGACATTTAAATATCTAATGAGCGTGGTTTTACAAAATTCAAATATCTAATGAGCGTGGCGAGAAGAGGCATCATTTGATAGTAACAATATGCAACACCAGAATGCTCTTCCTATATGCTAGTACCAGCAATTCAGCACAGACGTGCATCTTACTCAGCTATATATATTGACTTCTCAAATCATATCAACCGTCGAGCAAGGAGAACATTGACATTGCAGGTTCAATTTTACATTACACATTTGAGATATGTTTAGCTTGTGGAGTTACTTTTTGGTTATTTTTTTAAATCCTAACTAATGTTGTTGCTTATATAAGTGAAGCAACAAACAATAGTCACACATCAGTGGTCAACCAGCCTTAAATCTGCTTTATAGGTACCTAAAATTTAATTTTAAAAGGAATCCAAGCAGAATTTATAGGCCTAGGATATACTTTGTCGTCAAAGACATACTCTTCTACTTCTAGATTAAGTCAAATATTGTGGTGTACATCTTTCACGATAGTTTTAGCTAGACTAAAGAGCCAAATTAATATTGTACCTCATATGTGTTATGATAGAAACTAAAGGTCCACCAAACTATATAGAGAACCATAGAACACACACAACAGTTAGTAGATAACACAATAGAGTTTTACGTGAAAAACTCTCAGCTCACGGGATTAAAAACCACGATCTACACTCGTAGGATTTCAACTTCACTACTGAGCAAACTTCAGATTACAAACTATTGTAACCTAGGAATTAACCTCTTAATCCCTCACTAACTTGTAATAACTCTATTACAAGCTCCTTTGTAATAACTCTATTACAAAGCTTACAACTCAACTAACTCTAGCCAAGACACAAACACAAGGTTTATGGTTTTACAAAAGGTTTATGGTTTTACAAAAGGTTTCCTACACAATGCTTCTAACTAAACTAAGTAGGAATTACAATGATGTTTGGCATATTTCGATATGTGTTGATGTTACTTTACCCATGTTTTAACCACTTCTTGATGTTATTTGATCTTTAAAATTCCCAACCTGGTTTAATTATTGGTTTTATGACTAATTAAGTTATGTGTGACGATTTAAGGTGTTTGGAGTGCAAAATATGAAGAAAAGGTGGTCTAGCCAGAGGAAGAAGGGTTGGATGCGTCGCATCCAACCTAGAAAAACATCATCTTTCGTGCACCCTTAGCAGTGAAGTCGGCCCATAGCGTCCGCCATAGCATCCGAAACTGGGAAGTAGAAGAGAAGGTGGATGCGTCGCGTCCACCCTCACATGCAAAGTTAAGAAATGGAGGACGAGGTGGATGCGTCGCATCCACCTTAGCATCAACCCCTGAAGCCGATTTGGGCTAGGGTTAGGAGAACTTTAGCCCACGACTTCTTGGACGATATATATAAAGCTTAAAAACGCTTTTTAAGGGGAAAAACGGGATTGAACAAGAAAGAAGCTACAACCAAGTTCAAAAACCACGGAATTCGTCTTGAGTTCTTATTTCTCTCTTTCTTTTATTGATTCTTCTGCACTCTTATGAAATTTTGGATGATTGCCTGAATATGAGTGGCTAAGAATCCTATTGTTCTAGGGTCATGGGTATACATGAATGTTGATTTTTGAAGTTTAATTTGACTACGTTGAGTTTATTATATTGGGTTGTTTATTTAATTCTATTTTTAATTATTTTGCTGAGTAGCCAACAGTGAAATACTATCTACGAATCTAGAGTTGAACTCGAAAGTGGGAACCCTAGATTGCATATAGAAGTAAATAGAGTAAGTTCTCATACCCGGGCATCGGGGAACGGATTCGCGATTAGGATAGAGATATACCTAATTGCCTTACTCGGCTGCAATACAGGAATTGTAAATGCGTTCTTGTTAAACTTAATTCCATAGACATATAGGTATTAAGTTAACTTGAATAGGTTTGTAAGAACTCGACAGATTCTTACAAGTGAAATTAACTCTGTGAATCAATAATTCCGATAAATCATTTAGTTATTTTAAACCAAGAATGCAACATGAATGTTAGATGACCCGTGACCCTGGAATATTATATCCTATTGATTGTTATTCAAAACTATTTAAGTGTTGTGTTTATTTCTTAGCAATTCATTATTTGATAGTCTTTAGGTAGTAATTTAGAAAATTATATATTTTGTTAGAAATATCTTGAATCAATAAGCTATTCGAGTTTGAATTAGTCAAAAGTTAGTCATAAGTCTTCGTGGGAACGATACTTTATTCACTACTTTATTACTTGACGACCACGTATACTTGCGTGAGTGTGTTTGGACCCGGCTTCGGTTTGCCTTGTTTGTATCAACGCAGGATCTTATCTCGAATGCAGAGGAGTATAAGTGCAAACAACCTCATTCCTCTTGATCCAAAAATCGAACGAACACTACATAGAGTGAGAAGGGAACTCGAAGCTAGAACGAGAATAGAAAGAGAGTTAGACATCGAAGTTCAACCACAGCCAATAGAGATGGCAGGCAATGGAGAGCGTCCGGTGATTGAAGCCGCAAGGCCCAATCTTACGAATATGACTCAGGCTATTGTAAAGCCTGATATCACTGGGCATTTTGAACTCAAACAGTACATGGTACAGCTGATTCAGTCCACAGGACAATATGTGGGTCTATCTCATGAGGACCCGCAGAGGTATATTCAGAACTTCTTGGAAATTACGGACACTTACAATTATCCGAACGTTTCCAAGGACTATGTCAGGCTGACACTATTTCCTTTTTCACTATTGGGGAAAGCTAAGGAATGGTTGCAAAAGGAGCCCGCAAACTCTATCCACACTTGGGATGATCTAGCAAGGAAATTCCTGATCAAAATTTTCCCAACTAAGAAGACAAAGTCGCTGAGGAGCCAAATTCTTGGGTTCCAACAACGGGATGGCGAGACACTTCGTCAAGCTTGGGAAAGATACAAGAAGCTACTCAGAGACTGCCCGCATCATTGTCAAACTGATGAGGTATTGGGTCACACTTTTGTTGATGGGTTAGATGAAGCATCAAAGATGAATCTTGACTCAGTTTGTGGGGGTAGTTGCATGGCAAGGCCGTATAGTGAAATACAACTCTTGCTAAATAACTTCACTGCTAATGACCATAATTGGCAGGGAGAGGGGGATTCAAGAAGGGGAATTAAACAGAAGGCAGCCGGGTTGATTGAGCTTGATGACTTTTCCGCCATGAGAGCCGATATAGCAAAATTGGCAAATCAGATGAACAGAATGACAACACAACAAATGCAACATGTATAGCAGATGTCTATTTGTTGCGACCTATGCGGAGACAGTCATATGATTGACATGTGCCCCACGAATCCTGAATCTATATACTATGTGGGGCAACAAAACAGAGGTTCTATGAATCAACATGCACAATATGGGAACACTTACAACCCAAACTGGAGGAATCATCCTAACTTCTCATGGGGCGGAAATCAACAGAATCAGAATCAGTATAGGCCTCAAGGAAATTTCACTCAACCTCAGAAGCCACCCCAACAAATGGAAGAAAGTACGAATGACTTGCTGAAAAAGTTGTTGCTAGACAATCAACAGCTCAGGACCGATTTCAGAAATCTTGAGAGGCAAATGGGGCAGTTAGCAGCAAACCAAAATACTAGACCTACAGGCTCACTTCCTAGTGATACAGAGAAGAACCCTCAAGTTAATGCAGTTACACTTAGAAACGGGAGGGAACTAGAGGAAGTGCCAAAGAAGATAAAGGAAAAACCCATACCTGAGGGGGAGCTGACACCTAAGGCAATAAAAGAGTCAAAGGAAAATGATGCGAGTTCAGAGCAAGTGGAGGTTACAAGGCCACCACCACCTTTCCCCCAAAGGTTGCAGAAAAAGAATGACGATCGCATGTTCAACAAATTTCTCTCTATGTTGAGTCAGGTTCAATTAAATATTCCATTAGTGGATGTACTTCGTGAAATTCCAAAGTATGCTAAGTACATAAAAGACATAGTGGCTCACAAGAGGAAATTAACTGAGATTGAGACGGTTGCACTTACTGAGGAGTGCACATCAAGGGTCCAAAACAAGCTTCCCCAAAATCTTAAGGATCCTGGCAGCTTCACCATTCCAGTGCGAATCGGTAATATCGACGTGGGACGTGCTCTTTGTGATTTGGGTGCAAGCATAAATCTGATGCCTTTATCCTTGTTTAAGCAATTGGGTCTGGGAGCTCCGAGACCAACTACTATGATGTTGCAATTAGCTGATAGTCCATAGCCTACCCCGAAGGATTGATTGAAGATGTGCTGCTGCAAATTGGAAAATTCATCTTCCCAGCTGACTTCATTATTCTAGACTTCGAGGCTGATGAACAAGTCCCAATCATATTGGGACGACCTCTCTTGGCTACTGGTGATGCAATAATTAAAGTGAGAGAAGGGAAAATGATTATGAGGGTGGACAACGAGGAAGCAGTCTTCAATGTCTACAAAGCAATCCAACTTCCCCGCCACTATGAGGAGCTCTCTATGATATCTGTTGTGGAGGTGCATGAGAAACTTCTTGACACGAGTGTATATCTAGACGATTCTCTAGAAAAAACAATCATGATGTTTGATAGCTTGGAGATGGATGATGAGGTTGAGGAGATGATGCATATCCTAGATGCATCATGTGCTTACATGCAAGGAATAATCCCGTTTGAGCCCCTGAATAGGCCAAGTGCCCCCCATCAAAGCCGTCAATTGAAGAAGCTCCAAAATTGGAACTTAAACCCCTACCCCCTCACCTTCAATAGTTCAATGTGCTTATTTGGGAAGTTCTGACACTTTACCTGTTATTATTTCTTCTCACTTGTCTAAATTACAGGAAGAAAAGCTATTAAGGGTGCTACGTGAGCACAAGCGAGCAATTGGGTGGACAATGTCTGACATTAAAGGCATTAGTCCAGATTTCTGCATGCACAAAATCCTCATGGAGGACGGACACAAGCCAAGTGTAGAGCACCAACACCGACTAAATCCAATCATGAAAGAAGTGGTAAGAAAAGAAGTGATTAAGTGGCTTGATGCATGTATTGTATTTCCAATCTCTGATAGTAAATGGGTAAGCCCCGTTCAATGTGTGCCGAAGAAAGGGGGGATAACTGTAGTAGTTAATGAAAATAATGACTTAATTCCTACAAGAACTGTCACTGGATGGAGAATTTGCATAGATTATAGAAAACTGAACAATGCCACCCGGAAAGACCACTTTCCCCTTCCCTTTCTTGACCAAATGCTTGATAGATTAGCTGGCCAGGAATACTACTGTTTCCTGGACGGTTATTCGGGGTATAATCAGATTGCTATAGCCCCAGAAGACCAAGAGAAAACTACATTTACATGTCCTTATGGCACGTATGCGTTCAAGAGAATGCCCTTCGGTCTTTGTAATGCACCTGCGACTTTTCAAAGGTGTATGATGGCTATTTTTACTGACATGGTTGAAAGATTCGTAGAAGTATTCATGGACGATTTTTCTGTGTTTGGATTTTCTTTTGATAGTTGTTTGATGAACCTTGATAAAGTGCTTGCTAGGTGTGAAGAGACGAACCTGGTGCTAAACTGGGAAAAGTGCCATTTCATGGTACGTGAAGGTATAGTTTTGGCGCACAAGGTTTCAAAAGATGGTCTACAGGTGGATAAAGCAAAGGTGGAGACGATTGAAAAATTGCCCCCACCGACATCCGTCAAAGGCATTCGCAGTTTCTTGGGTCATGCAGGTTTTTATCGTCGTTTCATTAAAGATTTTTCAAAAATTTCTTCTCCTTTGTGCAGGCTTCTAGAGAAAGATGTTACCTTCAAGTTTGATAATGCATGTCTGAAAGCATTTGAGGAGCTGAAGGGACGATTGGTGACTGCACCAATTATCATTGGCCCCGATTGGGCACAACCATTTGAGTTGATGTGCGATGCAAGTGACATAGCAATCGGAGCGGTGTTGGGGCAAAGGAGGGATAAAATCTTTCACTCCATTTATTATGCGAGCAAAACTATGAATCCAGCTCAGATGAATTATACAGTTACTGAAAAGGAGTTGCTTGCAGTGGTGTGGGCGTTTGACAAGTTCAGATCCTATCTAGTGGGAACCAAAGTCATCGTCTACACAGATCATTCAGCTATCAGATACTTATTTGAAAAGAAAGACGCCAAGCCGAGGCTGATTCGTTGGGTCCTCATCTTGCAAGAATTTGACTTAGAGATCCGAGATCGAAAAGGGACAGAAAATCAAGTGGCCGATCATTTGTCCAGATTAGAAAGTCGGGACCATGTAGCTGAAGGAGGGTCAATCAAAGAAACATTTCCGGATGAGCAAATATTAGCAGTCACCTCAGGTGAAGCCCCATGGTATGCAGATTATGTGAATTTTATTGCAAGTGGGGTGACGCCACTAGAATGGACACCTGACAATAGAAGAAGATTCTTACATGATGTAAGGTTCTACATGTGGGATGA
This sequence comes from Nicotiana tabacum, assembly GCF_000715075.1. Lineage (NCBI taxonomy): Eukaryota > Viridiplantae > Streptophyta > Magnoliopsida > Solanales > Solanaceae > Nicotiana > Nicotiana tabacum. The sequence continues at coordinate 1,995,038 of NC_134096.1, forward strand.
GCCATTCTTATATAGGCAGTGTGCAGATCAGTTGGTGAGAAGGTGTGTTCCTGAGGAAGAGATGAAGGCTATACTGCATGACTGCCATGCTTCACCGTATGGAGGTCATCACGGCGGGGATAGAACCGCCCAAAAAGTGCTACAATCAGGTTTCTATTGGCCAAAATTGTTTAAGGATGCACATGCCTTCGTTAAAAATTGTGATAGATGCCAAAGAACTGGAACTATCACGAGGAAGCACGAGATGCCCTTGCAAAATATTCTGGCAGTAGAACTTTTTGATGTTTGGGGGATTGATTTCATGGGACCATTCCCATATTCTAACGGGCACAGATACATCTTGGTGGCGGTCGACTATGTTTCTAAGTGGGTGGAGGCCATTGCTCTTCCTACTAATGACGCAAAGGTAGTGGTAAGCTTTGTAAAGAAGCACATCTTCACACGTTTTGGGACTCCAAGAGTGTTGATAAGCGACGGGGGAACTCACTTTTGTAACAAATTGCTGAATAATATTCTTGCAAAATACGGAGTTAAGCACAAAGTTTCCACTGCCTATCATCCCCAAACGAGTGGTCAAGTAGAAGTTTCCAACAGAGAGGTAAAGCAGATTTTGGAAAAGACAGTAAGTATGAATCGAAAGGACTGGGCCGGGAAGCTGGATGACGCATTATGGGCATATCGCACTGCATACAAGACCCCAATAGGTACTTCTCCGTACAGGTTGGTTTATGGGAAGGCCTTCCATCTGCCCATCGAGCTTGAACACAAAGCATATTGGGCGATTAAAAAGCTAAATATGGAGATGGACTTGGCCGGTGAGAAGAGATTGCTACAACTCAACGAGCTTGATGAGTTTCGATTGCATGCGTATGAAAATGCCAAATTGTATAAAGAAAAGACCAAAAGATGGCATGATAAGCATATGCAACATCGTGATTTTGAACCAGGTCAAGAAGTTCTACTGTTTAATTCAAGGCTAAAGCTTTTTCCAGGAAAGCTTAAATCTCGATGGTCGGGTCCGTTTGAAGGTGTTAGTGTGAAACCTCATGGTGCGATAGAATTGTGTGATAAGGGGTCCAATGCGACATTCTTGGTAAATGGCCAAAGAGTAAAACACTATTGGGGTGGTGACATTTCACGTCACATGACCACGATGGATTTAGTGGAGGCATGAAGAACATGTTGCGTCGTGCCGCGACGTTAAATCAGGCGCTTCTTGGGAGGCCACCCAAGTTAGTTAGTTCATTGTTTTGTAGGAACTAGATCTTGTATGTATATAAAAAAATAAAAATAAAATTTAGATATGGAAAAAAGGGGGATGCGTCGCATCCCCCTCAGCATGAAAAAAATTGACGGGCCAATTGCCTAAGGCAGTGAAGTCTGCCTATCGCGTCCGTGTCGCGTCCAACAAATTTTGAAGAAAAAAGAGGCGGATGCGTCGCATCCCCTCAGCATAAAAATTGACGGGCCAATTGCTCAAGGTAGTGAAGTATGCCTATCGCGTCCGTGTCGCGTCCAACAAATTTTGAAGGAAAAAGAGGGGATGCGTCGCGTCTAAGCTCGCACGCACAGGTAAGTACTATATATTTTAACACATCTTAAGAATAAACTGAGGCATACAAACGCATACAAATTCGTTAATCGAACTTGCGACGCATACAAACGCATACACATCTCTCTAATTCAACTGGCAAGCATACAAACGCAACAGGTACGCATCATCTTCTTCGTTTTTTTTCTTTGGTTTCTCTCCTAATTTGTCTCTCTTCTCTCTCTCAATGGTAGCAACAAGTAGGTTTTGCAATTTCAAATATCACACATGTAAAAGCCTGGGGTTTAGGGCTGTCGTTCTTGGTAGTTGTACTGGCTACGAGATGATAAACTATAATTCCCTTCATCTCGTCAAATTTTGGGAGGGTAGTCGCATAAACCAACTGATAGAATGAACTAGGCACACTTGTTGCATATCACATGTTCTACGAATTGTCCATGAGGAGAATTTAGGCGTCGGTGAAGTCTGAGTAACCGAGCAACATTGGTATATGCTTGAGAATAGGTGTGGGGGCGAGTGAGGTGCTATGTGAAATTGACCGTGGTTAGTGAGCGTCGCTAGGATAGACCTCATGTTGAGCATAACGATATCTATATAGCGCAAGGCTTTTGTGTAAAATTGAAGAGAGTTATCACATACTTTCTGAAAGCCATGAGCTATAATTCCATGAAGTATTGAATGGAGGACGCTATAATTACGAATAATTGGAAGTGCAAGCTGTTACAACGGCTTTAAAGCTGAACTTCACTGTTTCATATGCTAATTGTTGATTTCTTTGCATTGCAGGTACTTAGATTTGTAAAATGAAAGCAACAAGTAAACCGTCAAAGCAACAAGACAAAGATGGTAACAAGCAACCACCCAAAAAACCTACCGGAAGGGCAGCAGGCGGCCCAAATCCACAGAGAAAAAGGAAGCGGACGGAGAAGGAAATGGAACTGCTGCCTAGGCAGTTTAGTGGTGATTCAGAGCAAGAGGAAGAGGATACATTAGTCAGTAGAACAGTGAAGAAGGGTATTACACCAAGCAAAGGAATAGAGATAAGAGAGCCTGTGACATACCAAAGAAAAGCCTCCAAAAAGAGTGATCCGACTGATAAAGGGAAGGAGAAGATTACTACAGAATCTGAGTCCGAATCCGATTCGGATAATGACCTCTTACATGCCAACATGAGTGATGAAGACGAGGGTGAGCCCATAGACCGAGTTGATTGGGAGAAAAACTTTGTTAATGAGAAGGCATTCCGAGCCTATAAGAAGATACTGTTTTCAAAGAAGTATATTCCGAAAAAGCCGATCAACATCGGAACACTTAAGAAAAAGTACTCAGAGTTTCTAAAATCAATTCGAGAGGTGCAATAATGGGGACCCATCTTGAAAGGTCACGGCAAAGCCAACCTCACCATTGTTAGAGAGCTTTACGCCAATTGGCGTCACGCCAAGGGCAACATTGTGCGAGTAAGAGGGGTAGATATTAATGTGTCAGCTGAAGCTCTGAATAACTTCTTAAGGGTGCCACACACACTTACAGATATGTTTGACTCCATATGCAAAACACCCGATTATGCACACATTAAGTCTGTCCTATGCCCTACCAGGAAGGATACAGAGTGGAAGCATGGGAGTATGGAGTACCATTCTATAGCCAAGGAATTCATGAGTGCGTTAGCACGTGTGGCTCTAAATTTCATATGTAACCGCCTGATGCCATACCAACACAAAACTGATGTCCCTCGTCATCGCGCACTAGTATTATATGCTTTATTAGAGGGGATACCGCTCAACTTAGGAGCCATCATGCATGATCAAATGCAGCGCACCAGGATGAATTACAAGTGGAGGCTGTTCTTTACTAATACCCTATCAGCTTTCTTGACAGAGATGGGAGTACTATGGGACAAGGAGAATGACGACATTGAGGCTAAAGCTCCAGGACCATACGATGTCACTCATGTTCTAGAGCCGAACAAGGGAAGGTCTTCTAAGCTCACCATTCAACAATTATTTGAGCAGATGCAAGCAGATATACAAGAGAACAGAGCTGAGCTGACAGCGACTCGTGTCGAGTTGAGTGCCACCAGGGATGAGTTGAGACAGACTCGTGCGGATCTAAGCTAAGTTCAGACCGAGCAGGCCACGATGATGAAGGAGATATCATTACTCCTTAGAGCTCTGGTTCAATGTGCAGGTACATATATCTCACAGCTGATTGCATCATCCACTGTCGGACCATCCACTCCTGTTCCTCCTATAGTCACTGAGGCTCCACACAACAGGCCTACTGAGGTCGCTGTAACACCTACTACAGAATCAGCTCCAGTTGTTGATGATAGGACAATGACAGCACTCCCTATGCGTGAAGATGATGTTGAAAGGCCGGAGGGGATCCTGATGGAAGCTATGGATGCAGATGCTCTTCCACAGGCTGCGGAAGAGCCCTCCACCTTGACCTGAGGGAGTTCTTCTCACCCTACTCTACCTTGTTTGTGTGCATTGGGGACAACGCACAGTCCTAAGTGTGGGGTGAGGGCTATTCATATTTTGTTGTATGGATGAATGTACTAAAATATTCACTGGTTTAATGGCATAAAATTGGACTTTTCCAGACGATTGATCTCCTAGACAGTTTTCTTGAGGGATTAAAGTCTAAACAAAAATTTAAAATATGTCTTTTAGCTTTCTTTAGGTAGTAATAATCCCCTGTGGTTTTTCTTTGTGCATCGGTTCTTTTCCATGGGATGTAGTTTGAACCGGGTAATTTTGTTTTCTTTTTAGAATAGAGTAGGAATGTAGGGAATAAAAGGAGGAAGAAATATGAGATTCCGAGGGGGCTACTGACTTATTTGATAGTAGCATAGTCAGGCTTTGGCATATGTAGGGCCTCTCCTATGTTTTGAAATTGATCATGAAGCCTTCATGTATTGGATAGCATGTTTGTGATACCTATGTCTCGTTTACATGACTTATGTTCACTTTGCGCTTAATGTTTAATATCTCGTGGCTTCGTGAATACTTGCATTGTTTGAGAGTCGGAATGTGACTGTCCTTAATGAGTCATGTGCCATGTGTGGTGAGAATTTTTGTGTAGTCCATGTATTGTACTTGTGTCTAGAACTTGCCCGGTATGTGAGTTGAAGCGAAATTTTAGGTGATGCTCGGTTTGAAAAAATGATTTTAGGCTTTCTTTGATCTTTTTGAGCTTATTGCTTATCACAAATAAAATCAATCCCTAGTTAACCCTTTTGAGCCTGTAGACCTGTTATTTGGTACCCACATTACAAGCCTATACACTTTTTATTCTTAATTGACATTGTTTTGATCCTTTTACCTTTTAAAGCACTTTAATTGTTAGATGAGCGCTAAAAGAAGTAAGAAGGGACTAAGTGTGGGGTGACTTTTGAGTGGAACCAATGAAAGAAAGAAGGGTGCACTTATTTTGGAAAATAATACACCACTAGCGGAAATTGGAAAAAAAAAAAAAAAAAAGAGAAAGCTTTGTTGAATAAATTGTTGTCTTGTTCTTGCTAGTGGGTATGAATTAAAGTAGTGCTTAAAGAAAGAGGAAATATTGTTGGGGTGATATTATTTGTGAAATTGAAGTGGGGTTAAAGAATTTGCGCTTAAGTTATTTGGTGATGTGTTAAAGTGCTTGGGAGGTTGAGTCACTATTCCTAAAATATATACTACCCGTCCCTTAGCCCACATTACAACCATGAAAAAGTTCTAATTGATTTTAGATCGAGCGAGCTTACATTAGTAGAGATTTACATTAAGGGCAAGCTTATGGTACCAATTACATGCATGTGACTTCTTTTGTGAGAGTGAGCGATTTTCGTTGATATATGAGCATGAGATTCGAATGTGTGGATTGAGTTGACTTTCTTTGTTTTTGTGAGGGCACATGGTTTCAAGAGGGATAGGTAACATTATTAGACTTCTCTAGGATGTTGGGTGTTCAAGCCACGAATATATTGTGACAATGAGTCGTACATTGAGGCTAGGATTGTTATGAGCATGTTGACTTGTTTGAATATTTTTGAAGAAGGGCATAAGTAAAGGGAAGGGTATGTGATGCATAGCCTAGAGCTGAATTGTTGCAAATAACCACGGTCATAGGTGCAGTATGCTTTGAATGATAAGAGCTTAATTTTGTTTCGTCTACTAGAGGATGGTTTGTTCGAGGACGAACAAAGGTTTAAGTGTGGGGTAGTGATGTTTGGCATATTTCGATATGTGTTGATGTTACTTTACCCATGTTTTAACCACTTCTTGATGTTATTTGATCTTTAAAATTCCCAACCTGGTTTAATTAGTGGTTTTATGACTAATTAAGTTATGTGTGACGATTTAAGGTGTTTGGAGTGCAAAATATGAAGAAAAGGTGGTCGATCGCATCCAACCTAGAAAAACATCATCTTTCGTGCACCCTTAGCAGTGAAGTCGGCCCATAGCGTCCGCCATAGCATCCGAAACTGGGAAGTAGAAGAGAAGGGTGGATGCGTCGCATCCACCCTCGCATGCAAAATTGGGAAGTAGAAGAGAAGGTGGATGCGTCGCGTCCACCCTCACATGCAAAGTTAAGAAATGGAGGACGAGGTGGATGCATCGCATCCACCTTAGCATCAACCCCTGAAGCCGATTTGGGCTAGGGTTTGGAGAACTTTAGCCCACGACTTCTTGGACGATATATATAAAGCTTAAAAACGCTTTTAAGGGGAAAAACGGGATTGAACAAGAAAGAAGCTACAACCAAGTTCAAAAACCACAAAATTCGTCTTGAGTTCTTATTTCTCTCTTTCTTTTATTGATTCTTATGCACTCTTATGAAATTTTGGATGATTGCCTGAATATGAGTGGCTAAGAATCCTATTGTTCTAGGGTCATGGGTATACATGAATGTTTATTTTTGAAGTTTAATTTGACTACGTTGAGTTTATCATATTGGGTTGTTTATTTAATTCTATTTTAAATTATTTTGCTGAGTAGCCAACAGTGAAATACTATCTACGAATCTAGAGTTGAACTCGAAAGTGGGAACCCTAGATTGCATATAGAAGTAAATAGAGTAAGTTCTCATACCCGGGCATCGGGGAACGGATTCGCGATTAGGATAGAGATATACCTAATTGCCTTACTCGGTTGCAATACAGGAATTGTAAATGCGTTCTTGTTAAACTTAATTCTATAGACATATAGGTATTAAGTTAACTTGAATAGGTTTGTAAGAACTCGACAGATTCTTACAAGTGAAATTAACTCTGTGAATCAACAATTCCGATAAATCATTTAGTTATTTTAAACCAAGAATGCAACATGAATGTTAGATGACCCGTGAACCTGGAATATTATATCCTATTGATTGTTATTCAAAACTATTTAAGTGTTGTGTTTATTTCTTAGCAATTCATTATTTGATAGTCTTTAGGTAGTAATTTAGAAAATTATATATTTTGTTAGAAATATCTTGAATCAATAAGCTATTCGAGTTTGAATTAGTCAAAAGTTAGTCATAAGTCTTCGTGGGAACGATACTTTATTCACTACTTTATTACTTGACGACCACGTATACTTACAAACACAAGGTTTATGGTTTTACAAAAGGTTTATGGTTTTACAAAAGGTTTCCTACACAATGCTTCTAACTAAACTAAGTAGGAATTACAAGTAAATCACTTTAACAAAGATACAACATAACTAAGGACATATAATGACTCAATGCAGGAAATAGGTCATTCGTTATGTTGTTCTTTGTTCTTGACGCCTTGAATATCACTTACGAGTTGGCAACACACTTGAGAGGAAGCTTGATGACATCTGGAATATGCAAGTGTGTTGTTTTTACTTTGCTTCATGTTAATATTACATAATTGATTTCACTCGAATGATGTAAGCATGTTTGGTACAAGGGCATTCCCCATAAAGTGACTGGTGCACTGTCTGTACTATTACGTGTGTGCTAAGGCACGGTTGCAACCACTTTATAGCTGTGGGGAGCTGACTGGTACAGTCAGCAAGGGAACTGATATCTATCTGTTTCCTCTGTTATTTCTTTGACTCTGAGTGTTGGAACATGTCCCTGACTTGAGACTTGTTGATCTTGAGCACTTTGAGGATGTGGAGCAGGTTCCCCATCTGGTTCTTAACATTACATTTGTTAGATCATCAAAACATAACAAAACACATAACTTATCAATTTTCCCCTTTCTGATGATGACAAACTTGTAATTAAAATTTCCCCTGAGAACCAGAGCACTATAAATAGCACCAAAAAAAATCGTATTCCCCCTGAACCTGTTTCCCCCTATGTTCCCCCTCAATTACTTTTCCCCCTTTTGGCATCATAAAAAGATTAGTAATAGATAACACACAAAAAGAAGCCTAGCAAGCTTTAACTCATGTCACATGTGTGCACACAAACATGACTAAAGAGTAAAGACAGAGCAGAAGATGAGAGGATGCATAGCAAAAGGACAAGAGAGTCATTAACTTTGGAAATAATTAGGGAGTAGTGCTATTTGTTACACAATCATCCACAAAATAAAACAAAAAAGGTACCAGCAACTAAACATATCCATACAAAGGAGACCAAAACAGAGGACCGACAACTTGAACTTGACACTTGGAAGGGAACAAATTTAAGGAGCACTGGAAGGGGGAGGCAGATATGAAGAGGCAAGAGTTCTAAGGAGGATATCCATTCGAGCATTTGTGGACCCTTGCTCAGTGAGTAACCTCTCCTTCAGGTCCTCAACCTGTTTCCTGAGATCAATATTCTCATTGGTCAGACGGGCAACTTCTGCGCCTTGTGTGCTGCTAGAACCAGGTGTCTCCTGGGCCTGACTAAGCTATCCCTCAAGGATAACATTGCATGCCTTCAAATTCCTTATCTCTTCATTGCCAATGTTCTGAGCTTTAATCAGTTGAGATATAGTGGAATTGATGCCAACTCCTCCTTTCTTATCAATGCACTCACACTCTTCTAAGGTGGTCTTGGAGAAGGTCTGCTTGCGAGTACCCACTATAGCATTTCCCAAAGGGACTTTCAAGAACTCAAATACTTTGGTGAATATCCCATGAGTACCATCCTTGAAATCTGCCCATGATTACCATCCTTGAAATCTGCCACTTTTTTTATGTGCTCAATCATGATACCCGGCAGATTGATAGTGGAGTATGCATCCAGTACTTCCATGAGGAACGAATCTGCTCATGACGTAATAGAACGCCTTTCTGCACGAGGGAGCAAAACCTTGTTCACCATCTCGAATAACAGATGGTACACTGGAAAGAGGGCCTTCTTGTACCCGTTCCCCTTGCTGTACTGCATCATCCTTCAAAATGGCATTTCTGAAGAACAAGTTCCCTCAATAGAGGATATTCCGTGAGTAGGCACTCCCAAGATGGTTCCCAACACAGCCTCATCCATCACAAAGTCAACACCATTCACCTTCATGCAGATGTTGTCATCCTCAACTATGAAAAAGCTGGCATAAAAACTGTGCACCTCTGCATCATACACCTTAGGACTCTCATTTGTGAACAAATGTGTCCACTGTTGAAAGTCACAAATATCAACCAGTTGGCGTATTTCTGACATGTCAAGAATATCAGGGGCAAATGTTCTGCCCCATATCACCTTCTGGTTTCTCAGATTTTCCCTTCCTTCATTCTTGGCCACACCCACCTTGGCCTTCTTGGAGGAACCAGGTTCCTTATTGGCACCAGCCTTCCGTTTCACTGATTTTCTCACACTTTTCTCTTTCTCTGCAGATTTCTCAGACACCTTCTCAGACACAAATTTCTCAGACACTTTCTCACCAGACTCCTCAGCCACTTCAACATTGCTAACCTCCATCACTCTCACAGATGACTCTTTCCCAAACTTTAACAGTAGGTTTCTTAGATGACTTACGAATTAAGGGACTAGGTTCCTCCTCCACCTCGTCATCAACATCAACAACAAGTGATGTGGGCACTACCTCTTCATGTACTAACTTTCCACCCTTCACCAACCTTCTCCTCTTTTTTTCTTTCTTACTTTTCTTCGGAGTTGACTCAAGAGCTTCCTTCTTTTGCAGCCTAGTAGTAGTTATTTTAGGAGTGGGTGTTTTGGGAGTTGTCCTTCTACTCCTAGCACTAATAAATCTTGCAAGATCCACATTGTCATAGTCTTCTTCACTACCCTTATTCTCTTTCTCAGACAGAGATCTCATCTCAGGAGAAACAATGGTCAATGGCTCAGCATAGAAATGAGGAGAGGGAGCTAGATCAATACTGACCTGGGGTTCTTTTGAAGAACGGGGGGTTTCATCCCAAGTAGGAGCAGAGGGATCCTCTTGGGCGGAGGGATCATGTCCCTCATATGGTTCCCCAGTAGTACTTTTAGGTGCCAGATTTTTGACAGGCACCAGTTCCCTACCCTCTTCCTATAGACTATCACCTTCCCCCTGAGACCCATTAGTTTCAGACACACCTTTATAACCACCAACCAAACATCACTTAGCAGCTATTGACAATATATTCTCTATGGTCTCTTGTTCTTTTAACCCCAAAGTAAAATCAAAAGGCACAAAAGGAATATTACTTGTAGGATCTGCAACATTCAAATAGAGACCTGGGGTAGTCATTGCTCATTCATCACCAGTACGAACCACACCTTGTTGTACCTCATAACTCTCTTCCAAAAGCAGACTGGAAGCTTCCTAATTTTCTTCTCCCTCTACTGTTTCTCCCTCAGCTATTTTTTCCGGTGAGGCAGGGGGTAAGGTCGTAGCCACAAACCTCCTGGGATTCGAAGTTTTGCAACTCCGATAAGAACCAGACTTGATTAGGTTAGAGAAGAGGCAATGGGTGGTTGGGAATCTTGCATAGAGTTTGGACTGGGTGAAGTAGGGTACTTAGACTCTGTCACTGATGCTTTTGGATATGAAGACACAGTGAGGACGATACTGGGGATATTTGAGGCTTTGAGATTCTCAGACATTATGGAGTGTAGTGAGAGTTTATGAAAGAAGAGAGTGTTTGGTTGTTGAGAGAAAAGGAAAATTTTGGCTTTTGATGTGAACAGTTGTGAGAGTGACAAAGTTTGGGTTTATTTAAAGGGGGTGAGGGACCGGTAAGGAACATGTATTGATTTTCTGGGTAGACGAGTCGTCTTGTAATGGGTAGGACGCTTGGGTTCTAAAAAGGAAAAAAAGGAGAAACTGACATTTTAATGATGTGGCACCTTTTTAGCCGTTTAAAAAGTTGTGCATGAGAGTACAAAGGAACTGCTAACCTTTGTCAAAGGAACCAGGTTCCCTGACAGATTTTGTAAATGTGAACCTCATCCTTTTACCAAAGTGCAATACCATTAGATCCTTGTTTGCTCTGTAATCGCCATGCGTGTCTACCTGTAACGGTATAAAAATGAGTTAGACCTTGCTAGAAAACACTTTTAGCTATTTTACATGTTCATTTCTTTCATAGCCAATCATCAAGGGACCAGGTTCTCAGCTTGATTTTATCAATCCAAGTGTCAAACGATTCTTTTCAAAGTGCTCTCTACTCAGTGCTTTGGTGAAGATGTCTGTAATTTGATCTTCTGTGCTGCAAAACTTCATGCAAATAAGCCCTTTTTCAACATTGTCTCTGAGAAAATAATGTCGCACATCAATGTGCTTTGTTCTCTTATGCTGAACTGGGTTCTTTGGCATGTTTAGAGCACTGGTGTTATCACACAATAGTGGCATACAATAAGAAAATACGCCAAAATCCTCTAACTGTTGCTTGATCCACAATAATTGAGCACAGCAAGAGGCAACTGCTACATACTCAGTTTTTGCAGTTGAAAGAGTCACTGAGTTTTGTTTTCTTGTACCTCATGAAATTAGACACGATCCTAGAAAGTGTGCCATGCCATAAGTGCTTTTCCTATCCACCAGATAACTAGCATAATCAACGTCAACATACTCGATCAAGTCAAAATTGTCTCTTGAGGGGTAGTAGAGAACTAGGTCCTGCGTTCCCTTTAGATATCTCAGGATTCTCTTGGCAGCCTTTAGACGAGATTCCATTTGATTGAAACCTGGCACATAGTTCTACACCTATGACATAAGTCATATACTCTTGGCTTGCTGGAGCTTCCCTTATTTGGAAAACCTCAATTTATGCGGACCATCCTCTGAAATCTCTTTGTCAAGTAAGCCATATCAGCATCCTCACCACTTGATTCATTGTTGTCTGTCTTGAGGACCAGGTTCTTCTCCCTTTTGGGCTCTCTTCTCTCATGATCCTTTTTCTTCTTAATTTCATAAGTTTTTGAGTTACCAATGAGTTCATCAACGCTGAGTATTCCTAGGAACCAGGTAATACGCTGAGTATTTTCCTGTCAAGTTTGTTCCTTGGAATGATTTTTCCTAGAGAATTGAGCTCATTGATGATAGAGGTAAAGCGAGTGTGCATGTCCTGAATGGACTCATCGTCCTTCATATTGAAGAGTTTATACTCAGTGGTTGGCATATCAATCTTTGACTGCTTGACTTGAATTGTATCTTCGTGTGCTGTTTGGAGAGCTTCCCATATCTCATTGGCAGATTGACATGCATAAATCCTGTTGTATTCATCTGGCCCAATGCCACAGACGAGGATTTTCTTTGCTCGAAAGTTCTTCTCTATAGCCTTGCGGTCAGCATCGCTGTATTCTTTCCTAGTCTTGGGAACTGTCACTACTGGTTCCCCAATGGTTTTCATAGGAACGAAGGGACCATCGCATATAACATCCCAGAGCTTTGAATCTTCAGCCATGATAAAATCATGCATCCTTGTCTTCCACCATCCGTAGAATTGGGCATTGAATCTTGGTGATTTGTAGGTGGATTGAACTTCTTCGAAGTTTGGTGGAGTAGCCATGAGGATCCTTTCTAGGTGTTAGCCTAATAGAAAGAACCCGCTATGATACCAATTGATAGAAACTAAGGGTCCACCAAACTATATAGAGAACTAGGTTCTCTATTAGTTCCCACAGAACACACACACATACAACAGTTAGTAGATAACACAACAGAGTTTTACGTGGAAAACTCCCAACTCACGGGATTAAAAACCACGACCTACACTCGTATGATTTCAACTTCACTACTGAGCAAACTTCAGATTACAAACTATTATAAACTAGAAATTAACCTCTTAATCCCTCACTAACTTATAATAACTCTATTACAAGCCTCTTTGTAATAACTCTATTATAAAGCTTACAATTCGACTAACTCTAGCCAAGACATAAACACAAGATTTATGGTTTTACAAAAGATTTCCTACACAATGTTTCTAACTAAGCTAAGTAGGAATTACAAGTAAATCACTTTAACAAAGATACAACACAACTAAGGACATATAATGACTCAATGCAGGAAACATGATCCTTCGTTATGTTGTTCTTTGTTCTTGACGCCTTGAATATCACTTACGAGTTGGCAACACACTTGAGAGGAAGCTTGATGAATTCTGGAATGTGCAAGTGTGTTATTTTTCCTTTGCTTCATGTTAATATTACATAAGTGATATCACTCGAATGATGTAAGCATGTTTGGTACAAGGGCATTCCCCATAAAGTTACTGGTGCACTGTATGTACTATTGCGTGTGTGCTGAGGCACAGTTGTAGCCACTTTACAGCTGTGGGGAGCTGACTGGTACAATCAGCATAGGAACTGTTGTCTATCTATTTTCTCTGTTGTTTCTTTGACTCTGAGTGTTGGAACATGTACCAGACTTGAGACTTGTTGATCTTGAGCACTTTGAGGATGTGGAACAGGTTCCCCATCTGGTTCTTAACATTAAGTTTGTTAGATCATCAAAACATAACATGACACATAACTTATCATTTTAGAAGTTCAATACTTGCATTTCGGTTTGACACAGCAAGAAAAAAATGCAACCAATTTGTTAAAGGGGTTAAACAACCTTGCAATTAGCAAAATACCTATTGGTGATACTTCCTTGTTCTGTTAACATGTATAATACCATATTACAACACAAAGAAAAGAGAAAAAGACAAAAACATGCAAAATCTATTGAGCAACTCCTCATTCCTTCGTTCTTGCATCATGTGGAGATGAATATCAGAACACTACGCCCAATAGGACAACATATTTTGCAAAGTCCAAAACTTTCAATTACCTACGGGAGCTAATCAAAGCAATCAGGACATAGAATTAACAATTGATCCAAGTCTACTAACCCCCACGTCCAAGATATTACTATTCAGAATATTGGGTGGGATAAACCAAAATAAAAGATATTCAAATTGTAAAGTGATCAATCAAAATGAAGTAATTTAAAAAGAAATTTTAATCACCACAATAAGAAGGATGGCAAATTTATCTAAAAAATAAAAGAATTTTGATTTTTTTAATCTATTATAAATTTGTAAGAGAGAATACTTTCAAGTAAACATATAAAATCATGAGGATTCCAAATCCAACAAAAACATATAGCATTTGTATTCTGGGAATGGAAGCTTGACCATGGATCTTAGTGAAGCATAAATCAAAAGCATCATTTGCTATCTAGAGAAGCAATCACCAAGTAGTTACTGACGTTCACATGGACAGTAACAGCTTGCACCTAGTATGAACAATAAATGCATATATGTTTATCCGAAAAATGGATAGAGTTGAATTTATACGTAGTTCTAAGGATACGTGGTATAACTTGGTACAAATTGGAAAAATAAGTAGAAATATATCAAATATTGATTATAAAAAAGGAATGAAGTACAAACCCAAATTGAGTAGAGAATGGTCTATAAATGAACAAGATGAACCAATGTCCAAAGCCCCAAAGAAGGATAATGTTTGCTATATATGTGTAAATCTCAATAACTTCTGAAATGTGAGAGTGCATTGATGTCTGAATGTCCCCCATTCTTACAAATGGCAGCCACTCTAATATAATGGAGGAATCCTACTTTGGATATAATTAAAAATACATAGTGGGGATCTCATGATAGATTAATCAATTAGCTTTTCCTTGATTTCTGCCGAGATTCTCTCCCTTAGTGCGGCTATAACGACTTTGTTGTCCCTTGACTCGAGCTCGATCAGTCTCTAAGTCACGAGCTCAATATTAACTCGAGCTTTGGTTTTCGAGCTCGACTTTGACAATGGTTTCGGTATTTGATCGGTCTTTGGATCTCAACATCTATCTGGGCTCGATGTCGATCTCGGCTAATCCCGACCTTGGTCGGTTTCTAGGGCTCGAACTCAGCAGCACGACTTCACGTCATAGCTTGATATCATAATGGCGAACCTCGGTCCATCATGCCCCAAACTCAATCAGTCACACGAGGGCAAACTCGGTTTTGACCATATATAGATAGTCCCCTCATTTTTCGGAAAGAATGTGGCGAGAAACGATATGACTTTTTAACCTTTGATTAGATACACACTGACGTCTTCGTTGAGTCCGATTGTGACGTACGTGACACATGTCCCGTCGGTTCAGTTACCAAGTGATAGAATTCGAGGGTCCACCAAACTCTATAGAGAACCAGGTTCTCTATAAGTTCCCACAGATATAAGTTCGCACAGAAACCATGCATACTGTAGTAGGTAAATGACAAGAGGAATTTTACGTGGAAAATTCCCTGCTCAACGGGATTAAAAACCACGACCTACCCTTGTAGGATTTCAACTTCATTATGAGCAACTTTCAGATTACACCTATGTAACCTAGGAATTAACCTCTTAATCTCTCACTAACTTGTAACAACTCGATTACAAGCTACTTTGTAATAACTCTATTACAAAGACTTAATCTCTCACTAACTTATAATAACTCTATTACAAGCTACTTTGTAATGACTCTATTACAAAGACTTCCAACTCGACTAAACTAGCCAAGACACAAACACAAGACTTTATGATTTACAAAGGTTTCCCACATAATGCTTCTAACTAAGTGAAGTAAGAATTACAAGTAAAGAACGTTAACAAAGGTGTAACACAACTAAGGACATGTGATGACTCAATGCTGGAAACGGGTCCTTCGTTATGTTGTTCTTTGTTCTTGACGCCTTGAAGGTCACTTGCAGGTTGGCAATACCCTTGAGAGAGAGCTTGATTGATTCTGAAGTATGCAAATGTTTTTTGCCTTTCCTTCATGTTAATATTGCATAAGTGACCTCACTGGAATGATGTAAGCATATTTGGTACAAAGGCATTCCCCATAAAGTGGACTGCTCCACTGTTTACACTATTGCATGTGTGTATAGGAGCAGTTGCAGTCACTTTACAGCTGTGGGGAGTTGACTGGTACTATCAGTAAGGGAACTGATGTCGATCTATTCCCCCTGTTGTTTCTTGGACTCTAAAGAATTGAACCACGTCCCCGAACTAAGACTTGTTGTTCTTTAAGTGCTTGAGGATGTGTATCATGTTCCTTATCTGGTTCTTTCCATTAAGTTTATTAGATCATCAAAACATAACAAGGTACATATAACCTATCACCAAGGCATTAAATTCACGTCAGTCGATGGTCAGCCACTGCAAATTTTGAATAGTCATTCTTGTGTACCCGTTCCCCTTGCTAAACTGCCTTATCCTTCACAATAACATTTCTAAAGTTTGAAGAACAGGAGCCTTAAACAGAAGACAACCCCTCAGCAGGCACACCTAGAATAGATCCCAGCACAGCTGAGTCCATCACAAAATCGACCCCATTCACCATCATTCAAATAAGAGCATCCTTAACTGTGAAGAAGTCAACATAGAAACTGCGCACTTCTTCCTCATACACTTTGGGAGTGTCACCTGTGAACAAGTGCGTCCACTATTTAAATTCACAAATCTCCACCAATTGTCGCATGCCAGCCATGTCCAGAATAACAGGGGCAAAGGTTCTACCCCAAAGCAACTTCTGTTTCCTCAGGATTTCCCTTCCAACATCCTTGGTCACACTGACCTTGGCCTTTTTCAAGGAACCAGGCCCCTCACGTGCACTATCCTTCCTCTTCACAGATTTCTTTATACTGTTTCTTTTCTCAGCAGGTTTCCCAAACACCTTCTCTGACACGTTCTTACTAAACCCCTCAGCCACTTTTTCTCCAGAATTTTGAACCGCAGGTTTCTTGGAAGATTTATGGATTAAGGGACTGGGTTCCTCATCCACCTCGTCATCAATTTCCACAACAAGAGCTTTAGGCACCACCTCTTCATGTACTAACTTTCCACCCTTCACTAACCTTCTCCTCTTCTTTTCTTTCTTGCTTTTCTTTAGAGCTGACTCAGGAACCTCCTTCTGTTGCAGCCTTGTAGTAGGTCTTTTAGGAGTGGGTTTTTTGGGAGTTTCCCTGCTATTCCTAGCACTAATAAAGCTTGCAATAGCCATATTATCATAGTCTTCTTCACTTCCGTCATTCTCCTTATCAGACAGAGATCTCATCTCGGGAGCAATAATGGCCAATGGCTCAGCATAGAAGTGAGGAGAGGGAGCGAGATCAGTACTGACCTGGGGTTCTTTAGAAGTACACCGTTTGCCTCCAAAAGAAAAATTACAGTTGTGGGAGGTTCCAAGTGGAGGAGCTACCATGCCCACATGCATGGGCTGTCTTGAAAAGCAAGTTTCTAATGTCGGATGATTATTGCTCGGACTATTACAAGCCAAAGTCTGTTGTAATGACATACGAGGTCCCCGTGTATCCTCTCCCTGATCGAAAATAATGGAATATA
The DNA here is from genome assembly GCF_000715075.1 of Nicotiana tabacum. Lineage (NCBI taxonomy): Eukaryota > Viridiplantae > Streptophyta > Magnoliopsida > Solanales > Solanaceae > Nicotiana > Nicotiana tabacum. Next base: position 2,012,298 of record NC_134096.1, read on the forward strand.
CCAGCACATATATCTGAGGAAGTTGTCTTACCACCCAAATGGAAGAGACCTCCTGTAAGGCCAAAGAAGAAGCGCGATAATCCATTAAAAGAATTGTTTCAAAAGAAGAGTCAACATTCGTGTAGTATATGTGGGTAAGGTGGACATAATAAGCGTACTTATAGAAATGCCCCACATAGGAATTAGTTGATGTTCTGATTTTAATTACTTCAATCCCTGTATTTGGATGTATTCAAGATTTTCTATTACTTATTGGTTTCTAGATGTATTTGATTGTTCCTCGGTGAATTTTTAAGGTAGATTATTAAATACATTACGGTTAAGTTTTCTGATAACTTAAAAAATTATGTATATATATGTATGTATATGTATAACATGACATGTATATATACTGTAAGTAGGGAGTTTTATCCCAAGTAGGAGCATAAGGCTCCTCTTGTGTGAACTCAGAAGACAGAGGAAAAGAATTACCTGTAGAATCGGCAACATACAAATCAACCCGTGGGGTAGTTCTTGTTGATTCATCATTATTATGACCCATGCCTTGCTGTATCTCAAAAATTTCTTCCACTGGCAGACTAGAAATTTCCTGATTTTATTCTCCCTCAATAGTATCTTCTTCAACCATCTTTTTCGGCGAGGCGGAAGTAGAGGTCACGGCCACAAATTTCTTGGTAGTCGATGGTTTGCGACTCCGATGAGAACCAGAACTCGATTGGGTTGGAGAGGAAGTAGAGGGTGGTTGTGACTCTAGCTTAAGGTTTGGACTAGTCGGAAAAGGGAGTGTGGGTTGTATCACTGGTGTTTCAATGGATGAGGACACAATGGGGACAATGCTTGGAACATTCTGTGTTTCCTGATTGTTAGACATGGTGGAGTGTAGTCAGTTGAAGAAGAGAGTTTGAAGAAGGAAAAGGGGAATTTTGGATTCTTGATGTGAATAGTTCTGAAATGGATTTATTTAAGAGGGGTGAGAGATTGGTTGGGTATTAATTTTGGGTAGTCGGGTCGCTTCATAAAGGGTGAGACGCTTGGATTCAAGAAGCAACAAAAAGGGAACTGACAATTTTAATGATGTGGCACCATTGCAGCCGTTTAAAAAATTGTGCATGAGAGTACAAAGGAACTACTAACATGTGTCAAAGGAACCAGGTTCCCTGAGAGAGTTTGAAAATGTAAGCCTCATCCTTTGACCAATCGTTCAATACATTATCTACTTGTCTGCTCTGTAATCATCATGCGTGTCTACTTGTAACGGTATAGAGGTGAGTTAGACTGCGCCATAAAACATTTTTTAGCTATTTTACCTGTACATTTCTTTCGTAGCCAATCATCGAGGGACCAGGTTCTCAGCTTGATTTTATCAATCATAGTGCCATGCAATTCTTTTCAAAGAGCTCTCTTCTTAGTGCTTTGGTGAAGATATCTGCATTTTGATCTTCTGTGCTGCAAAACTTCACGCAGATGAGCCCTTTCAAAATATTGTCTCGAAATCTTCTAGTTGCTGCTTGATCCACAACAGTTGAGCATAGCAAGAGGCAGTTGCCACATACTTAGTTTCTGCAATTGAAAGGACCACTGAGTTTTGTTTTCTTGTGCCCCATGAGATTAGACTCAAATCCACAAAATGTGCCATATCAGAAGTGTTTTTCCTATCCACCAGATAACCAGCATAGTCATCATCAGCATACCCTATCAAGTCAAAGTTATCTCCTGAGGGATAGTAGAGAACCAGGTCCTGCGTTCCTTTGAGATACCTCAGAATTCTATTTGCAACCTTCAAATGAGACTCATTTGGATTGGATTGAAACCTGACACAGAGTCCCATACTGAAAACAATGTCTGGTTTACTTCCTGTGAGATGCATAAGTGACCTAATACTGCCTCTATACATAGTCTCATTTACAGGAGAACCAGGTTCATCCATATCCAAGCGAGTGGCAGTGGCAACAGGTGTATCAATGATCTTTGAACTTTCAATCTCAAATCTCTTCAGAAGCTCTTTGATGTACTTTTGCTGATTTGTTAATGTGCCTTGAGGAGTTTGTCTGATTTTTAGACCCAAGAAGAAATTCAATTCCCCCATCATGCTCATCTCGAACTCACTTCCCATGAGTTTTGCAATTCCTCACACAATGAGTCGTTTGTTGCTCCGAAGATGATGTCATCAACATAGACTTGCACAATGAGCAGGTTCCTCCCTCGTTTCAAGTGCGTTTCTTGCCTTTGATATTGTTATGAGATGGTCCAGGTATTTCTGAATGTGATTCTCTCTCTGCATGTGGGGTCCCTTGATCTGCATCAGCAACTCTGTTTTTAGCTTCAGTTGTAGTGATTGAGGAACCGAGTTCCTCTATGTCAGCTGGAGATTCAGATGTTCCATTGTCATCTGAATCCTTGACCTGACTCATCATGTCAGTTTTTTCCATTTGCCATGTCAATGACTTCACCAGGGACAGTTGACCGTTCTCCCTCTTGATCAATCTTATCATGTGAATCGTTCCCACATGAGTGGTGAGATTCATCAAAGATCACATGTATAATTTCCTCAATGCATTGCATCGCACACCTTGTGATCCTTGAAGCTTGAGTTGGTCAGGCCATGAACTAGGTCCTTATTGACCAGCAACGTGAAACTTGCATGACCCAGCCTTCTGTGCCATAGTTCAGCATCATCCTCAACAGCACTCAGACATCTGAGACAACCACTCTTGTTTCCCATGTCACAGATTTGGGGGAAACTTAACAAGCTGTACTTCAACCCATTCACGTAGTACACATTTTCAATTGAGTGAAAAGGAGACTTCCCAATTTTTCCAATTCCCAGAATGTATCCCTTTTTGCCATTTCCAAAGGATACACTCCCACCTTGCAGGGCTTTGAGTGAAAGGAAATCATTTGTGCTTCCAGTCATGTGCTTTGAGAAACCACTAACTATGTACCCTTGTTGGATGCTCCCTTTCACTGCTCCTTGCACAAGGAAATCAAGGGTTAGACTTAGGAACCCAAACAAGTTTGGATCCCTTGTAGTGAGGAAAAGGTCAAATTAAACTTCTTTTTATCCAAGCAGGCAGTATATAATTTTTAACGGAGGGACCAGGTTCCTTAGCAGTAGTTACTTTCTTAGCAAAAACTTTATTTTTCTGTTGAGACTGAACCCTAGCCTTGCAGTTTTCTTTAAGGTGCCCATTGTTAACACAGTGAATACAAAGCCAATTATCGGGTATAATAACATACTTGCTATGAGGGTTGTAAGAAGTCTTTTCCCTTTGAAACCCAATTCCCTGCCTGTTTCCCTCATTGTTTATGTACATGGCAGTGATAGCATCAGAGGACCAGGTCCATTTGAGTGATTTTTCAAGATCACTCTTGACTCTTCCTAGTTCTTCCTGAAGTTGTTTGTTCTTTTCAAGTTCAATACACAGTCTAGACTTCACTGTCTTCATATCATCTTCAAGCCTAAGATGTGGTTCATTAGCAACTTCCTTACCTTTGTGAAGAGTCTCATGCCTACCCCCTCTTTTCAGTTCCTTAATTGTGTCATTCAGATCAACTACTACTGCTAGTAGGTCATCTCTCTCAAGCTTAGTGTTAGCGACTCTTTTGGTCAAGACATCTTTTTCTTTTTCAACACTCTCAATAGTTTCCTACAAATAAACCACCACTACTACTAGATCATCTCTCTCAAGTTCTAAGTTAGTAGCTTTTTCAATTAAAACTTCTTTCTCTTTCTTAGCACACTCAATAATCTCTTTCAAATCTACCACAACGACTACTAGGTCATCTCTAGATTGTTCTGCTTCTCCTAATTCCACAATTAGAGCATTTTTATCATTTATAAGACTGTGGTATGCATCTATTAAAACATTTGCCAAAGACATGTGTTTTTTTGAAAAATAAGATTTCAGATTTCTCTGAACATCCAGAAAATTTACCTCATCATCATCGTCGTCATCTTTATCACCATCAGACTGAGCCATCAAGGCAAAAATAAAGTCATACTCAGTTGCCTCACTTTCTACTGCCATCATTGAACTGTCACCATGATCATTATCTTTTTCAGATTCACTGGAGGAGTCTCTCCATGCAGCAAGAGCTTGTTTTACAACATTGTCAGCGACATTCTTTCTATTAAGGCATTTATCAGGAACCGGGTTCCTCTTGGCTGCTTTGTCAAAATTGTTTTACTGATCTTGCTTTAGGAGAGGGCAATCCTTGATGAAGTGTCCTGGCTTGACACATTTATGACAGAGGTCATAATGTTTTGGCTTGCTAGAACTTCCCTTTTTGGAATGCCTCTATTCCTGCAAACCATCTTCTGGAATCTTTTTGTCAAATAAGCCATATCACCATCCCCACCACTTGAATCATTATTGTCTATCTTGAGAACCAAGTTCTTCTCTTTTTTGGGCTCTCTTCTCTCATTGTCCTTATTCTTCTTCTTCTTCTTCTTATTCTTCTTCTTCTTCTTCTTCTTCTTCTTCTTCTTCTTCATTCCATAAATTTTTAGATTACCAATGAGTTCATCAATGGTTAGCTTCTGTAAATCCTTTGCCTCTGTGATGGCATTTACCTTGCTTTCCCAGGAACCAGGTAATACACTAAGTATTTTCCTGACATGTTTGTTTCTGGAAATGATTTCTCCCAATGAGTGAAGCTCATTGATGATAGAGGTGAAGCGAGTGTGCATGTCCTGAATGGACTCATCGTCCTTCATCCTAAACAGCTCATACTCAATGGTTAGCATATCAATATTCAACTGTTTGACTTGAGTAGTCCCTACGTGTGCTGTTTGGAGAGCCTCCCAGATCTCCTTGGCAGATTGGCAGGCAGAAATTCGGTTATATTCGTCTGGTCCAATACCACAGATAAGGATCTTTTTGGCTCGGAAGTTCTTCTCTATAACCTTTCTGTCAGCATCGTTGTGTTCTTTCCTAGTCTTAGGAACTGAAACTTCTAGTTCTCCAATGGTCTTCATAGGAACAAAAGGACCATCGCAGATGACATCCCAAAGTTTTGAGTCTTCAGCCATAATAAAGTCATGCATCCTTGTCTTCCACCATCCATAGTATTGTCCATTAAATCATGGTGGTCTGTAGGTTGATTGACCTTCTTTAAAATTTTGTGGAGCAGCCATGAGGATCCTTTCTAGGTGCTAGCCTGATAGAAAAAACCCGCTTTGATACCAATTGATAGAATTCGAGGGTCCACCAAACTTTATAGAGAACCAGGTTCTCTATAAGTTCCCACAGATATAAGTTCGCACAAAAACCACGCACACTGCAGTAGGTAAATGACAAGAGGAATTTTACGTGGAAAATTCCCTGCTCAACGGGATTAAAAAACATGACCTACCCTTGTACGATTTCAACTTCACTATGAGCAACTTTCAGATTACACCTATGTAACCTAGGAATTAACCTCTTAATCCCTTACTAACTTGTAACAACTCTATTATAAGCTACTTTGTAATAACTCTATTACAAAGACTTAATCTCTCACTAACTTGTAACAACTCTAATACAAGCCACTTTGTAATGACTCTATTACAAAGACTTCCAACTCGACTAAACTAGCCAAGACACAAACACAAGGGTTTATGATCTACAAAAGTTTCCCACACAATGCTTCTAACTAAGAGAAGTAGGAATTACAAGTAAAGAACTTTAAGAAAGGTGCAACACAACTAAGGACATGTAATGACTCAATGCTGGAAATTGGTCCTTCGTTATGCTGCTCTTTGTTCTTGACGCCTTGAAGGTCACTTGCAGTTTGGAAATACCCTTGAGTGATAGCTTGATTGATTTTGAAGTATGCAAATGTTGTTTTGCCTTTCCTTCATGTTAATATTGCATAAGTGACCTCACTTGAATGATGTAAGCATGTTTGATACAAAGGCATTCCCCATAAAGTTGACTACTCCATTGTTTACATTGTTGCGTGATTGCAGAGGAACAGTTGCAGTCACTTTACAGCTGTGGGGAGTTGACTGGTACTGTCAGCAAGGGAACTGATGTCGATCTGTTCCCCCTGTTGTTTTTTGGACTCTGAATAATTGAACCATGTCCCCGAACTAAGACTTGTTGTTCTTTAAGTACTTGAGGATATGTATCAGGTTCCTTATATGGTTCTTGTCATTAAGTTTATTTAGATCATCAAAGCATAACAAGGTACATATAACCTATCACCAAGTCATTAAATGCGCGTCGGTCAATAGTCGACCACTGCAAATTTTGAACCGTCATTGTGAAATCTATAAATAGCCCCTTCCTTTATCATTTTAAACATTTACTTTTAATTCTTCTCATTCTATCCTTCACAGTTCTTCGTCTTCTCCAAAATTATCTATTTCCAGGTTCTGAACATTTCTTTGCTTGTTCTTCACCAAACACCAAAATATTTCAATTTCCCGTCTTCTTTGTTCTTTGAAAATTTAGACAGCCAAGATATCTAAAACCATTCCTCAAAAATAGGCTGCTTCCTCATCTCGGCCTGCCGGTGACAAACCGGTGGTGGAGCCACTTCTTGAAGAACTCTTTCCCGGGGGATGTGTTATTCATTCTGATTTTAAAGTTGAAAAACCCTCTTCGGTTGCCGGTCGATGCGAGCCGGTATCGAGATATATATGCTCGATACCAGTAAGTCTCCTTGATGTGGTGAAGAAAGATTGTAATTAGGTAGATAAAGAGGTCATGATAACGACACCGGAAGAATCGATCAATACCCACGTGGAAGGATATCTGAGTGTTTACACTTACCCTTTCACGATGGGTACCCTCGAGCCAGTCATCATCAAATTTTGCAGGAAATACGAGGTGACCCTCGGCCAAATTCATCCTTCTTTCTCGAGGATCATGATATTAATCTGTTTCTTTGTGAGCAAAATCGATGGGCTTCCCTTCGCCCTCGACCACCTTATAAGATTGTATAGTCCTCAACTTTACCGAGGCGGCATGATAAAGCTTCAACGTCGTTCTACCAAAGTGTTCACGTCGAGCATAGATGAGGATAAGGATTGGGGTTGGATGGGCCGGTTTGTTCGAGTGAAGACCTCGGACCTAATCCTGGCTTAGAGTATGCCATTTCTCGAGAAATGGAATATGAACTGTGAGCGTGATGTCGTTTTTAGTTTTTGTTGTTTTTACTTCTTCATGTTTTCTTATCAGTGTTTTTTTTACACAGCCGTTACTTGGATGCCGGGTGCGGTTCCCCATCTCAAGAACTAGTTTAAAAAATTGGTCTCGACATCAACATTTGCCGAGCGATCATGGCGTAATTTGTCGAAGGGTCGATGGGAATCTCGTACTTATGGTAAGCTTTCATCTTGGTCTACCGATTCATTTGTCGTTCGAGGTGACATATTTATTCGAAGTATGAGTTTACTTATCTTCTCCCTTCGCAGGTCTCGGAAAAGATGCGGTCATGAGGCCCCCGTCTGGTGGTGAGGAAGTTTTACCGCCTATATCAAAGCCATTGAAGGAAAGTAAGATAAAAAGGACTTCGGTTTCCGAGGGTCAAAAACCTAAGAAGAAGGCAGCCCATAAGCCCAAGGGAACCATAATTCCTACGTCTAAGGTATGAAGAAGAAGATAACTCTAGAATGGTGGCCCCTGCTCGGGCTGACACCGATATTTGTAAAGCTTTAGGACCCATGGGGACTGATTCTACTTCACCCATGTCCTACAAAGTCGAGGAGAAGACTTTGAACCGAGTTCCCGAGCAAAGGGAGACGGAGGATATTTTACCTCGGAGTAACTAATCCGTCGAAGAGGCGGTTGATGATGGTGCAGGAACCGAGTTTGAGGTTCCCCGAGATGGAGGCGGTGCCTCGAAAGACATAATCGGGGCAATAGAGATCGGCAATTCCCCTTCTTTTCCTTTATTTTCACAGTCTATGATACATGACGCCCAAGATGTTGAGGTTTATCATGGGGATGGAGCCCATGGAGAGGAAGATCCTTTCCATAGTTATTTTGTTGGAGTAAAATATGCTACTAGTCCAAGCAATTTGGAGGCTTCGAAGAAGAGCTCGGGCAAGGCGGGGATTCCTCATATATTCAACGAAGCTGAGCAGGCCCTGAATCGCGTAAGTTTGATTTCTCTTTGTCACATTTCATACTTATATTTTTCTTCTTTTGTATAACTCTCTTTTATTTTTTGTAGGCTTTTCCGCTCTATCACGAGGCATTTTTCCGATCCCGAGGGGAGCTAAGCCGGTTCGAAGCCGAAATTCAAGGGCTTACTGAGGAGAGGGATACCTTCAAGCTTCTCAGTGAGCAGAGGGAAGGAGAAGCAAAAGGACTTCGAGCCGAGCTAGAAGCAACTCGGAAAGAACAAACCAATTTGTCTGAGCAGCTAAAAAGAGTCTTTGAAGTTAATGACACTGATTTGGGTGTGAAGGCTAACAGTTCGGTCTTGCAGGTTCAGCAAAAGCTCGATATGATTGGGCAGCTTCGTGCCTAGGTGGATGTAGTGAAAGCGGGGGCCGAGGATTAGAAAACAAACATGGACTGCCTTGCTTCTGAAAAGGAGGCTGCCCGGGCTCAACTGGCCTCGGTCAAGGCCCAACTCCGAAGCTCGAAAGAGAGAGCCTTGGTGAAAGCCAAGAATATCGAGGAGTTCTAGTCTCGGTTGGGCTCAGTGACTTCTGATCGAGAGAGGCTGGTCTCAGAACTGGCAGCGGCCAAATCGGATGCCGAAATAACCATGGCTAATGCTGATGCAATGGTGCCTGTTTACTGGTCCGATGCTGAAGCCGCTTAGGTTTGAGCAAAATAGATTGTCGAGGCTGCTCAAGCTCGAGAAAATTAGGTTGCCGAGCATGCTAAATGCCAATCTCGGAGGGAGACTCTAGAGTAGATCCATGCTCGTTGTTATACCCCATGTTTTCGTACGTGAAAGTACGCCATAAGTAAATTGATGGAAGCTCGGAAATGAAATGTTACATCCCATATTTTTGTACGTTAAAGTTTCGTCGTAAGTTAGTCGATGCAAGCTCGGGAATGAGATTATTTTTGAGATTATTAGTGTCATGTTATTTCAAGCAAGTGATAAGTAAATTCGTGAAGGTGAAAAGGGTAAGCGAATCGAAGAAAATGAGTTTCGGCGAAGTTTGACATTTTGAGATAAAATACGGTCCAAGCTATAATACCCCATATTTATGGACTAGTGTCATACAAGGTACCACATGACTATGATAGTAAGGTGTATGAGGTATGCTAAAAGTAAGTAGTATTTTAAGTAATTTAGGATAATTCTCATTATGTGAACAATTGATTAATTATTGTTTTTTAGTGGGAGATTAACTAATTAATTAAGTATAATTTGGATAAGACTAAGTGCTCCTAGCGTGACAGCATGTGTGAATCTTTAATCAAGCCTAAGGTGACTAACTATGTTATGAGGCTAGGTGGCACCTTTAGAGGGACTCTTGGATAAAGCCATAAAAGACTCAAATTCACAAAGGAATGGAAAAGGGCAACGTTCAGCTTCAACAAAAGCCATGAAAGACTTCTCAAATTCAACAAAGTCATATGAGATTATGATAAAATTCACAAAAGAGAGGTTGATATATCTTTAACATCTTGGTAACATCTCTAATTCACTTCAGCAAATTCAAACAAAAATTTGCATCTTAGCATCCTTAGTAACGTGACTTTCTTGAAACAAAATTCAAACAAGATCTCTTAGCATCTTAGCAACGTGAGATGTTGCAATTTTAAGGGAGTACGGTGTAATCTTTATCAAGAATATCATACTAATTTTCCCTTACTCCGATCTTCCTGTCACGTGTGTTTTCGCAAAATATGGGTGTTAGAGGGGTTATCAAGAGAATCGACTCAGGTATGTAAAGGCTATCCCTTCTTTCTTTTCGGCATGATCCAAATGATACAAACGAAAGGAGCAAAATACGCAACTTTCATAAATGACTCTATTCATAAAAATACTAGGGGTGTCTATATTCTTGATTCCCCATGTGAATTATTATTATATCCTCTGTTCATGGGTCTCAGAAAAATATGTATTTGATAAAGTTTGTCTGAAAGGCATATTGATTTTATGATATTCTGAGAAATCTTATTAACGTATTTCTTATGCATTTCATGCATTTATACATGTACATTGACCCATGACCAGATGGCGTTATATACGCGTATATTATATGTATATGGGATATGGAAAAAGGTTATGGCGTTATATACGCACCACTACCTGATCAGCTGGTATACGTTGATGATTTGCCCACAGTGGCCGAGATGATATGATGGGATACCCTCAGAGGCTTGATGATGTTATGTACGCATATACCTATGCATTGTATGACATTTATACGCATATGCATGGCATTGTAAATATTATTGATTCACAGAGTTATTCAGATTTACATGTGGAGTCTTTACTCCATGTTTCTCATGTCTATTATTTACTGATTTTCATTCCTTACATACTCGGTACATTATTTGTACTGACGTCCCTTTTGCCTGGGGACGCTGCGTTTCATGCCCGCAGGTCTCGATAGATAGGTCGAGAGTCCTTCAAGTTGGCTATCATCTCAACGGAAGGTGTTGGTGCGCTCTATTTGCTCCCGAGTTGCTATTTGGTCAGTATGATTAAGATATGTATTGATTGGTATGGCAGGGCTCTTCCCCGACCTTTATGACAATTATGTATTCTTAGAGGCTTGTAGAGAGATGTCATGCATATGAAAGATTGTATGGACTTATCGGCCTATGTTTAGTGTACGAGTAATCATTTCGGTCTTATAGGTCGTATATCTTAAGTATAAGTTGGTATTACATGTTTTATTCTAGTTATCTTATAGCAGCCTTTCCATCTCATTTTCCTATGATAGTATGATATGAAAAGATACGTCGCGGCCCATCGGTTTGGGTCGTGACACCCGTGGCTTCGATCTTTCAGCTGAGATCGAGAATGCAAAAGAGCTCAAAGCCGAAGCCAGAGTGTTGGCCTTTCCCGATGATGATGATATCGGGAGTATGAGCGGTTCTAAGAGCAAAGGAGGCCTCGGAGGTGAAGATGCTGCTCCTGGAGAGGACTAAGTCATTTTAGTATTTTTCTTCTTTCTTTTAAGACCGTTTTGGTGTTTTGTAGAAAATCTTGATTGGGCCATGGTGCCCTTGTAAATGATTTCTGGTATATATAAAACTTTCTTTCTTTTATGGCTTTTGAATATTTTGCCTTTCTTGTTAATTTATACAAAGGACAAAAAGTGCCTTGGCACGGGATAATTACTTGAAGGTCCGAGTGAATGTTCAAACTCGACCTTTTCTTATAGGTAGTCCCCGAGTGAATGCTCGAACTCGAACTGAGATAGATTTTAGACTTCGACGAATAGAGTTCAAGCGAAATGATTTGCTCGAATTCTAGCTAAGGTAGCCTTTAGGCTTTTCGGTCAAGTGAGAGTGATTTCTCGAACTAAGGTAGCCCTTTAGGCTTTACGGTTGAGTGAGAGTGTTTTCTCGAACTCGAATTAAGACAACTCTTAGGCTTTATGGTCGAGTGAGTGTTTGTTCAAACTCGAATTAATGTAACCCTGAGGCTTTTTAGTCGAGTGAGTGTTTACTCAAACTCATATTAAGGTAGCCCTTTAGGCTTTATGGTCGAGTGAGTGTGATTTCTCGGACTCAAATTAAGGTAGCCCTTAGGCTTTTCAGTCGAGTGAGTGTTTTCTCAAACTCGAATTAGGGTAGCCCTTTAGGCTTTATGGTCGAGTGAGTGTTTGCTCGTACTCGAATTAATGTAGCCCTTAGGCTTTATAGTTAAGTGAGTGTTTGCTCGAACTCAAATTATTGTAGCCCCTAGGCTTTATGGTTGAGTGAGTTTTTGCTCGAACTTGAATTAATGTAGCCCTTAGGCTTTATAGTTGAGTGAGTGTTTGCTCGAACTCGAATTAAGGTAGCCCTTTAGGCTTTTCAGTCAAGTGAGTGTTTGCTTGAACTCGAATTAGGATAGCCCTTTAGGCTTTATAGTAGAGTGAGTATTTCCTCGAACTCGAATTATTGTAGCCCTTAGGCTTTATGGTCGAGTGAGTGTTTGCTCGAACTCGAATTATTGTAGCCCTTAGGCTTTATGGTTGAGTGAGTTTTTGCTCGAACTCGAATTAATGTATCCCTTAGGCTTTATAGTTGAGTGAGTGTTTGCTCGAACTCGAGTTAAGGTAGCCCTTTAGGCTTTTCAGTCGAGTGAGTGTTTTCTTGAACTAGAATTAGGATAGCCCTTTAGGCTTTATAGTAGAGAGAGTGTTTCCTCGAACTCGAATTATTGTAGCCCTTAGGCTTTATGGTCGAGTGAGTGTTTGCTCGAACTCGAATTAAGGTAGCCCTTGGGCTTTTATGGTCGTGTGAGTGTTTGCTTGAATCGATTTAATGTAGCCCTTAGGTTTTATGGTTGAGTGAGTGTTTGCTCGAACTCGAATTAAGGTTAGGCTTTATGGTCAAGTGAGTGTTTGCTCGAACTCGATTTAATGTAGCCCTTAGGCTTTATGGTCGAGTGAGTGTTTGCTCGAACTCGATTTAATGTAGCCCTTAAGCTTTATGGAGCTCGATCTCGTTGATTTGTCGGTTGGCAATCCCCAATTTATGGGGTAATTATTCAAACTTCGATATTTCTTTTTATAAGTCATTATACATGCGCTCATGTTTTGTGCCAGGGCTCGAGCAATCTACGGGGGCATGGTTCGTTTGACCATTTGGCCCTTACAAATTTTTCCTATCGAGATCCTGTTGCCATGAAGTAATTTCCTTGTATCGAACTTGATACATCCGTGGGTAATGCCCCCCAGTATTCAAGGTTGATTGTAAAGAGGCCTCAGATACTGTTGAATTGTTCTAAGTCATCACAATCAATAGTTGCCTCATTAAAAACCTCACCGAAAAACCCATTTGGGACAAAACCGATCTAAGGGAAAAAGTGTGCAACACATGCTTTCAGACCTAAAGGCTTCGAGTTGAATAATCCATCCATGTTTCTGCTCGAACACCTACAAGGGTTAATTTCGAAATACAAATGAACACGGGAGGGTCATACCTTAGCAGTAGTATCGTTTTAGGTGTGACACATCCTAATTGCTCGGTAGTTATTTGCCGTTTATCACACCTAGCTTGTAGGATTCTTTTCCAACGATTTCGAGAACCTGATATGGTCCTTCCCAGTTCGGACCTAGTTTCCCTTCATTCGAATTTCGGGTGTTGATGGTGACTTTTCTTAGAACCAAGTCCCCGACTTTAAAATGTCAAAGATTGGTTCTTCGATTGTAGTATCTTTCGATCCGTTGTTTTTGGGCGGCCAATCGGACGAGAGCGGCCTCTCATTTTTTGTCAAATAATTCTAGGCTCGTGTTCATGATTTCGTTATTCGACTCCTTTGTTTTATATCGAAACATGATGCTAGGTTCTCCGACCTCTACTGGGATCAGAGCTTCGGCGCCATAGACCAATGAGAATGGCATTGCTTCGGTACTGGATTTTGATGCTATGTGATATGCCCATAGGACCTCGGGTAGTATTTCTCTCCATTTTCATTTGGCTTCGGTCAATCTCTTCTTAAGATTTTGGATGATGGTTTTGTTGGTCGATTTAGCTTGTCCGTTCCCGCTGTGATGATATGGTGTTGATAGGATCCTTTTGATCTTATGATCCTCGAGAAATTTAGTTACTTTGCTGCCAATGAATTATTTTCCATTATCACATACAATCTCGGTTGGCATCCATAATCGACATATGATGTGGTCCCAAATGAAGTCTATCACTTATTTTTCTCTGACTTCCTCGAAAGCCTATGTTTCAACCCATTTAGAGAAATAATCAGTGATAAACAAAATAAACTGAGCTTTACCTGGGGCCGATGGAAGGGGGATGACGATGTCCATCCCCCATTTCATGAAAGGCCATGAAGATAGGACCGAGTGGAGTAGCTCCCCGGATTGATGAATCATGGGCGCATGTCTTTGGCATTTGTCACATTTTCGAACAAACGCTTTCGCATCTTTGCCCATATCGGTCCAATAATACCCTGCTCTGATCGTTTTATGGACCAGCGAATCGGCACCGGAATGGTTTCCACAAGTGCCCTCGTGAATTTCTCGTAGTATGTAATCGGTACCTCCTGGTCCCAAACATATTGCCAATGGTCCATCGAACGTCCTTCTAAACAGTGTTTCGTCTTCGGATAGGGTGAACTATGCTGCCTTTGTGCGCAAAGCCCTTGATTCCTTTGGATCTGATGGAAGCTTCCCATTCTTGAAGTACTCTATATATTCGTTCCTCCAATCCCAGGTTAGACTTGTGGAATTTATCTCGGCGTGACCTTCTTCGATCACCGATTTTATGAGTTGTACGACAGTCCCCGAGTGGAGTTCAACATCTTCGACTGATGAACCTAAGTTTGCAAGTGCATCAGCCTCGTTGTTCTGTTCTTGAGGTACATGTTGCAAAGTCTATTATTTAAACTGATGTAGAGTCACCTGTAATTTATCCAGTACCTCTGCATTTGATTTTCTCGAACTTCGAAAGTCCCGTTAGCTTGGTTTACCACGAGGAGGGAATCACACTTAGCCTCTACGACCTCAGCTCCTAAGCTTCTAGCTAGTTCGAGACCTACAATCATGGCCTCATTGTTAGTTAATTTTGTAGTTCTGATAGACTGTCTAACTACATTACCTATGGGTGATTTTAGTACAATGCCTAATTCGGACCCCTTCACATTTGAGGCACCATCAGTGAAAAGAGTCCAGACTCCCGAAGAGGTACTCGACTTTATCAGTAGCTCTTTCTCAACCTCAAGTACGAGGGCCGGTGAAAAGTCAGCCATGAAGTCCACCAAGATTTGAGATTTGATAGCGGTTCGGGGTTAATACTCGATATTGTACCCACCGACTTCTATGGCCCATTTCGCCAATCGACCCAAAAGCTCGGGTTTGTACAAAATATTTTGAAGAGGATAAGTTGGTACAACATGTATCGGATGACATTGGAAATATGGTTTTAGCTTCCTAGAGGTGCTTATTAAAACAAGCGCTAATTTTACTAAGTGCGGATCTCTAGTTTCGGCCTCACCTAAAGTCCGACTGACATAATAAACAGGGAATTGCGTACCTCGTTCTTCTCAAACCAGAACTCCACTTACCGCTATCTCTGATACAGCTAAGTACAGGTAAAGCTGCTCGTCCACTTTTGGGGTATGAACCAGCGGAGGGCTCGATAAATACCGCTTCAGTTCTTCCAAAGCCTACTGGCATTTCGGATTCCATGTAAAGTTGTTTTTCTTCTTAAGTAGTGAGAAACATCGGTGGATTCTATCTGATGATCTCGAAATGAATCGTCCCAGGGCGGTTATCCTCCCCGTTAACCTTTGCACGACCTTTACATTATCGACTACCGTGATGTCCTCGATAGCTTTGATTTTGCCGGGGTTGATCTCAATTTCTCGATTGGACACCATGAAACCAAGAAATTTGCTTGAGCCAACCCCGAATGCACATTTTTCGGGGTTTAGCTTCATATTGTACTACTTTAGTACGTCAAAAGTTTCCTATAAATCCTTTAAATGGTCCTCTGCGTGCAGGGACTTAACTAACATGTCATCAATATAAACTTCCATTGATTTACCTATCTGTTCTTCGAACATTTTATTTACTAGGCATTGGTAAGTAGCCCCTACATTTTTTAGACCGAATAGCATTACATTATAATAGTAGGTACCGTACTTAGTGATGAACGAGGTCTTTTTCTGATCCTCCGGGTTCATCTATATCTGGTTGTACCCGGAGTAGGCATCGAGAAAATTGAGAATCTCGTGGCCGGCTGTGGCATCGATCATACAATCGATTCTAGGTAAAGGAAAGGAATCCTTAGGGCATGCTTTGTTCAGGTCTTTATAATCTATACACATTCTAAGTTTGTTTCCCATTTTAGGGGCCACCACCATATTTGCCAGCCATTCAAGATATTTTACTTCTCGGATGGATCCTATTTTAAGAAGTTTGGTTACCTCGTCCTTGATGAAGGCATGTTTGACCTCGGACTGGGGCCTTCTTTTTTTCTTTGCCGGATGGAATTTCGGATCAAAGCTCAGTCTATGAGTGGTTATTTCCGGTGGGATTCCTGTCATGTCAAGATGGGACCAAGTGAAATAGTTCATGTTAGCTGTAATAAATTGAATAAGCTTTTCCCTGAGCTCGGGATCCAACCCCGTGCCGAGGTATACCTTTTGCTCGGGAAGATGCTCAATTAGCGTGATTTGCTCTAGTTCTTTGACTGTTGATTGGGTAGTGTCGGAATCATCGAGGACCATGAAGGATCGAGGAATCCCATAATCATCATCTTTGTCAGTCTCCTATTTTTCTAGTTGGGTCGAGGCTGATGTTTGTGATTGCTATTTGGTGTCCCATTTTTCCTTCGAATCTGATCCCTTTGTTGATGATAATGATGATATCGGAATCACTTCGTCGACGGCAAACATTTCTTTTGCGGTCGGTTGCTCCCCGTAGACCATTTTGATTCCTTCCGATGTTGGGAATTTCAGAACCTGGTGAAAGGTCGAGGGCACTACTTTCATGTTGTGGATCCATGGCCTCCCGAATAGGGCGTTATATCTCCTATCACCCTCGATCACGTGGAACTTCATTTCTTAGATGGTCCCGACCACATTTACTGGCAAGATTATCTCGCCCTTAGTAGTTTCATATGCCATATTAAATCCGTTCAGTACCAGGGTAGCGGGTACGACCTGGTCCTGTAGACCGAGTTGCTCTACGACCCTTGATTGAATGATGTTGGCCGAACTACCTGGATCAATTAACATAAGTTTAACTTGAGTTTTAATCATAAGTACAGATATTACCAGTGCATCATTATGGGGTTGCATTATTCCTTCTGCGTCTTCGTCACTAAAGGACAAGGTTCCTTTAGGTGTGTAATCCTGAGTCTGAGATCACTTTTCTCTTGCAATAGATATCTTACGGCGTTTAAGCACCGGTCCCTGGGGGACGTCGATCCCTCTGATGATCATGTGGATGATGTGTTTTGGCTCTTCTTGTTCGTTTTGTCTATTGAAATTTCTATTTTTTGAAATGGTTTTTGGCCGGTCACTTAAAAATTCTTGAAGGTGCCCTTCATTGAATAAATGGGCTACCTCCTCTCTCAACTGCCTGCAGTCTTTGGTTCTGTGGCCATGGGTGCCATGATATTTGCACATTTGATTGGGATTCCTCTGGGCTGGATCGGACTGCAGAGGTCGAGGCCACTTAGTATCATTAATTCGTCTGATAGCCTACACGATGACGGATGCATCGATGTTGAAGTTATATTATGATAACCGTGGTGCTTCCTTAGGTCCGATATGCTTGTCGAGCCCATTCTTGTTCATCAGCTCCTGAGACCCTTTCCTTCGATCACTTCTCCTTTCGCCTCGTACGTAGTTGCGTGTAGGTTCGCTACCCCTACGATCTCCGTTATATGGCCGATATGGGTCCCTGTTCAACCTTGATTCTTGATCGACGTCCCTTTTAATAGCGGACCCAAAACCCAATTGGTCATCTTTAACTCTACTCTTCGATTGATATCGATTGTGCATATCGGCCCAGGTAATAGCCGGGAACTCGACCAAATTTTTCTTCAACTGTCATGAAGCCATCGAGCTTCATTCATTCAGTCCTTGAGTGAAAGCTTGTACAGCCCAATCGTCTGTGACCGGTGGTAGATCCATTCGTTCCATTTGGAAACGAGATACGAACTCTCTTAGCATCTCGTTATCTTTTTGCTTTACCTTGAAAAGGTCTGACTTCCTGGTCTCGACCTTTATGGCTCCGGCGTGTGCTTTTACGAAAGAATCTGCAAACATAGCAAAGAATCGATAGAGTTAGGCGGTAAATTATGATACCATATCATTGCCCCATTTGACAGGGTTTCCCCGAACTTCTTCAATAGAACGGATTCATTCTCGTCATCTTCTAGATCGTTCCCATTAATGGCACATGTGTAAGAGGTGACATGTTCGTTAAGGTCGGTCGTTCTATTATATTTAGGAATTTCAGGCATGCAAAACTTCTTGGGGATCGGTTTAGGAGCCGCGCTCAGGGGGAAAGGCTTTTGTATGAATTTTTTGGAATCCAAGCCCTTCAATACCGGTGGTGCCCCCGAGATCTGATCAACCCTGGAGTTATAAGTTTCTACTTTTTTGTCATTTTCTTCAATCCTCTTTTATCCTGACTCAATTCATTTTGTCAGTTATTCTAACATCTTAATAATTTTGGGATTAGTTCCCGATTCTTGTTCATTTGATCTTACTACAGCTGTCCCCGTTTCGTGGGTGATTTCTCGTGATGGACCGGGCTTGGCCCTGCTCGGTGCCTGGGTTTGGCTCTGCAACTGAGCTATTGCTAATTGTTGAGCTTGTAACATTTCGAAAATCATACATAGTCTGATCCCGTCCTCTAGGGTATTTCGAACTGCAGATCGAGTTCTACCATGAATGTTATTTTCGGGGTCAGAACATTGGTTCACCTCGATGGCCACATGTGAATTAACATCGATTGAATCTGCGGCCCGAGTTCGAACAGGATCGACGAGTGGTCTTTTATCCCCGGTGGTCAGGTTGTTATTCTCATCTTGAAGGCCAACTTCGTTGTCAATAGGTAGGGCCATTGATTGGGAGTTCGCTGTTTTTAAGCTGAAATCAAAGACACGTCCAAGAGCAAGTGTAAAATGATATGTTTTGTAGATATTCGTACCAAATAACCACTATTATCTTCAGCCTCACGGTGGGCGCCAAACTGTTTACCCGAAAAACGGATAGAGTTGAATTTATACGTAGTTCTAAGAATACGTAGTATAACTTAGTACAAATTGGAAAAATAAGTAGAAATATATCGAATATTGATTGTAAAAAAGGAATGAAGTACAAACCCAAATTGAGAATGAAAAAGATGAACCAATTTCCAAAGCCCAAAAGAAGGATAATGTTAACTATATATGTGTAAATCTCAATAACTTCTTAAATGTGAGAGTGTATTGATGTCTAAATCCCCCCCCCCCCTTACAAATGGCAACCACTCTAATATAATGGAGGAATCCTACTTTGGATATAATTAAAAATATATAGTGGAGATCCCATGATAGATTAATCAATTATTTTTTCCTTGATTTTTGCCGAGATTTTCTCCCTTAGTGCGGCTATAACGGCTTTGTTGTCCTTTGACTCAAGATCGATCGGTCTCTAAGTCTCGAGCTCGATGTTGACTCGAGCTTTGGTTTTCGTGCTCGATTTTGACAATGGTTTCGGTATTTGATCGGTCTCTAGGTCTCTGGGTCTCAACCTCATCTGGGCTCGATGTCAATCTCGGCTGATCCCAACCTTGGTCGGTTTCTAGGGCTCAAACTCAACAGCCCAACTTCACGTCATAGTTTGATATCTTAGTGACGAACCTCGGTCCATCATGCCCCAAACTCAATCAGTCACACGAGGGCAAACTCGGTTTTGACCGTATACAATATATCAAATCTTTAAACAATTCCAGTGATTTAAGTTAAAGCTAAACTCCAGGATCGATGCTATTTTCTTGGGTTCTATTTGCTCTCGTTACTAGGCTTTGATTATGGTGGATTATTTTTGTACTACTCTTTATCCGTGCATTTGTTAATGGCTAATTCCTTTGAATATGGTTGTATACGATCGAAATCGGGCATGTCAGATTTCGTAGGCACGAGGAGCTGCCTCGAGGGTAAGCTCATGATAGACCAGGCTCGAGCTCAATGGAAGAGTATGAAGTATGAAGATCGAAGTGCTCGCTAAAGATCGAGACCGAGCATGACCGACTGAAGATCTCGGCGGAAATCCCGGAATAGATCGAATCAAGTGGTTATTAACGCCAATCATGGGATCTGTTTCCGTCATTAGAATTGTACCTTATTTAGGATTCCTCTACTATATAAAGAGGTACCATATTTATTTGTAAGGGGCATTGATTCACTGATAAATATATACAAAAATATTGCTCTCTATTTTACTATCCATTACTGTTCATCATTGTTTATCTTCCGCTCTTTACTGTTCTTCTTACCCAACCTCGAGACCATCTCGAATCGAGGTCGAAAGCGCTGCTAGAACATTGGTTTGATTTATTTTACTATTTAGATTATTTATTCAATTCCTTGTTTGTCAATTAGTATTGGATAAAATCACGTATCCTTAAAACCACTAAATAAGTTTAATTGTTACTCGAATTTTAGGGTAAACAGTTTGGCGCCCACCATGGGGTTAAGGATAATAGTGATTGTTCAGTACTGATTCTGGTAAAACACACTATTTTACGCTTGTTCTTGTTGAGTGCCTTTGCTTTCAGGTTAAAATATGTCAAACTCACAAAACGCATCCACACACGGTAACAATGGCCTCAGATTCCATGATGAAAATGAAAATGTGATCGCTCCAGGAATCGAGGTGCCACAGGCTAATCTCGGGGCAGCACTGGATGCCAACCCAGTCGATGTCAGTTCACACGTTGCTCTAAATGCGGACCTAGGCGTAGATCTCGATGGGAGTGTTTGTAGAGAAGGCCGATCTAGTGGCCAAGGAACATAGGGTAGAGGAGATGAAGGAGTCAGTATCCAATTGATCCGAATAGGGTCGAGCCAGAAATTACTTGTCGTACCGAGCCAGTACCGAAAAGGTCAAATGGTAACGAATCAGAGACTAATCCTGCGGTAGTGAAAATGCTTGAGGAGCTCACCAAAAGAATTGAATAAGGGGAGAAGAGAATCGAAGCCAATGATAAAAAAAATGGAAACATACAACTCTCGAGTTGATCAGAAACCAGGGGCACCGCCAATCTTGAGAGGGATGGATACGAAGAAGTTTGTACAAAAGCCGTTTCCTCCAACTGCGGCTCCAAAGCCTATTCCAAAGAAGTTTCGTGTACCAGACATACCCAAATACAATAGGACTACTGATCCTAACGAGAATGTTACTTCATATACATGCGCCATCAAGGGTAATGATTTAGAGGATGATGAAATCGAATCCGCGCTGTTGAAAAAATTCGGAGAGACCCTTTCGAAGGAAGCAATGATTTGGTATCACAACCTGCCACAAAATTCCATCGATTCATTTGTCATGTTAGCAGATTCTTTCATAAAGGCAAATGGCGGAGCCATAAAGGTCGCAACGAGGAAATCAGACCTTTTCAAGGTAAGACAAAGGGATAATAAAATGCTAAGGCAGTTCGTGTCCCGATTTTAAATGGAACGCATGGAGTTTCCACCGGTCACAGATGATTGGGCCATTCAAGCTTTCACCCAAGGGTTGAATGAACGGAGTTCGATAGCATCATAGCAGTTGAAAAAAAATTTGATCGAGTATCCAGCTATAACTTGGGCAGATGTACACAATCTATATCAGTCGAAGATCAGGGTCGAGGACGACCAATTAGGAGCCACTTCCGGTTCAGTATATCCAAACAGGTCGACAGTTAAAAACCAGAGGGACGTCAACAGGGAGCCAAGGTAGAATAGGGACCAATATCAACCATATACCGCAGATCGAAGGAACAATGGTTCAGGACGCAATTCTGTCTGGAACGATCGAAGAAGTGATCGACGACAGAATTCTCGGGAACTTATGAGCCAAAGTGGTTTCGACAATTATGTCGATCCCACAGAGGCACCTCGATTATCGAAATATAACCTTATCATCGATGCATCGGGCATTGTTTCAGCAATCGGAAGGATCAGCGATACTAGGTGGCCTAAACCCATACAAACCGATCCTTCCCAAATAAAACCAAATTTGATGTGAAAGTATCATGGCACGCATGTTCACAAGACCGAGGATTGCAAGCAATTAAGGGAGGAGGTAGCCTGTCTATTCAATGAGGGTCACCTTCGGGAGTTCCTCAGTGATCGAGCCAAGAATCATTTCAGAGAAAGGGACGTAAACAGAAAACATGAACAGGAGGAACCCCAACATGTTATTCATATGATCGTCGGTAGGGTCGACATCCCACATGAACCCATATTCAAACGAACTAAGGTGTCAATCACTAGGGAAAAACTAACCCGAGATTATGTGCCCAAAGGCACTTTATCATTCAGCAACAAAGAAACAGAAGGCATTTCTCAGCCCCACAACGATGCTCTGGTAATTTCTATCTTATTAAATAAAGTTCAAGTTAAGCGTGTTTTAGTGGATCCAGATAGCTCGACAAATATCATCTGATCGAGGGTCGTGGAGCAGCTCGGCCTACAAAGTCAAATCATACCCGCAGCTCGAGTCTTAAACGACTTCAATATGGACAGTGAAATAACTGAAGGGGAGATTATTCTACCAGTGAACATGGCTGGAACCATTCAAGATATCAAGTTCCACGTAATCGAGGACGACATGAGGTACAATGCCCTGCTCAGAAGGCCTTGGATCCACAATATGAGGGCAGTCCCTACGACTCTCCACCAAATGATGAAATTCCCGACGTCGGACGGTATAAAAACAATATACGGGGAGCAGCATACTACAAAGGAAATGTTTGCGGTCGATGAGGTGACCCCGATATCGACACTATCAACCTTGGAAAGGTTGAGCATCAAAGATAAACATGAAGTCAAATAGCAATCACAGCCACCAGCCTCGACCTAATCAGGGAAGCGGGAGACAGAAAAAGAAGAGGAGGATTTTCTGACCCCTCGAACTTTTGTTATTCCCAAAGATACTGACGCTACCAAATCAACGATCGAAGAGCTGGAACAGGTTATATTGATCGAGTAACTGCCTGAGCGAAAGGTATACCTGGGAACGGGATTAACCCCTGAACTCAGGAAAACACTTATCCAATTTCTTGTTGATAACATAGATTGTTTTGCTTGGTCCCATTTAGACATGACAGGGATTCTACCAGAGGTAACGACATATCGGCTAAGCCTGGACCCTAGATTCAAACCGGTGAAGAAAAAGAGAAGACCCCAGTCCGAAGTAAAGCACGCATTCATAAAGGACGAGGTAACTAAATTTCTCAAAATAGGATCCATTCGGGAGGTGAAATATCCCGAATGGTTAGCCAAAGTAGTTGTAGTCCCTAAAAAAGGGGACAAACTTAGAATGTGTGTATATTATAAGGATTTAAACAAGGCGTGCCAAAAAGATTTTTTTCCACTGCCTAACATCGATCGCATGATCGATGCCACGAGCGGCCACAAGATCCTTACTTTTCTCGATGCCTATTCTGGGTACAATCAAATCCAAATGAACTCGGAAGACCAAGAAAAGACTTCATTTATCACCAAGTGTGAAACATATTGTTATAGTATAATGCCCTTCAGGCTAAACAATGCAGGAGCTACTTACCAACGCCTAGTGAATAAAATATTCGAAGAACAAATAGGTAAATCAATGAAAGTTTATATTGATGGCATGCTAGTTAAGTCCCTGTGCGTAGAGGACCATTTGGCTCATTTACAGGAAATGTTCGAGATTTTAAGGAAATACAACATGAAACTCAACCCCGAGAAATGTGCTTTCGGGGTTGGTTCGGGTACGTTCCTTGGCTTCATGGTATCAAATCGGGGGATCGAGATCAACCCCGATAAAATCAAGGCCATCGAAGACATCGCCGTCGTGGATAGTGTAAAGGCCGTACATAGGCTAACTAGATGGATAACTGCCTTAGGCCGATTCATTTCGAGGTCATCGGATCGAAGCCAAAGATTTTTCTCTTTACTCAAAAAGAAAAGCGATTTTGCATGGACCCCGGAATGCCAACATGCATTAGAAGAGTTGAAGCGATACCTATCGAGCCCGCCACTGCTTCACACTCCAAAGGAAGATGAGAAACTTTACTTGTACTTTCCAGTATTAGAAATCCCGGTAAGTAGTGTCTTAGTTCGGGAAGAGCAAGGCACGCAAAATCCCGTTTATTATGTAAGTCGAACCTTAGGAGAAGTAGAAACTAGATATCCACACTTAGAAAAATTGGCACTTGCACTGATAAGTGCCTCTAGAAAGTTAAGACCATACTTTCAATGTCACCCTATATGTGTATTAACCACTTACCCACTTCGTAATATTTTGCACAAACCCGAACTGTCGGGCCGATTGGCCAAATGGGTCGTGGAACTCAGTGGATACGATATCGAATATCAACCTCGGACGGCCATCAAGTCTCAAATTTTAGCAGACTTCGTGGCCGATTTCACGCCAACCCTCGTATCCGAAGTTGAAAAGGAACTCTTGTTAAAATTGGGTACGTCATCAGGGGTATGGACCCTTTTCACAGACGGTGCTTCAAATGTGAAGGGGTCCGGACTAGGCATCGTTTTGAAGCCGCCCACAGGTAGCACTATTAGGCAATCTATCAAAACTTCTAGGTTGACTAACAATGAGGCCGAGTACGAGACCATGATTGCAGGTCTCGAGCTAGCTAAAATCCTGGGGGCAGAAGTCATTGAAGCCAAGTGTGACTCTTTACTGGTGGTGAACCAAGTAAATAAAACCTTCGAAGTTCGAGAGGATAGAATGCAAAGGTATTTGGACAATCTGTAGGTAACTTTGCACCGTTTCAAGGAATAGACATTACAGCATGTACCTCGAGAACAAAATAGTGAGGACGATGCACTTGCAAACTTGGGGTCGTCGGTCGAGGAAGATGAGATCAGCTCGGAGACTATCGTTCAACTCTTGAGATTCGTGATCGAGGAAGGCCATGCCGAGGTAAACTCTACAAGCTTAATCTGGGATTGGAGGAATAAATATATTGAATTCTTGATGAATTAAAAGCTCTCATCGGACCCTAAAGAGTCGAGGACCTTACGAACCAAAGCTGCTCGATTCACATTGACTGAAGATGGAACATTATACACAAGAACATTCGATGGACCATTGGCATTGTGCTTAGGGCTAGGAGGCATCGATTATGTTTTACGATGGACCATTGGAACTTGTGGGAACCACTCCGGCGCCGAATCACTGATTCACAAAATCATTAGAGCAGGAGACTACTGGGATAACATGGAAAAAGATACTAATGAGTTTGTTTGAAAATGTGATAAATGTCAAAGGTTTGCTTCGATGATCCATCAGCCTGGAGAACAACTTCATTCAGTCCTATCTTCATGACCATTCATAAAATGGGAGATGGATATCGTCGGCCCCCTTCCATCGGCGCCAGGTAAAGCTAAGTTCATTTTATTTATGACTGACTATTTCTCTAAATGGGTTGAAGCACAGGCGTTCGATAAAGTGAGAGAAAAAGAGGTTATAGACTTCATCTGGGATCACATCGTGTGTCAATTTGGGATACCCGCAGAAATAGTATGCGACAATGGTAAGCAATTTATCGGTAGTAAAGTGACGAAATTTCTCGAAAACCATAAAATAAAAAGGATATTGTCAACACCATATCACCCTAGTGGGAACGGACAGGCCGAATCGACGATCAAGACTATCATCCAAAACCTGAAGAAAAGGTTGAACGAAGCTAAAGCGAAATGGAGAGAAATTCTTCCCGAAGTCCTTTAGGCATATCGAACAATATCGAAGTCCAGTACAGGGGCAACTCCGTTTTCCTTAGCATATGTCTCTGAAGCCTTAATTCCAGTCAAAGTCAGAGAACCCAACGCAAGGTTTCGACATGCATCGGAGGAATCGAACCGCGAGTCTATGAATACTAGCCTCGAATTATTAGATGAAAAACGAGAAGCGGCACTTGTTTGAATGGCTGCAAAAAAGCAATGAATCGAAAGGTACTACAATAGAAGAACCAACCTTCGCCACTTCAGGGTCGGGAAATTAGTCCTAAGGAAGGTCACCATCAACACTCGAGATCCTAATGAAGGGAATCTCGGCCCGAATTGGGAAGGACCCTATCAAGTCCTCGATATAGTCAGAAAAAGGTCTTATAAACTCGGAACGATGGACGGCGAACCATTACCAAAAAACTGGAACATATCACTTCTCAAACGATATTATTGTTAAGGTATGACTTTCTCCCTTCTTTCGTTTATATATATTCGGCGCTAACTCATTGCAGGAGTTCGACCAAAGACATCAAGAACTCAGGTTTTAAAGTACGTGTTGCACTCTTTTTCCCTTAGATCGATTTTTATCCCAACTGGGTTGTCCCGGCGAGGTTTTTAATGAGGCAACAACTATGTGCTACCTGAGGACAATTCAATAGTATCCAAGGATTCTTTGCAATCAACCTCGAATACTGGAGGGCATCACCCTCGGATGTTGTATTCTCAAGAATAGTACTTCACGTCAAAGGGCCTCGATAGGGAAGCTTTGTAATGGACCAAACAGTCAAGTGAACCGTGTCCATATAAATTAGTCGAGCCCCGATGGCAAAACATGTGCGCATGTATAAACTATTCAAAGAAGCATTCTCTCTTCATTTAAACATTTTGTGTCTCGAAGAAAATTATCTACTATACAAACCTCATGCTTATGATATTGCGAGAAACGGCTCAAGAGCCAAAGTGCAAATATATACTCAGGGACTACCATCGATGATAGGCATATTCGAGTTATCTAAACACAAATGCATAAGACCTAAAGAGGCACCCCTCGATCTATAGGCCAAGGCCATCATTCTCGGGGACTGATATTTCAAACAAGTTCGAAATGTTAGTGGGAAATAAGCCCAAGAGGCGTACCCGAAGGATACCACCAAACTAAAGGCTACGGCCAAACTAAAGGCTAGAGCCTAAATAACGCGGCTCGAAGACGTCTGAATTCCGCAATAACGATAAGCCTTCAAATTCTCTGAAAAATCAGTTAAAAAGGGCTACCCTCGGCAAATAATCAAAAGGGCTTCGATAAAATCAGCCCTCGAAAAACCTTAAGAGGTATCAAATTATCTTTAGCACAAACGTGCTAAGGCACAAAAAGCAAAAGGGTTTCAACCGACATTGAACCCTCCAAAAACCCAATGGGTAATAAGCCGAAAGGTGGAAATAATAGACGTCTTTTAGAGGCCATATGGGCCTAACCTAAAAGAGCCTACGGGCCAATACATTTAGAGTTCGAGACTTTGTTCTCACTCAACTCGGAACTAAGGGTTCCACTATTCTGAGTTCAAATAAAGTTGATTTGAACTTAGTTGAAGGATCTTCCATAAAACCTTAAGGGGTATGTTACTGTAAGTTCGAAAATTACCCATTATTTGATAAAAACCCTAAGGGCTTATTCTATTCTAAGTTCGAAACATACTCGAACTCAGTTATAAAAATAGTACAGTCATGGCATCGATCTAGCCATCCAAAATCACGAATATATTATTGAGCTCGGGGACTCAATAATATTGAGCTAGGCAAAAGCACAAAACACATTTGAACATAAAATTAAGAAGACATTCAAAAGAAGTTTTTGTATTATATATTGATAGAAAAGGTTATGTATAAGAGACCGATCAAGGTCTTACAAAAAGAGAAACTAAGTCCTAACTACGGCCGGTTTCGACCTCTTCTTCGGGAGCAACTTCTCATTCAGGCCCTTCATCGGATCCACCTCGACTGCCTTCTTCATCATCGTCTTCGTCGTCAAAGGAGGCAAGCTGCCTGGCTTCAGCCTCAAGCACCTTGGCTGGGGATATCTCCTCGGAGAGGTCAAAACCTCGAGTATGGATTTTCTCAAGGGTTTCCCTCCGATATTCACACTTTGTCGAGTCAATGATCCATTGCTCTCGGTCAGAAGCCTCCCTTAGCTACATTTAGGCAGCCTCGGCATCGGCCCGGTACATGGCAATGGACTTGTCCGCCATGACTTTTGTCTTCTCGATCTCTGCCTTGGCCTTAGCAAGACCGGTTTCAAGCTACTCAATCTTCTTGTCTTGGGACAAACTTTTCTCTTTGACGCCTCGAATTTGAACCTCGACCGATGACAATTTGGTCGAGGAAGTTTCTTTTTTCGCAGCCAGGCGGTCCATATTCTCCTTCCACCGATCACAATCGGCTTTTACCTGCTCGACTTCTCCCCGAAGTAGCTCGATCCTTTCAACCTTTTGTTGCAGCTGAGATAATGAAGCATTAGCCTCCACAGTTGGGTCGAGCCCGTACTTTATCAAAAGGATGCCCACCTACTTATCTAACTCGGCTTCTTCCTCATGAGACTTGGCCAAATCCGCTTGAAGGTCCTTTATAGTTTCGTTTTTTTGTCCACAAAGAAGCTTCAGAGCGTTCCTCTCCTCCGAGACCTTTTGGAGCTCGGTTTCACACTGGCTAAGGTCAGCTCAAAACTTGGCGAAGGCCTATACAAAAAAGGAAAATACAAGTCAGATTTAGAGAAAAAAGAGTAAAAAAAAAAAAGTGCAGTAAACTAATTCTTACCTGAGATAAGAGACGTTGGGCCTCTTCTAAAAGAATAAAGGCGTCACCAATATCAGAGGCATCATCGACTCCAGCAA
The DNA here is from genome assembly GCF_000715075.1 of Nicotiana tabacum. Classification (NCBI taxonomy): domain Eukaryota; kingdom Viridiplantae; phylum Streptophyta; class Magnoliopsida; order Solanales; family Solanaceae; genus Nicotiana; species Nicotiana tabacum. Next base: position 2,040,703 of record NC_134096.1, read on the forward strand.
AGCAATCCCGAAAGGGATCCCCTACACTAGAGCCTCCGCCTATATCAAGGGGTCTTCAACTCTCGAGCTTCCCTTAGTGCCTCCTCAGAAAAGGTCGGAAGAGAAGGCAAGTGACCTGCTGTCATGGTCCTGAGCAAGACGCTTGGGACGCTCTGATCGATCTTCGGGGTCTCACAGCCGGCCTCGTGTGGTGTAATTGCAGATGGCAGAGAAACGGTCTCGACCTCTGGTAATTCGAGATCCTCACCCGATTTCTTTTTGGAAGTCTCCTCGACACGAGGCTTGATTTTAGCAGCCGCTGTCGGCTCAGAAGGTTTGGTGACCTCGAGGGCTTTCCTAGGTCGGACTGTCAGTGCCGAAGCATTTTCCTCTTCTTCTTCTTCTTCTTCTCTCAATTTTTGGACCGAGTCCATCGTGAGAGCGAATACTTTCCTCCTCACCCTTCGAGGTTTGGGCTTGGGGTCCTCGGACTGCGAGGCAGTTTTCCGCTTATTGTCTTCCCCCGGCTTCGGAACCGGGGACTTGGTTTCTTCCTCGCCACTTGAAGGCCTCAAAATGGCATCCTTAGTCAGGCCTGCATACAAGAAAATTAGTGACGAATGGAGTATAAAAAGTGTTTCAGAACATGAAAAAGGAGATCCTTACCATGGTTCTTGGCCTCCCATCTGCCCTTTGCCAAATCACACCATGCGCGTTCGTCATATGTGGAAGTTGAGGCTAACTTTCGAGACTAATCTTTGAGGTTAGGTACTGCTTAAGGCATCTAAGGAACAACTGCATGCCGAAAGGGGATGTCAGGCAAAGTCGAAGAAGATACGAAGAACAAAGTTTAAAAGATCACTTACGGTTGAAGTTCCACTCTTTAGGGAACGACATCTTCTCTTCCGATATAATGTCGCAGGTCCTCACCTATATAAAATAGCTCATCCAACCCCGATCCTTGTCCTCATCGATGCTCGAGATCAAGGTCTTCGTTGCCCGGCGTTGGATCCTGATTAGTCCTCGGTAGATTCAAGGCCGGTACAACCGCATGAGGTGATTTAGAGTGAACTCTAGCCCTTCGGCCTTGCTAGAGAAGAAGCGCAGCATGATTACTATGCGCCATAGAGAGGGTGGATTTGGCCGAGGGTGACCTGATATCTTTTACAGAGATCAATAATTACTGGGTCGAGGGGACCTAATGTGAAGGGGTAAGTATAAACACTTAAGAACCCCTCCATATAAGCGGTGATGCTCTCTTCGGTAGCAGGAATTTGCACCACGACCTCGGGACCCTAGTTGTAGTACCTCTTCACGGCCGCGAGGTGGCTCTTCGATATTGAGCGCATGTACATCGACGCATGCTCACATCGTACCGGGATCGATGAAGGGCTTTCGACCTTGAAGTCAGATTTTAGAGTACACGGCCCGAGAACATATTCATGGGGAAACGGCTCCGCCGGCGCCTTGCTGCCGAACGGCCGGGAAGAGGAGCAAGAAGCTTTCTCCTTCTGTGGTACGGTCTTTGAAGTTTTCGCCATTTGTATAAGTAAAGAAGAGCGAAGAAAGATGAAAAACTGGTGGTTTCGGTGCTAACAACGGTGGCTCTACAGACGGTGAAAGGGAGGAGACGAAAAGAGTGAGAATACTTAGAGGATTGATTAGAGCAAAGTAAATTTTGATTCAATGAAGGAACGGGTACTTATAGGTTCACGGCGACGGTTCGGTGGCGTTAGTGGCCGACCGCTAACTGACAAGCATTAATGATTTGGGGAACTGAATTGACGGGACGTTTCGATCACATCTGTCACTTACGTCATAAGGACGACATCATGATCGAGGTTTCGGTAAATCAAGGCGCAAACCGTTTCTTATCATTTTATTCCAAGAAACGCAGGGACTATCTGTATACAGTCAAAATCGAGCATGTCAGATTTTGTAGGCATGAGGAGTTGCCTCGAGGGTAAGCTCATGATAGACCAAGCTCGAGCTCAATGGCAGAGTATGGAGCATGAAGATCGAAGTGCTCGTTGAAGATCGAGACCGAGCATGACCGACTTCGAGTAAGGCATAATAACGGAATGGCGAAATATTAGCAACCGACCGAAGATCTCGGCGAAAATCCCGGAACAGATCGAATCAAGCGATTATTGACGCCAATCATGAGATATGTTTTCGTTATTAGAATTGTACCTTATTTAGGATTCCTCTACTATATAAAGAGGGACCCTATTCATTTGTAAGGGGCATTGATTCACTGATAAAGATATACAAAAACGTTGCTCTCTATTTTACTATCCATTATTGTTCATCATTGTTTATCTTCCGCTCTTTACTGTTCTTCTTACCCAACTTCGAGACCATCTCGAATCGAGGTCGAAAACGCTGCTAGAACACTGGTTTGATTTATTTTACTATTCAGATTATTTATTCAATTCCTTGTTTGTCAATTGGTATTGGATAAAATCACATATTCTTAAAATTATTAAATAAGTTTAATTGTTACTCGAATTTTAGGGTAAACAATGGTTATGCCAAGAATAATCCAGAATGGAATTGGCTTGCATGCACGAGAAGATATAGACCAAAAAAGATGTTAAGCGTCGGACATAGCAAAATGGAAATTAGATACATGGTTGTTTAATTGCAGGTTGGAAGACACGTCATTAAGCAGATTTTGGCAAGAGTCTGTTATATCCTTATCTTGAAATTTATTGACATGAAACAACCAGGTCGAAACCCTGGCGTTTCTATAATATAGTAATAGTAATATTCTCCTTTTTGACTCTTATAATTAAACCGAGTTGTGGTTCCAATTAGCGTGATCAGAATCAAGGAAGTTGAGTAGTTTCGTAGTTGATCACTCAACTTTTATTTTATTATGTCAAAGTCGGTAACTATACCAAAGGCCAAAGGGTGAGGAGAGGGGTCCTAACTTTCGTTCTTTTAATTTGCTTAATTTATGATAGACAACATTACCGCTTGAGGTTGTACCCGTATTGCTGTCTATACATCGCACAAGTTAATTGTAGTATATTTATCCTCATTATTATTTTAGAGGGTGTTAGGATTGTGTTTTTGCTGGTTTAAGCTCTTTTAAGATTTTTAGTATTCGATAAGTTAAATACCGGTTAAAACAAGTCAAAAATTATTAACTGACCCACCTCAACTTCTCAATTTATTATTTTTCGACTTAAAAACTATTGAGTTTACCAAAGAATATCCTTTTTTATCCTTATAAGTTTTTATAATTTCAACAATACCCTCAATTACTAACGCCCTAAACTATCTTTCCTTCCCTTTTTCTTTATTCTTCTCCAAAGCCGTTCTTCATCTCTTTTTCTTTCTTCTTCTTTTCCCCATTTTTGCATCCATTTTCAACCAACAGTTGTGGCTGTGAGCTTATTCATTTTCTTGGTGCATGATATTGGATTGCCATAATGCTCGCTTCTGGTAAACAGTGATAATGCTAAGGATTCAACAATGATATAGCAAATTAAAGCAATAATGGAAACAATTTAAAGGGTGAAGCCTAAAGAAAGAAATGGTGCCGACATTATATATTACTCTTAAATATCTGCCAATAATGTAAGATAGCTACTGTTCAAGCTGGATCCATTGACTTCGGATAATAAATAAAAAACTAAAAAAGAAGAGAAGCTCTCCCTTCTTATTTAAATTTTAAGGAGAATAGAACTAAAAACTTAAAAGGATCGTTATAATCAAAGTTCTTGCTTTAAGTCAATATATCCATGTTAGAAGACTAATTCAAAGAAAGAGATCGGAAGAAACCAAGACACTGGATGTATTTTTGTGGAAGAAAGGAAAGATGTAGACTAGATGAACAAACAAAGAAAACAAGATTAGTACAATATCTGCTAAATCATCAAATGGAATAATTTCCTGTATATGTCAATTTTCACACAATAAATTAAAAGAAAATGATAATGACCAAGCTCTCACTATAAGTGACAGACCTCTAAAACCATCTGCTGCCTTAATTAATCTTCCCAAACAACTAGAGAAGTGGATGAATATTCCTCTCAATGATAAAAAAAAATTAAAAAAAAAAAAAAAAAAGGTAAAAAATGGGTATGCATGAATTTGTTTTCTTGTTTTTGGGTATCAACCTTTACAAAGAAATGACCAAAAGTAACACATGATTTAATTTACTTTCTAGTCACCATCAGAAGAAGCTAACAACATATTTACCATAATTTGCATAACCTTAACTCTCATTTGTAAATCCAAAATATAATCAGCTGTCTCTCTAAAAATCCCTTCCAATCCCATTGATGCCTCGCAGTTTGGAATCAACTTCTTGAGTACCCTAACCTTCCTTCCGATTTCATGATTCTCGTGCCTTCTAGAACCTTCTAAACGTATCCTTCTTTTCATTAGAATGCGTCTACACCTTTTGCTTTTGATATTCTTCACCCGTTGTCTCCTTATATGACGTTGATAGCCTTCTAACAAGGGATCGCTTAAATCGCGATTTTCCTTGTGAGAATCTTGAATAGAATAGAGGAAAGGTTTTTGAGAAATACCCATGATAGCAAAACCAAGAAGAGAAACACGGCAAGAAAAAAGAATTTTAGCGGAAAAAAATTCGATCGCTAAAAGTCCAAATTCAGTCGCTATTAGTTGAGAGTTTGATAGAAGGTTGTCAGGGGAAAAGGAAAATGGTGCTTGTTTTATAGAAGGAAAAATGTGTGGCTATGTTGGTAATCCATTAGGCCATAATTATTGGATAATGCTAAATATTTTAAGGCCGCAAAGTTGACGGCAAAGCAAACAAGGTATCAGCATGTAGACAATTATGTCTTCCATCGGAATTGGAGATATTCAAATAATCAATGACCACAAAGTGTACTTTAATTGTTTGTGGTGGCTAATAGGATTGCATGTTCTCCCAACTCACTCCACATGAAGCCACATGATTCTTATTTTCACCACCCCAACCATATATGTCTCTTGTAAACCTCCTCATTCCAACAAAGATTCAACGTGCATATAGAATGAAAGTATATCAGTGTATTTTAATATAATAATTATTATATATTATTTTGAATTTTTATAAGTCGTTATTTGTAATTATTATTTACATGACATAATGACATGATAGTGAGAACAATTTTTAAGATATTTATTGTTTATCCTTAAAATCGGATAACAATTAAATTTGCAAGTGGTTTTAAGGATATGTGATTTCACTTGGCACAAACTGAAAAATATGAAAATTGAAGTTAGAAATTAACTGTAAAATAAAGCAAACCGATATATTATACAGCTTTGGCTCTTGAGCTAGGTTGCCCTCGCACCAACTAAGTGTATTATTGAAGAGTAAGAACTGAACTACTAAATAAGAGAGCTTAAGAGAGAAAACGTAATATATTGCTTTGTTATGCGTGAATATGTGCTTACAAAATGATTGGAACCCCCTTTATATAGTAAAGGAGTTCCACATATGGTACAATTCTAAATACAGAAGGAAATCTCCTGATTGGCTAATCAACCGGTCTTGACTTGATACATGCCGAGATCTCCGCCACAATCCTCGCCCGATCACGGATTCCTCGACTTTTTGTTATTCGACTTAGCAGGCTTCCTTTGATCTCGCTAGATCTCTATCCTTCTCGGTCTCGACCTTAGCTAGTCTCGATCTCGATCGATCCCTAAATCACGAGCTAAGCAATATTTATTCATATAACGATCCAATATAACTTGGGATTGAACCTCGGTCTGCCACCCCGGTCTCGATTAACCATACAAAATCGGGCGACCTATACAGATAGTCCCCTCGGTTTTTGGAGAGTAATGACAAGAAACGATTTGAGCCTTCGATCATGACGTAATCGTCGTGACATAAGCAGCAAAAGTGACTGAAACGTCTCGTCGATACAGTTTTCCAGATATTTAATGCGCGTCAGTCAACGGTCGGCCACTACTAGTTTTGAACCGTCGTTGTGAAACCGGTAAATAGCCCGCTTCTTCATTATTTCAATCTTTACTTTTAAATCTTTTTCATTCCAATCTCCATAGTTCTTTGCCTTCTTCAAAGCTTCCTATCTTCAGATCTTTGAGTTTCTTTGCTTGTTCTTCCTAAAATATCAAATACTTCAGTCTTCATTCTTCTTTGCCCACAAAAACTAAATGGCCAAAACATCTAAAATTGTTCCCTAGAAAGAGGTTGCTTCCTCATCTCGGCCGGCCGACGAGAAACCAGTGGTGGAGCCACGCCCTGAAGAACTTATTCCTCGGGGTGTGTGTCATAGATTTCGACTTTAAGGTCGAGAAAACCTCATCGGTTCCTGGTCGATGCGAGCCGATATCGAGATATATATGCTCTATACCCAAAAGCCTCCTCGACCAGCTGAAGAAAGATTGCAACTGGGGAAACAAAAAGGTTGTGATACCAGCACCAGAAGAAGCGATCACCACTCACGTGGAAGGGTTCCTGAGTGTTTACACTTATCCTTTCACGTTGGGTCCCCTCGATCCGATCATCGTAGACTTTTGCAAGAAATACCAGGTGACCCTCGACCAAATTCACCCTTCTTTCTGGAGAATCGTAATACTGCTCCATTTTTTCGTGAGTAAAATCGACGGGCTTCCCTTGACCCTTGATCACCTCATAAGATTATATAGCCCTCGACTCTATCGCGGTGGGCTGATAAAGCTTCAACGCCGGGTCACCAAGGCTCTTATCTCGAGTATAGATGAAGACAAAGATCGGGGCTGGATGGGCCGGTTCGTTCGGGTGAAGACCGCGGACCTAATCCCGGATGAGAGCATGCCATTTCCTGAGAAATGGAATATAAAACGTAAGTATGATTCCGTCTTTAATTTCTGTTCATTGTTTTTACTTCTTCATCCTTTCTTATCTGTGTTTTTCTCGATGCAGTCGTTGCTTGGATGCCGGGTGCGGTTCCCCACCTCGAGAGCTGGGTTAGGAGCCTGGTTTTGACGTTAACACACGCCGAGCGTGCATGGAACGATTTGTCAAATGGTCGGTGGGAGGCTTGTACTCATGGTAAGCCTTTTTCCTAACTTACCGATTTGTCTATCGTTCAAACATCTTTTCAAACATGAGTTTACTTAATTTCTCCTTTTGTAGGTATCGGAAAGGATGCGACTACGAGACCCCCGTCCAGTGATGAAGAAGTTTCATCACCTATCTCGAAATCGGTGAAGGAGAATAAGAGGAAAAGGGCCTCGAACTCCGAGGGTCAAAAACCCAAGAAGAGAATAGCCCTTAAACCCAAGGGGAACACAATCCCACTGACTATGGAATTAGTCCAAAGGCTAATGGAAGAAGAAGAAGAAGAAGAAGAAGAAGAAGAAGAAGAAGAAGAAGAAGAAGAGAAAGAAGATGATTATGGGCAGGTGGCCCGTGCGCGAGCTAGCACCGAGATTCGGATAACTCTGGAACCGGTGGGAGTTGATACTACTCCGTCTAGGCTCGATGAGGTCGAGGAGGAGACTTCAGCACAAGTCCCCGAGCCGAAAGGAACCAAAGATGCTTTATTTCGGGGCAAAGAGACCGTTAAAGAGGTGGTGGATGCTGGTGCAGAAACCGGGCTCGAGGCTCCCCAAGACGGAGGCGGCACCCCAAAAGACCCACTTGGGGCAATAATGATTGGGGATTCCCCCTCGTTTCTTTTATTTTTTGAGTCGATGATACACGACGCTCAGGCCGTGGAGACTTGTTACGGGGAAGGAGCCCATGGAGAGGAAGATCCTTTTCGTGGTTATTTTGTTAGGGTAGAAGGTGTCACCGGTCTGAGTGACTTGGAGATTCCGAAGAAGAGTTCGAGCGAAGCTTCCTTGAGTTTTAAACTGACCAATCAGTTTTTGGCCCCTAGTGTCAATCCCGGTGCAAGCGAACAATCATTATCACGATCCCGGAGGATGCCGGGGTTCTTGCTGCCCCCGTAGTGGTGGCTAGCTACCTCCTACGTTTGGTCACGGAAGAAGACCAAGCCCAGATAGACAAGGTGGGAGCGCCTTGTCTTTTCAATGAAGCCCAACACGCCCTGAACCGGGTAAGTTCATACTTTCTTTGTCAATTTTCATACTTGTACTTTTCTCCCCTTGTATAATTCTTTCTTTCAATTTTTGTAGTCTTCTGCGCTTCATCACGAGGCTTTCTTCTGATCTCGAGGGGATCTGAGCCGGTACTAAGCCGAAAACTGAGGGATTACTGAGGAGAGAGATGCCTTCAATCTTCTCAGTGAGCATAGAGAAGGGGAAGCAAAAGGACTTCGGGATGATATAGAAGCAGCTCAGAAAGAAAAAACTGATTTGGCCGAGCATGTAAAAAGAATCTTTGAAGTTAATGACACTGACTCGGGCGAGGTGGCTAAAGTTTGGTCCCACAGGTCCAGCGAAAGCTCGATGTGACTGGACAGCTTTGTGAGGAAGTGGACGTAGTGAAAGCGGAGGCCGAGGCATGAAAGAAGAACATGGACCGCCTTACCTCGGAAAAGGAAGCTGCCCAAGCTCAACTGGCCTCGGCTGAGACCCAACTCCGAAGATTGAAAGAGAAGGCCTTGGTGCAATCCAAGAAAATTGAAAAGTTCAAGTCTTGGTTGGGTTCAACAACTTCCGATCGAGAGAGGTTGGCCACAAAACTTGCAACGGCCAAATCGGAGGTCGAAACGGCCAAGGCTAATGCCGATGCAATGGTCGCCGTCTACCGGCCCGACGCTGAAGCTGCTCAGGTTCGAGCAAAGGAGGTTGTTGAAGCTGCTCAAGCTCGAGCAAACTGGGTTGTCGAGCATTCTAAATGCTAGTCTCGAAGGGAGACTCTCGAGGAGATCCATACTCGTGGCTTCGATCTTACAGCCGAGATCGAGAATGCTAAGGAGCTCGAAGCTAAAGCCAGAGTGTTGGCCTTTCCTGATGATGATGATTCTGGGAGTATGAGCGAAGATGCTGCTCCCGGAGAAGACTAAGTCCTTTAGGATTAGTATTTTTTGTGTTTCTTTTAAGACCGTTTTGGTCTTTTATAGAGAAATTTGATCGGGCCATGTTGCCCTTGTAAATGAATTTTGACATATATATATATAGCAAAACTTTTTTCCTTTCTACCTTATAAAATTATGAAGTTGTATTTTAAGGTCCGAGGTTTAGATAATTTGATTGAAACCGAACTAGTATAGCCCATAGGCTTTACGATTGAGTGAGTTCTTGCTCGAACTCGAAGTAAGGTAACCCTTAGGTTTTTTATTTGAGTGAGGATGGTCTCTTGAACTCAAAGCAAAACAACCCTTAGGCTTTTCTATTAGGCCGATATAGCCTTTGTAAAAAGATTGTTTATGGCTTTCTCCCCTTTTCAGCTTGAAAAAGTTTTTTATCATTTGTATTTGCAAAACTTGTAATGCCTTAGCATGCAATAAGGAACAGTTCGAGAGTTCGAACAATTTGCACTCATTAGAGTTTTGAGGCTTGATATTATCGAAGCCTTTTATGATTTTGCCGGGGGTAGCCCTTTTAACCGGTTTATGAGGGAATTCGAAGGCATATTTTGTTACGAAATTCGGACGTCTCCGAACCGTGTTAATTTGGCCGTAGCCTTTTTAGTTCGGGATTTGCCCCTTGGGCTTATTTTCCCATTTTACTTCGAGCTTGCCCGAATTGTCAGTCCCCGGGTGGGGTGGTCGTGGCCTATAAAAATCGAGGGTTGCCTAAAAGGTCTTATGATCTCGGAGTTTTAATAATTCGATCTCGTTTATTTTTCGGATGGCAGTCCCCGAGCGTGGGGGTAATTATCCGAACTCTGGTTATGGTCGGCCCTTAAGCCTGTTTACATAATAGATCGAGAGTATGAAATTGTAAAGTAGAAACTTTTTCTAAGGCATAAGATTTCGGTAAAGAAAACTACTTCTCTTTATATATGATTATACATGCGTACATGTTCTGTGCCAGGGCTCGAGCAAACTACGCGGGCACGGTTCGTTTGACCGTTTGGCCATTACAAATTTTTCCTATCGAGACCCTGCTGCCATGAAGTAATTTCTTCGCATCAAAGTTGACATTCGAGGGCAATGCCCCCCAGTATTCGAGGTTGATTGTAAAGAAACCTCGAATACTATTGAATTGTTCTAAGTTAGCACGATCAATGGTTTCCTCATTAAAAACCTTACCGGAAAACACATTTGGGACAAAACCGGTCTAAGAGAAAAAGAGTGCAACGCGTGCTTTCAGACCTAAAGGCTTCATGTCGAAGAATCCATCGTCGTTTCTGGTCGAACACCTGCAAGGGTTAGTTTAAAATATAAATGAAAATGGAAGGGGCCGTACCTTAGCAGTAGTATCGTTTTAGGTGCGATACATTCCAATTGCTCGGTAGTTGTTCGCCATTCATCGTGCCGAGCTTGTAGGATCCTTTTCCGATGATTTTGAGAACCTGGTACGGTCCTTCCCAGTTCGGATCTAGTTTCCCTTCATTCAGATTTCGGGTGTTGAGGGTGAATTTTCTTAGCACCAAGTCCCCGATGTTAAAATGTTGAAGATTGGCTCTTCAATTGTAGTATCTTTCGATCCGCTATTTTTGGGTGGCAAATCGGACGAGAGCTGCTTCACGTCTTTCGTCCAACAATTCTAGGCTCGTATTCATGGTCTTGTTATTCGACTCCTCTGTTGCATATCGAAACCTGATGCTAGGTTCTCCGACTTCGACCGAGATCAGAGCTTCGGCGCCATAAACTAACAAGAACGATGTTGCTCCGGTGCTGGATTTCGATGTTGTACGATATGCCCATAGAACCTCGGGTAGTATTTCTCTCCATTTTTCTTTGGCGTCGGTCAATCTCTTCTTAAGATTTTGGATGATGGTTTTGTTGGTCGATTCGGCTTGTCCGTTCCCACTGGGATGATAAGGTGTTGATAGGATCCTTTTGATCTTATGATCCTCGAGAAATTTAGTTACTTTGTTGCCGATGAATTGTTTTCCATTATCACATACAATCTCGGAAGGCATCCAGAATTGACATACGATGTGGTCCCAAATAAAGTCTATAACTTCCTTTTCTCTGACTTTCTTGAAAGCATGTACTTCAACCCATTTAGAGAAATAATTAGTCATAAACAAAATAAATTGAACTTTACCTGGGGCCGACGGGAGAGGGACAACGATGTCCATTCCCCATTTCATGAAGGGCCATGGTGACAGGACCGAGTGGAGTAGTTCCCCAGGTTAATGAATCATGGGCGCATGCCTTTGGAATTTGTCGCATTTTCGAATGAACTCCCTTGCATCCTTCCCCATATCGGTCCAATAGTACCCTGCTCTGATTACTTTGTGGACCAGCGATTTGGCACCGGAATGATTTCCACAAGTGCCCTCGTGAACTTCCCGTAGGATGCAGTCGGTATCTCCCGGTCCCAAACATATTGCCAACGGTCTATCGAACGTCCTTCTAAATAGCGTTTCATCTTCGGACAAAGTAAACCGTGCTACCTTTGTGCGCAGATCTCTTCACTCCTTTGGATCGAATGGAACCTTCCCGTTCTTTAAGTACTCTATGTACTTGTTTCTCCAATCCCAGGTTAAACTTGTGGAGTTAATCTCGGCGTGACCTTCTTCGATTACCGATCTCATGAGTTGTACGACAGTCCCCGTGTTGAGTTCGTTGACGAACTAAAAACACAACACAAAATTATGCTCGCTAGTCAAATATAGTATAGAAAATATAATATCGTATCCACAGGGATTGGAGTTAAACAGTATTATTGTAGTTTGTAGATAGATTGCTATCCAAGATGATCAACAGTTGAGAATTATGTGAATTAAAACTAAAATTAACTAAGAATCTAGAGCTAATTGACTAATGACAATCAAACAAAAGTTGCAAGGAAAATATCAATGGGAGAAAATAGGAGTTGATTGAATAGGTGCAAAATAATTGTCTGGGATTTAATTCTAGCTAATTCACTCCTAATGTTCAAGTGAGTCTCTCAAATTCACTCAATTATTAGTTCAAACGTTTGGTAGAAACGCCTCTCTCGATTAAGTCTCAACCTCACAATATAAACTAAGTTAAGCTCATTGAAGATATGCAAGAATTCGTACACTACTAGAAATTCGGTAAAACCCGACCAAAAAACCGACCAAAGTTGGTCGGTAATGGCCAATAGCCGACCAAAATGCGATCATTTACGTGTGGACGGTATTTTAGGGTTCGAAAAGGAATACCGACCAAAGTTGATCGGAAATTACCCACCAACTTTGGTCGGTCAATTAAATTCAAAAAAAAATATTGCAAAAAAAAACCGACCAAAGTTGGTTAGTTTTTTCCGACCAAAGTTGGTCGGTATTTTAATTATGTAATCAAAAGATTTACCATCTGGGAATCGAACCGGGGTCTGTACTGTGGCAAGATACTATTCTACCACTAGACCATTGGTGCATTTTGTTTTAAGACTGTCTTTTATTTAATTTATACTCTTTAATTGTATTTTCGCACGAAAATAACCGACCAAAGTTGGTCGGTTTTATTAAAAAGTAAAATTACCGACCAAAGTTGGTCTGTTTTTTTAAATAACCGGCCGAATTAATCGACCAATTTTGGTCGGTTTTTTTAATTGAAAAACCGACCAAAGTTGGTCGGTTTCTTGAAAAATAAATTTCGCGGGAGTCAAAAATATTTTTCCGCATTTTTGCGCCAAAAAAAACCGACCAAAGTTGGTCGGTTTCGTAAAAAATATTAAAAAATAAAAAATTTTGAAAAACCGACCAACTTTGGTCAGTTTTTTTACCGACCAAAGTTGGTCGGTCGACCTTGGTCGGTTTTGCCGAATTTCTAATAGTGTTAGTGGATTAGTCTTTAGGAGAACCTCTTTTGATTATCCTCATAACTGGGTCTAAACAATAATTCAACTAGCCTCTTTCGATTACTAAGAAGAATCAATGAATTCAACCAATAAGATAATGCAAAACATCACAAATTATGCCTCTTTCGATTACATAAACATGTGAATATGTATGCAATAATAAAAATATCCAAAACGATTCAATACATAAAACTAGCGTTAATATCCACAAACAATTCTCAAAACACCAAATTCATCAATCCCTAAGGAAGAATTACTCCATGGATATAGAAAAATTCATCACTATTATGTTTAAGTCAAAGGAAAACATAAAACATCCAAACTCTTGTCTTGAGTGAGGATGAATGGTGAAATCCTTGTGCTCTTGCTTCTCCCTCTTCTCCTTAGCTTCCTTAGGTCTAAATTATATCAAAAGTCCTCAAAATACTATTTTTCCATGTATATATACCAAGTAGGGTCGGACCCAAATAATTACACCTTCTCCTACTCGAAAAAGGATACGATTCCCGGACAGGACGTGCGCGGCCGCGCACTTGGAAGTGTGGTCGCGCACTTTTCACACTGTTCTGCCTCATATGCGCGGTCAGTGCGCGTCCGCGTACTTGCCTCGCGCTATTCACCCTGTTCTGTTGGGAAGTTGAACAATCGTAAAACATGAAAGTTGTAGCCCTTTGGATTATCTGTCCACAAATATATTGTGGAGACCAAAAGGAGTTCTGAGCGAAATGTTATGTGTATTTTACTAGACAGTGCGTAATATGCCTTCTCGATTCTTCGTTCGTTCTTAACTATCATCCGTTGATCCCCGAACATGATCCCGGCCTAATTCCTTGGGATTTTACTCAAATTTCAAAGCTCCAAATCACTTGGGCTTCATTCCATAACATTTGCATAGCTCGGAATCACTCCTACAAGGCATAAAACATACAATTAGTGCAAAACACTAGCGATTAAAGCTCAAACTCAACTAAAGTGCAGTATTTGGAATGTAATAATCGACTAAAACATGAGATAATAGCCTACCATCAACACCCCCATACTTAAATCATTGCTCGTCCTCGAGCAATCAAACCACACTTTATATAGACACAACCTTATTAAACAACACTCAAGACTCATCACACTAAGAATATTTAAAATAGACTAAGCACAATAGTGTAACATCCTCGCCTCAAGATTTGACTCACAAGTACCACGCATCATTCACAACTTACTCACTTACCCTAACATAGAGGTCAATGATATTACCTTTCCTTCATGAATCAAGTGCCCTCACATAACAAAAGAGAGTAGTTCCACACACACAAAATTCCGGAACAATTAAGAACTCAAGATAGAAAGAATTCACTCACTCTCAGAAACGATATTCATATGCCACAAAAGGTGAACCATAGGCTTGCCCGTAGTGTACTACTCTACTAATGGAGTTCATTCAGTCAAGGATCAAGTAGGACTTTAAACTGGTTGTAATGTAGGCTACGGGATGGGTAGGGTACATTTAGATATAAGAGTGACTACACCTACCTAAGCACTTTAATACATACACTTTAACAGTTGAAACCCCACACTTATGTCAAACCATAACTCTACCTTCACATCAATATGCATTAACTCCCTTTTTCTTTAAGCACAATTACATCAAGAGTCACCACTATCAAAGAATATTTTGCACAACAATACAACTATATTTTTTTTCTTTTCTTATTCACCTCAAGTGGCTCTTACTTTTTCAAAACAATGCTCCATTCTCCTTATTTCATTAGTTCCACTCAAAAGCCAAACCAACCACCCCACACTTCAACTTTTACAAAGTTCATAATGATTTCAAGTGCTCTTGGGAGGTACAAGGTTCAAATAGATGGTCAATTCAAACAAATGGGTAAGGCTTGTAATGTGGTTGCCAAAAAACAGGATTACATGCTCACATGAGTTAACTAAGATACATAACAATTAGGTGGCTAACAACATATAACTGGCTCAACAAAGAAATGCCTATATCACTTCCAAGACTGAGTAAAACTACTATTTTGCTTTGCAAACACACGGGGCAAGTTCTAGACATCAAATGCAATGCACAGAATAACATAAAAATTCCACACACACATGGCACATGACTCACTCAGGATTGGACTCTCAAGACACTCTAGTCAAAGCAGTTAAGCAAAGTTAAGAACATACAATTTAAGGCACTTATCCAAGAGTCAAAAACTGAGCCTAAGCGTCACAACTAAAGCACTTACTATTCTCAAGGCATAACAAAGTCAAGAGACATTGCTTTCAATTCAAATCATAGCACAAGGTTCCCTACTCCTAACAAAAATATAAACTAACTACACCCGGTTCAAACAAAAACCCTTGGAAAAGAACTGTGGTACAAAGAAAAACCAAGGGGGAATTAATACACTAACTACAAAAAAAATCTTTTTTGCACTTTTTTCGACTTTACTCCCTCAAGAAACCTGTCGAATAATATCCATCGTTGGGAAAAGTAAAAAAGTTTTAAAATTTTATGTTTTTTTCAATGTTTTTTATATTTCTAACTACTACAACTAACAAAAAGAAAACTAAAACATACATACAAATATTCCCCACCCCACACTTTAAGTTGTGCATGTCTCCATGACATACAATTAAAAAGCATAAGGTAGAAAAGACTTCTCTGAATTTTCTTCTTTTCCGAGAACTTATGAACTCCACCCCTAATTCTGAATTCATTCCTCGTTTTCACTCCTTGGGATTCTTTATGGAGCTCATTAAGACCAATTCTTCTAAGGATACTTACAAGACCCGCTCTTTTCTTTCTTTCTTGTCCTCATCTTGAGTGGTAAATTGCTCGTTCATGATCATTCTCAACTTGTTCCTGCATTCTTTCACAGAATCAATCCATGTATCTTCCTGTAAATCCCCAATAATAAAATCCACATGATCAAAGTTAGAACAAGAAAATAAAGAAGAAAGGTCAAGTGAATATTCCTCTGGTATGTCTAAGACCATTTGGTTATCATTCTCTTCTACTACATGCTGCAAATATGGAAAGGTGGATGGGGGTTTGAACTCTTCTTCCATTGCTTCACACTCATCCACATCCTTATTCTCGATCATCCCAGTTGAATCGGAGTCTTCTTGTACCGTGGAAATCTCCCTCTGCAGACGCTCATCCTCTTGAGTAGGCTCATTCTCGCAGGGTATCCCCTCCATATATTTACTATCACAAATCAATGAGCTTTCTGAAAGTGTACTTATTATTTGACTCATTTGTGTTGTTAGGTTGTGAATGGCTTCATCATCTTGTGTAATCTCTCTACCGGCTTATTTATGAACTTATACATAAGTTCTTCCAAACTATTATTCTCCCCTTGAGGTGGTTGTCTCACTTCGCTTTCATTCCAATTAGAATAAGGGTATTGTCACGACCCAAACCGATGGGCCGTGACGGGCACTCGGTACCTTACTCAATCGAACACTAACATAATGTATCTTTTTGTATCATGCTATCGTGGGTAAATGAGATGGAAAGGCTGTCGTAGGATAACTAGAATAAAACATGGAATACCAACTTGGGCCTATAAGACCAAAATGATCACTCGTAAACTAAACGTAGGCCGACAAGGCCATACAATATTTTACGTACATATCATATGTCTACAAACCTCTAAGAGTAGATAAATACCATAAAGGTCGGAACAGGTCCCCGCCATACTAAACAATACACGTTCGAATTATACTGACCAAATAAGCAACTCCAGGGCAAATGAAGCGCACCAACATCTTCCGCTAAGCTGATAGCCTACTTGGAGAACTCTCAATTTGTTTATCGGGACCTGCGGGCATGAAATGCAGCGTCCCCAGGCAAAAGGGACGTCAGTACAAATAAAGTACCGAGTCTGTAAGGCATGACAGTAGTATATAAAAGACATGAAAGAAAAACATGGAGTAAAAAACTCAACCTGTAATTCTGAATAGCTCTGTCAATCATGAAAATTTATAATGTCATGAAAGTGTGTATAAATGTCATACCATGCATAGGTATATGCGTACATAACATCATCAAGCCTCTGAGGGCATCCCATCATATCATCTCAGCCACTGTGGGCAAAAGCATCAACGTATACCAGCTGATCAGGTGGTGGTGCGTATATAACGCCATAACATTTTCCCATATCCTATATACATATAATATACGCGTATATAACGCCATCTGTTCATGGGTCAATGTACATGTATACATGAATGAAATGCATAAGAACTACGTTAATATGATTTCTCAAAATGTCATAAGATCACTATGCCTTTGATTAATATCATGAAATAAACTTTATCAACTTGCGTATTTCTCCGAGACTCATGAACAAGTGATAGAATAATAAGACACGTGGGGAATCAAGAATATAGACATCCCTAGTATTTCTATGATTAGAGTCATTTATGAAAGTTACGTATTTGCTCGTTTCGTTTGTATCGTACGGATCATGCCAAAAGGAAAGGAGGGATAGCCTTAACATACCTTAACTCCGTTGAGTCCTTAATACCTTCCAAGAAATTCTTCAAACAACTCTACCCAATCTACCACACCATAAGGAGATTAAAAATCAGTGATGAGTAAAGGCTAAGTCTGCAACTTAAACTAGTAGCTCGTTTACGTACATTTGGGCAGCATCTCCCCTGTAACTAGGCCCTCCTCCAATACCATATACCAACAACAACAAGAACACAACAATAACAACATGTAAGCATCATTTTCCAACCTTATCTCTATCACAATATACCACAAAATAGCCCAATACACCCTAATCACTTCATACATAAAACGACAACCAAAGTAGTGTCAAACAACTAAAAACAATGTAACGACGAACGACCAGCCCACCATTCCGTCATTATATGGTGTTTCTCCACACAATTTTTCCTCCAAAACTCCATTAAACAGTAGAAAAATATACATCCCAAAGGCAACACGAAACAGCCCACAAAACAGTCCACTACAAGTCAAATAACTCGAACTCACGGCTTCTGATCACCGTCCCGTGAGTTCTAACTATTAGAAAATGAATTTATCAACATTCCTTGATATCTAAACACTTAAATACACAAAGTACACGTTTTATTAACTATGAAATACCTTCCAAAACTCAAACTACAAAGAAAAAGAGAGGCAATATAGCGATACTTACGTCATAGAGATCGTTTTAATGTTAACGCTTCTTGATTCCGTGTCCGGAATAATAATCTTGTTTGAATATCTTGCAGAGAGCTTAAGAATAAAGTTAGGGGTGTTATTTGAGTGTGTTCTCTGGAAAAATGGAGAAAGAGACGATATGGGATGTAAATATCCCTTTTTGTTTTAAAAGTCATAAAGGTGCTACTTGGCACCTATGATTAGCCCTTCTTCCAACACTTATAACCTTTTTTTCAAGTGTTTTATGAATGAACGGTTAAGAGCGTTGGAAACTACATTCCAAGATCTTCAATTTGGTATATAATATGTCCTAAAAAGACCTCATATAGCACACGAAATTTATTTCTCAAAAAGCTATGTTACAAGGCAAATTCTTAGTCGGTTTTTCCGCAACTTTAATCCGATTTTCCCAAACTTCATATTTTCTATCCAAACATCATATATAGCCATATTATGACTTTAAAATCATTTAAATCATGATTAACAAGTCTCATATTCATTACGTCACCTTGAGACGCACAGGGTGTAACAATCTTCCCTCCTTAGATATATTCGTCCTCGAATGTTAAACTCCCAGAAATCTATAGAAATTTTGGCAGAGTCTCCTCTGTAACGGTACTACTAGCAACCTATCACACAGTACACCTAACAATACAAAGCTACACAGGGCCACAATTGTTGATACCCAATTTGGCCCTCATATTTTTCAAATGATATATATACTTTCAAAACATCATTTTTTGCATCATTATTTAGTTAACAAATCTATACAAGCATTTTCTATAATTTTTCATAATTTTAGAGCTTTAAAATTGACTTTTCTGTATTTAAATTGCTTGAATAATTATTAATTACTCCTTTAAATTATTTTTGTGATGACTTAGTTACCTAAAATTATTATTTGCACCTATAATACATGTTTTAAATATTTTTACTTCATTTTATATAATTATATGAGCATTTTTGAGCTATTTATCTAATTTTGCAATAATATCCTATATTCATATACAAATGCTCCTTATTTATACTATTTGTGCCAAAAAATAGCATTTTATATTTTTATAATGCTAAATCTATTTTTAATCATTTTAGTGCATAAAATATTTTTTACTCATTTACTAATTATTTTTATAAATTATTTTGCTAAATTATATGTGTTTAAAAGGGAGGCCTAATTTTTGAGTGATTTTCGGACCAAATTGGCCCAACACCTTATCCCAGAACCCCATCCCAAAGCCAAATGACCTTTCTTTAAAACAAATGACCCGGTCGGGACCCGTTTTGTATGACCCGCCCCATATTCCTTCAATCTTGGCCGTTGATTTCAGAGATTAACGCCTCACAAGCCACCTCCCCCCTTTTAAATCCACTAAACCCAAACCCTAACCCCATTACCCGCCGCCTCTAAACTCTCTCTGTCTCACCTCTCTCTGAAGAACCCTAATCGTCGCCCTTCACCAATCCCCCTTTCTAATCACATTAGCCATGGGATTCTCCCACTATTTACTTACCATATTAGTGTTCCTCCGCTACTGGGTGTTTCTTCATGGTATCACTTAGCACTTGCCTAAATATGGCAAGTACTACCTCTCAGATTCTAAGTCGTTCAACGTCAATCGCCTAAATCTGGACGATATCTCGTCCATATGCATCATGGCCAGGCTATATTGGGCCTGATTAGCCAAGATTTTCGGTCAATCTTCGATTTCTGTCGAATCAGGGTTCGGAATTTTATATTTTTCCTTTTACCTGTTCCATTACTCATAGCATGTGGTACTTTCTTTCCATATTTATGTTTGATTGATTGTTTTCCTTGTTTGTTCGCTTGATTCCTACTATTATATAAACCCCTCCACATTCCCCTTTAAGACAAACTTTTTGTTTCACTCGGATTCAAAAATAAATCGAACATATTACTCTATTTTTCTCTTATTCTCTTGTTCTATACTTTGATTCTCGTCAGGCTGAAAGCCAAGGCTACCGGATTTTGATTTTACAACTTTTCTTGGTGCGAGCACTACCCGGGGTTTATTCGAAGCCCTTGGGAACTCTGGCGCACTAAGATTCTGGGTTCTCGCTCTTTGATTGATATTCAGAGTATTGTGGAGTTGGTTCTTTCTTGTTGTCTATTTTTGTCAACTAATAACTGGTAAGTCTTTTGGCTTTTACAATTTTGTTCTTTTATGTTCACGATTTGCATATTCTTATCTCTGAAATTCGTGACCTAATGTGTTCTGGGCTACTTCTGTGTGCAACCTTGTTAGTTTTTGCACTTGTTTGAACATCTTTAGCATTTGGTTTTAAATAAAGCTGCCAGTTCTGAGATATGTTATTTGAATATGCTTCACCTGAATAATTTAGACCCTCGTAAGCTTAATGTGTTGATACCTGAATGTCTATATTTGTTGTTTGACATGAGTTTGTTTTTTCTACTCTGTTTTGCATTCCTTTAATGACTAACTCGCATCTGTAATATGTTCACTGTTAACTATGATCCGCTCCCATGTTAGTTTTAACACTTTGTCATGTCCTTGTTTGCTGAATCTCATATCCTTTAGTGATTATTTTAACCTTTAGAGTAGTTATCTCAACTTGTGTTTCCTTTCCATGTTTGATACTATTTTGCTTCATGATGTAAGTTAACATGTCTGTCTTTTGATATTGTGATGGATACTTAACACGATTTGGTCCCCTAAGTTCTAATAGTTTAAGTTAATGCTCTACTTCAGACTCGTTTGGTATTATGCACCTTTGTATGTCAATTTTGTAATCTTAGAAACTTGATGCCCTTGTCTTTCACAAAAATATGTTTTCTGCCCAATATGCTAAGTGTTTGAATTTGTGATAACAACCTGCTCTTTGAGTTTTGTTGATTCTCTTTTCTTGTATGTCACCCATGTCATGTCTGCTTTCTAAAATACAAATGCACCTCTTCAAATTCTGTCCTCTTAATCATTGTTCCCTCACTCTCATTTGTTACCTACACTATTCTGAATATACCACTCTTGGCCGGCTGAAAACCAAGGCCACTAAGACTTCTCTATTGACCACCCTAGTGTGGGCACTGCTCGAGGTCCATTTGAGACCCTTGTGAACTCTGACACATTATGATTCGGGGTCTTCTAGCCACTCTCTTTACTACTGAGACTTGAGCTATCTCTGACACTCAGCTCTTTCTTCCTACTGTCTACTGAATATGTAAACTGGTTGGGTAATATTGGTCAATCTAAGGTTGTTTGGCTTGGCTTGAGTTCTCCTATGGTTTCTGGGTTGTGTTGATGAATATAGTTCCTTGTTGGCAATCTGGGTATGTTATGTGAGAGTTGTTGAAGGCCCAAGCAATGCTGGGTATTTCCTTTTGGGGCCGTTGTGGCCTACTGTCATTGCTTGTATAATATTTTGTAATTACATTTATCATTGGGTCTGTAATAACTCTTTAATGAACAATTGGGGTGATAGTGAAACTGGGAACGGGTATACTATGATATTTGCATGCAAGGGTAGAAAATATGCCCATAGGATTCATGTGATTTACTTGTTATCCGACTTGATGTATATGCCATTTTACTTCCACTGGTAGAAATCATGCATTTAGGAAACTCACACACTCACATAACTTGTCTACCATCAAAGCACTGATGTAAACCCTCTATTTATTCTACTGTTATGTGCTACTAGACAGCATACAGGAAATAAATGTCAGGGAACTTTCTTTCGATTTGTATGCTTATAGCATATTCATTAGATACCCTGCCTATAGGATCTCACCAGCTTATGTTCTATTTTCACCTAGAAGCCATGCCTATAGGACCTTGACTAAACAATTAGCTATTGTTATTGTTATTACTCTGCCCAGATAACCTGCTCATAGAGGTGAAGTGTTATAAAATCAATGTTCGATTATCAATTGTTAGAGATCCTGCCTATAGGATACTATCATTCGCTTAATATTGTTTACCTCCTTGTCAAGTCTGGGTTCCCAGAACTATTCTCATTTGCTTAACTATGCCACTATTAGATATCATGTATGTAGGACAATTTTACCTTTCTAAAACTGGTATCTAAAACCCGTGATAACAACAAATGGTTTACTGCTTCCTCGTCTAGGCCGCTAGAAGCAGCAATGTCACATATGCACGTTTGAATCCAAGATCACATAGGAGAATGTCTATAGGACTTAAGGACTTTAATTCATCTTAATTCTGAAATTTGTTTATTGCCTATAACATGAACTTGCTCGCGTGTATTTGTTGCTTACATGTGGAGGCCAACTTGAGCCATTTATTGTCTTTATGTGCAGTCCTACATGTTTTGAAAGTCGCTTAGATTTATCATTTTTTAGCAACCTAAGTAAAGTCTAGAATCATCCGAATAGTAGGTCCAAAGCCTCCTGGGCCATAGGCATGGAACGGAACGCGGCTTGGAATTAAATTAGAACGCTTTAAGTAAACAACTTCAACATAGTAATCGGGTAGTAGGAGATGATAGTATGTGCCCGCTGAATAATATGAGCAACTCCTATCTAAAAGGAGTTGCAAAGTATTATTTATGTTGCAGGGGGTGATCCTTTAGGCTAATAAATTTAGGACCTCCCTCCTTTCTTTATATGTTGTTGTTAGATCTAAATAAATGTACCTCCCTATTCAAGATCTCTTTGTAATAATATTCTTAGATTCTGTACTCTTTTTGCTTACTTGACCATATAGACTAATCCATATAATTTAAGTTCGGATGGGACCCACAGTTGTGGACCTCGAGGAGTGCCTAACACCTTCTCTTTGAGGTAACTTGAGCCCTTACCCGATCTTTGGTGGCGTTGACTAGTTAAAACAGAGTGATTTGAAGATAGGTGCCCTAACGCACCTTAAAAATCATTAGGTGGCGACTCTCCTCTTTTAATAGCCTCCTTTAAAAGAGTTGTCACGTGTCGAAGCCCACTTTCGCAAGAAAGAGAAGAAAAACGGGGTGCGACAGCATGGCGACTCTGCTGGGGAATTACTCTTAGGCTCTTACCATAATGAACTTGGCTTATGTGAATTAGTTTTCTTTGTTATAAAATGCGCATTCCTTTTCCATCTTTATTTGTTAGATTTGCTATTACATGCACATCCCTTTTCCGTTTACCTTTACTTGTTTAAAACCGTTATAATATGCACATCCATTCCCTTCTCCACCTTTATTTGCTTAAATTTATTATAACATGCACATCCCTTTTCCCTATTCGCCCTTAGTTGCTCTAACTGCTATTTATTAGCTATATCATGTTTCCCCCACCCCTACTCCCTTACTTACTTTATTATATTCCCTATATTCCACGAACTAACTTCTTCTTTTTTATTTCTTTTTACGTCCTTTATGTTTTATCTTAATACTGCATTTATTGCTTTCACATATTTATCATGCAAATACTTGGCAATGTGTTATCTTTGCATAAAGCATGCTCCACATCATATCCCACTCGTGCCCAACTAATACCATAGCGGCACTTGATAAGTGTCCGCATTTTTTCAAAATTACCCTTTAAATTAGAAAGGCTTATTTGCAGTAAACTAGTCAATCAGCGGTGCAGTCGACGGTTCTGTTCCTTTCCCTCTCAAGTTTTCCACTTGAGAGTACTAGTCTAGACCCTTCTAGAAACCTCGCTCCAATATCAATTGTGCATGCATCATGTCAAACCAAGTATGGGTTAGAACTTTATCCTCGTGACAATCCACTAAGATAAGCCTTGTCCAAAGCCCGATGGGATTTCCATAATCCTAATGGACACCATCACGTTATGTGCATTACTTGGAGAAAACATGCTGGTATGTTGATCATTAATGTGTAAATAGTCAGACCCTGAGGGGGGAAGGGCTAACTCTATTTGTTTTGCAGAAAATGAGGCACGAAGTCCCCAGGTTTGGCATGGTTCAAAACATCCCACCTTTGCTGCTTGATTGGTGGAAGAACCTCTCACCTAGTGACAAGAATCATGTGAAAAGGGTCCTCAGAAATTTACCTTCCTTATTGGACATTCGGCCAAATAACGCATTGCTTAAGGCAGGCAATATGTTTTGGGATGAGAAAAGAATTGTCTTCCGCTTTGGTGATATAGAAATGACTCCTCTCTTAGAGGAAATAGGAGGCTTCGCTAGGCTTCCATAGGATAGTCCGAGTTTATTAGTACCAGAAAATCGCACTCCCCGCAGTTTTTTGAAAATGATGGGTTTCAAGAAAAATAATGAGTTACTCTGTCTGAAGAAGTCATACATACCATTTGAATTTCTTTATGAACGTTATGGGCATAGAAAGTCATATCGCCTTCACCATGATGAACTTGCAGTTACTTCTTTGAGTTGGATACACCGCCGAGTTTTTGTGTTCATTATCTGTTTCTAGGGTTGCTGTTATTTCCAATGAAAGGGGCGAAGATCCACACTCGTTTAGCCATGGTCGCTAGGACTCTAATAGAAGGAATTGAGGGACAAACTTACACTATCATCCCCATGATCTTGGCCAAAATGTACCAAGCTCTAGATCGATGCAAGCAGGGGTATGGGCACTTCGAGGGCTGTAATCTATTGCTGCAGGTTTGGTTATTAGAATATTTCCAGAGAGGTGAATATCGTCAGGAGCTTCTGCGGCGACCATTAAACGACTACATAGCCTACCATCATCCAAAAAGAATGACATTTATCCCAGATAGTTTCGCGCAACCTGGAAGTATTGTGAGCTTGGTGCGTTTCTTCAGCAATTTGACTCAAGAAAAGGTACATTGGATGTTAGAATGGTTCCCTAGCAGTGAGTTCATCATCAGGTCAAGAGAAACCACTCATTTATTGCTGATCGGGTTAAGAGAAATTTATCCTTATGCTCCAATAAGGGTAATGAGGCAGGCGGGAAGAAAGCAGGTTATACCTCGAGTTTCCAACATAGTCCAGTACAAAGCAGACTTTAAAGGGAACATCATTCCATTCAAGTTCGAGGCACAACATATGTGGAATCAAAAGGTCATTATAGAGAAAGACACTATCGAGCCAGACAGGTACCATGCCAGCCATGTATACTTCTACCCATCATGGTTGGTAAATGATATAGCGGGAGATGTCAAGCCAGGGATTAATCTGAAAAATAGGGTTATAGATGACGTTGTTGAAGCACAAGTCAAGTATAGGATGCTGCACAAGAGGGTTTTTGAGTCTGAAGCTAGGCATTTGGAACAGCACAAAGTGGATATGGAAGCAATCAACGAATGGAAATAAATTGCTACTAAATCAATAGAAAGATTGGAATATTTGGAGCAAGAGTTAATGGAACTTGAGGGGAAGATGAGGAAGAGGCTCTCGGATTGTCAGAATACGGAAGGCAGTGAGGGAGGGCCTCTAGCAAGGGCTTACCTACTATTGGACATGCGCGACCTAGGAACTTGATTGATGGATCCAAGAAGGCCAAGCATGGAGAAGGTCCCTCTGGGGCCAAGTAGATTAGGAAATGATGTTCTTTACTACTTTTTAGCTTAGTTTTAGATTTCGATTGTAATAAGGCAAATGCCATTAGTAATTTTTCCTATTATTGTCATTTTAGTAAGGATCTAATTCATTTTTGCATTAATGAAATGACACAATTATTGGCATCAATTTTCTCCAAGTCTATGTGTCGCTTAGGTCTACCTCGGGCACAACGAGGTCCCCCAAATTAGGACGTGAATCTGTTACATGATTTTGCAAAGCATATTCAATATTGCAAGCATTCTTTCAATATCCCTTACTGACTTGGTTACCTTTTTGTTTTTCTTTTCTTTATTTATTCTCATTCCCCAAAGGTTGGTTCGTGCATACTGGCATCATCCGCATATCACACTAGATCCAGAGGTCCTCCACTTACTCCTCCACTAAGTGATCCTAAAGGCAGAAGAAAAGGGAAAGGAAAGATGGACGATTTGAGCGGTATCAGAAAGGACAATGCAGAGAATGTTGAAACTTCGGACGGTTGGAATACTCCAGCACAGGATGAATTGGTCCTACGTTTCGAAAAGAAAATATTGGAGCTACAATGGGAACTTGAGCAGGTCCAGAACTTGGCACACCTTTCCCTCACCCTAAACGTCCCCAACATTAACCAACAAAACACAAATGCCCAAAACCCGGCAACTCCCCAAAACACACAAAATCAAAATCCGCAAAATCCTTCCGCACAACATCAATACGCCACACCTCCTCAGAACCATAATCCTCCACCGGTACCTACTCCTTAACAACACCATCACCACCCAACTCAATACCTACAAATAACCACATGCTACACCCCTCAGAATGTACAGCCTACTCCTGACCCGCAAAACTCAACCAATGACACCATTACGCCAAGATTCCTGGAGTCCACCAAAGCAATCCTATATATGTGGAAACTTTACCCCATACCCCACAACAGACCCTATACATACCCGAATCTGTCGAGAAGGACCTGCTCATCAAGAACATGACGGAAAAACTCAAGAAACTTACTGGCATAGTTCAAAATGTCGGAGGGGGCAAATGCATTGAGGGTTTGAATTATGAATATTTGTGTATTCAACCAGATGTAGAACTGCCACAAGGTTACAAACCTCCTAAGTTCAAAATGTTCGACGGTACTAGTGATCCGAAGGTGCACTTGAGAACGTATTGTGACAAGCTTGTAGGAGTTGGAAAGTATGAAAGAATTCGCATGAAGATGTTCATGAGGAGCTTCACCGGAGACGCCATGTCTTGGTACATCAGTCAGAACCTAAAGAAATAGGTTAATTGGGTGAGCATGGCATCAGATTTCATGAATCGGTTCAGGTTTAACGCTGAAAATGCACCAGACATTCTCTACATTCAGAATCTCAAGAAGAAGCCAACAGAAACTTTTCGCGAGTATGTTACTCGGTGGAGGTCTGAAGCTACAAAAGTAAGGCCAGCACTAGAAGAAGAACAGATGAATAAGTTCTTCGTCAAAGTTCAGGATCCACAATACTACGAAAGACTGATGGTTATTGAAAACCATAAATTTTCCGACACCATCAAATTGGGAGAAAGAATAGAAGAAGGGATCAAAAGTGGAATGGTGAAAAATTTTGAAGCACTCCAAGCCACAAATAAAGCCTTACAGTCAGGAGGTATCTCCAAGAAGAAAGAAGTAGGTGCGGTGATGGTAGCCCAAAGTTCCAAAGTCTCCTCTTACATACCAAACACCCCCACCCACATATCAGCCTTCACCTCCCAGATACCAACAACCTACCGTCACTTACCATACTTATAACACCCAACCAGCGTACTAACACTCACCACCAGCCTGCAAAAAACAAATCCTAGACCAAATTTAGACTACAGACCACCCAGAAAATACACCCCAATTGATGAACCCATAGACCAACTATACGAGAGACTGAAGGTTGCCGGTTATTGCACTCTCATCCCCGTTGTTGCTATGGAAAACTCCTCCCAGTGGATTAATCCAAATACGACATATGCCTATCACTCAGGCATGAAGGGTTATACTATTGATGAGTATAGTACTTTGAAGGATAAGATTCAGACATTAATTGACACCAAAGTGATACAGGGAAAGGAGGTTGCACCCAATGTCGGTAACAATCCTCTCCCGGATCACGGGGTGAAAGGGTAAACGTGATAGAGACCGATGAAGAATGGGACTCAGAGGGGTAAATTGGACTCATTCGAGAAGGGGATAATCCTAAAACATCCCCTGTCACTCTCACACCTATCGTGGTACAAACTCAGGCACCGATTGAAGTTGAGGTAGCCGCACCAACTCCGTTTGAGGTTGAGGTAACAACACCCTTCACCGTGATGGTGGAACCCACACCGTCTTATAAGTCTAATGGTATACCTTGGGATTATGTTGCGGAAGCAAGAAGGAAAGGAAAGGCAAAAATGGAAGAAACAAATGCAGCGCAAGGCATGACCAGAACTGATAGGGTTTATACACCCGAGCATTTGGGAGGAACGAGCAAAGAAGCCACCTCTAAGCCACCTGTCATTGAGACTGGCCCAGATGATCTTTGGAGAAAGGTGTAGGCGAGAGAGTATTCTGTGGTTGATCATCTGAACAAAACCCCTGCTCAAATATCCATTTTATCACTGCTGCAAAACTCTGAGGCGCATACGAATGCCTTGATGAAGGTGTTGAATGAAGCTTATGTACCAAATAACATCACCAGTGGAGAGATGGCCAACATGGTAGGGCAAGTGTTGGAAATCCACAAGATCACTTTTCATGAAGACGAGCTGCCACCGGAAGGACTAAGTCATAATAGGGCACTACATATCACAGTGCAGTTTGAGGACAAATTCATTTCTAGGGTCCTGATAGATGGGGGTTCGAGTCTCAATATTTGTCCACAAACTACTTTGAAAAGGTTGGGTAAAGGTCTGCACGAGATACGAGAAGGGAGTATGAATGTGAAAGCATTTGATGGGTCTCAAAAGGCCACAATTGGGGAGACCAACCTCAGCCTACAGATGGCCCCGACCTGGTTCGATGTTGAGTTTCAAGTATTGGATATATCTACTACATACAATCTGTTATTGGGGCGACCATGGATACATGCCGTTGGGTCCATGGCTTCTACACTACATTAGGCCATGAAGTTTGAGTGGAACCATCAGGAAGTGATCATCCATGGGGACGGAAGTAATCCCATTTACACCAATCAAACTGTTGCGATCGTCGAGAATAGAAGGAAGTTATGTGGCTAAACATACCATCACGTCGAGCGCGTCAACGCAATTGAAAAAGACAAATGGTGGAGCAGTAAGATAGAAAGCATATTGGAATGGACAGGGTATGAACCTGGCAAGGGTCTCGGTAAGAATCTCCAGTGGATCACCAAACCGATATAGTTAAAGCGTCATGGCACAACTTTTGGGCTTGGGTATGAATACACCTGGCACGAGTATCAGAATTGGTCGCCACCGTGGCGTGGTCTTTATTACCCTCTATAGAAGCCAGTACCACATTTGAGCCAGTCATTTCATCAAGCTGACATGATGTGCGGGTCTAAAGAAGATGAAGCTCTAGGTGGCATAAGGAAGCTATTTCTGGATGACAAAGACATAGACTGCAGTGTGATAGTTGAGGAGGGGGAGGATGAGGAGGAAGACCTTATTATTCAGACAATGGAGAAGGGAGTTGTTCTCAAGAATTAGACTGTTGCACCATCAAGGGCCCGTCAAGTTCCTGGGTAGCCTAGCAATTAGCATCAATTATTTTTAAAAAGCAATTTTATGAGCATATAAGACATTTTCAATATTTTGTTCTGAACATATTTTGTTTTGAAATAATTGCTCGAGTCATCGAGCCGTACTTGTTTGACGTTTTCAAGATTTATTTAATGCATTGTTATTTTTAGTATTTATTATTATTCTTTACATTTTTCTCTACAGTATTATTATTACCTATCCTGATGAACCTATGATTGTGATATGTAACGAGACAACACAACATAGGGATAATGATTTAGAGGATCTGAAAGAGGATATAATACCCGAGAAAATTATCAAAGAAGTGGAAAATTTTGAAAACAAGCCTAAGTCCAATTTGGATGAGACTGAAACCGTTAATTTGGGAGACTCCGAAACAGTCAAGGAAACTCGTGTAAGCATTCACCTATCGTCGTCAGAGAAAGAAGAATACATCCGATTCTTGAAGGAGTATGAGGATATTTTTGCATGGTCCTATGATGATATGACCGGTTTGAGCACGTTCATAGTGGCTCATAAACTACCTACCAACCCTATGAGTCCGCACGTAAAGCAAAAGCTCAGAAAGTTCAAACCATATATGAGTCTGAAAATAAAGGAGGAAGTCACCAAGCATATCAAAGCCAAGGTTCTCAGAGTGGTTGAATATCTGACCTGGTTGGCTAACATTGTGTCGGTTCCAAAGAAAGATGGGAAGGTCAGAGTGTGTGTCGACTATCGGGATTTAAACAGAGCGAGTCCCAAAGATGATTTCCCTTTGCCCAATATACACATACTGATTGACAATTGTGCCAAGCATGAACTTCAAACCTTTATGGATTGCTTCGCAGGATATCATCAGATCTGGATGGATGAAGAGGATGCTGAAAAGACAGCCTTCATTACACCATGGGGAGTATATTGTTACAAAATGATGTCGTTTGGCCTAAAGAATGCTGAAGCCACTTACATAAGGGCCATGACAACCATTTTCCATGACATGATACACAAGGAGATAGAGGTGTACGTGGATGATGTCATTATCAAATCCAAGAAAATCACAGATCATATAGCAGATTTAAGGAAATTCTTTGATCGACTTTGAAGGTACAACCTGAAACTGAATCCCGCAAAATGTGCCTTCGGAGTCCCTGCTGGAAAGTTGTTAGGGTTCATCGTCAGCCGTCGAGAAATTGAGCTAGACCCGTCAAAGGTTAAGGCTATCCAAGATTTGCCACCTCCGAAGAACATGAAAGATGTGATGAGTTTCTTAGGGAATTTCAATTACATCAGCCATTTCATAGCACAATCAACTGTGATCTGTGAACCGATTTTCAAATGTTGAAGAAAGAACAAGTTGGACTGAAGAGTGCCAGAAAGCCTTTGACAAGATCAAGGAATATTTATCCAAACCACCTGTCCTGGTCCCACTGGAATCTGGGAGACCTTTGCTACTCTATTTATCTATACTAGATGGGGCTTTTGGCTGTTTCTTGGGACAACACGACGAGACAGGAAGAAAGGTACAGGCCATATACTATCTGAGCAAGAAGTTCACACCCTATGAAGCACAGTATTCTTTGTTGGAACACACCTGCTGCGCTTTGACATGGATAGCTCAAAAGTTGAGGCACTACTTCTGTGCCTACACCACATATCTCATATCAAGGATGGATCCGTTAAAATACATCTTCCAGAAACTCATGCCTACCGGAAAGTTGGAAAAATGGCAAATATTAATGAGTGAGTTCGACATCATCTATGTAACTCAGAAGGCAGTCAAAGGGCAAGCATTGGAAGATTATTTCGCAGAAAATCCTTTAGACGGAGAATACGAACCATTGAAAACATATTTTCCCGATCAGGAAGTATCATTTGTGGGAGAAGACATCACTGAAGCATACGACGGTTGGAGGATGTTCTTCGACAGAGCTGCAAACTTCAAAGGAATAGGTATTGGAGCTGTCTTAGTATCAGAGACATGTCAACACTATTCAGTATCCACAAAGCTTAAGTTTCCATGTATCAACAATATGGCAGAATATGAGGCTTGCATCTTGGGACTCAAGTTGGCCATTGACATGAACGTTCAGGAATTGCTGGTAATTGGTGACTCAGACCTTTTGGTACATCAGGTTCTAGGAGAATGGGCTACAAAGAATACCAAAATATTGTCGTATTTGTACTATGTACAAGAATTGAAGAAGAGATTCACAAAGATAGAGTTCAAACATGTTCCGAGAATCCAGAATGAGTTCGCAGATGCATTGGTCACTCTATCTTCCATGATACAACACCCAGACAAGAATTTCATCGACCCTATCCCGGTAGGGATTCATAATCAGCCAGCTTATTGTGCTCATGTTGAAGAAATAATTGACGAAAATTCATGGTTCTATGACATCAAAGAATATTTGGCAAAAGGAGAATACCCGAAGTACGCAAATCATACTCAGAAATGCACACTCCGAAGATTATTTAACCACTTTTTCCAAAGCGGAGGAATTCTATACATAAGGAGTCCAGATCTGGGGTTATTACGGTGTGTCGACGCCAAGGAAGCATCCAAATTGCTCGAAGAAATACATGTCGGAACTTGCGGACCACACATGAATGGCTTTGTCTTAGCTAAGAAGATATTACGAGTAGGGTATTTTTGGATGACTATGAAAACAGACTGCATCAAGTATGTCCAAAAGTGTCATCAATGTCAAGTACATGCTGATATGATACGAGTACCACCCAATGAACTCAATACAACAAGTGCACCTTGGCCTTTATCCGCTTGGAGGATGAATGTCATCGGTCCAATCGAACCCACCTCTTCAAATGGGCATAAGTTCATTCTAGTGGCCATAGACTATTTCACAAAATGGGTTGAAGCCGCATCTTACAAGGCTGTAACTAAGAAGGTCGTAGCAGATTTTGTTAGGGATCGTATTGTCTGTCGATTCAGGGTACCGGAATCAATCATCACCGACAACGCCGCCAACCTTAATAGTGATTTGATGAGATCCATGTGTGAAACCTTCAAGATCAAGCATAAGAATTCCACAGCATACAGGCCACAAATGAATGGAGTTGTGGAAGCTGCCAATAAGAACATCAAGAAGATATTAAGGAAGATGGTAGATAATCACAAACAATGGCACGAGAAGCTACCATTTTCCCTACTTGGATAACGTACCACGGTTCGCATATCAACTGGGGAAACTCCTTATTTGCTGGTCTATGGTACTGAAGCCGTCATTCCCGCCGAAGTAGAAATTCCTTCTTTGAGAATCATACAAGAGGCTGAACTTAGTGATGCAGAATGGATACGAAGTCGTTATGAACAACAGGCTCTCATTGAAGGAAAAAGAATGAACGCAGTATGTCACGGTCAACTTTTCCAGAACAGAATGTCCAGAGCTTTCAATAAAAGGGTCAGGCCTAGACAATTCACACCAGGGCAGTTGGTGCTAAAGCGGATCTTCCCGCATCAAGATGAAGCCAAAGGAAAATTTTCACCTAATTGGCAAGGGCCCTACATGGTTCACAGAGTACTAACAGGAGGAGCACTCATACTTGCATAAATGGACGGAGAAGTTTGGCCAAAACCTATCAACTCAGACGCAGTCAAAAGATATTATGTTTAGATTATTTGTAGTTCTTCATCTGATATAACTGAACTACGTTTGACCTGATTCCCATTTAAGAGGGGATACGTAGGAAACCATGTGGATTCGGTCACATCTCAATAAAATCTTCATTTTTTCCATGGTCAGAAACTGGAGCAGAATTTTGAGGAAGACCCTCAAAATTTTGAAGCAAGTCTAGCCAACTTCGTCATATGCAGAACAGTCAAAGAATTACTTTTAAACTGGGGCAGAATTTTGAGGAGGACCCTCAAAATTCTAAAGCAAGGAAGTCGCAATGTCTCTAAAAAGTGTCACAGTCATTGGTCCATATAAATTACTTAATATTGCATACTACTATATTTTAAATAACTACATTCATCAAATACACGCATATTTGTTTTTTCGAAAACTTTATTTTTATAATCAACCAAATGTTGCCAAGGATAACTCAAACATGATCTCAAGGCATGAGCAAAGGCAAAGCAAGAAGGCAAAAGCACGGACCAACCTCCCCCACAAAACTCACAATTTTCTTTCTTTGGATGCAGGCACAGTAAGAAAATAATATCTGCAGACGCATCAAGTCACTACCTTCAAGATGGCAAATCATCTATCCCAAGCATCTCCAGCTAAGAAATACTCTGCTTTCTCACTGTCACTCATTGTTTTCTTGCATGAGGCTAAGCCCTGCCTCCTTAACTGCATAAGGCTAAGCACTGTCTTTCTTTGTATGAGACTAAGCATTGTCTCTTATTTGCATGAGGCTAAGCATTGCCTCATTAACTGCATAAGGCTAAGTATTGCCTTTCTTTGCATGAGACTAAGCATTGTCTCCTATTTGCATGAGGCTAAGCCCTGCCTCCTTAACTGCATAAGGCTAAGTACTGCCTTTCTTTGCATGAGACTAAGCATTGTCTCCTATTTGCACGAGGCTAAGCCCTGCCTCCTTAACTGCATAAGGCTAAACATTACCTTCTTTGCATGAGACTAAGTATTGTCTCTTATTTTGCATGAGGCTAAGCCCTGCCTCCTTAACTGCATAAGGCTAAGCACTGCCTTTATTTGCATGAGACTAAGCATTGTCTCCTATTTGCATGAGGCTAAGCATTGCCTTCTTAACTGCATAAGGCTAAGCACTACCTTTCTTTTCATGAGACTAAGCATTGTCTCCTATTTGCATGAGGCTAAGCCCTGCCTCCTTAACTGCATAAGGCTAAACATTTCTTTCTTCGCATGAGACTAAGCATTGTCTCCTATTTTGCATGAGGCTAAGCCATGCCTCCCCTTCTTGCATACGCCTAAGCACTGCCTTTTTCTTAGGATTAATTACTATCTCCATTATGCTATTTAAAACTTAGCATTGTCTTCTATTCGCCTGCAGCTAAGCATTGCCTAAGCTCTGTTTCGTTTTACATACGACATAGCATCATATCTTTGCATCTCATGGGCTGAAACATCGCCATCTTTGTCCAAAGGCGTCATAGTCTGAAGGCATCATCCTCATAGCCAAAAGACACTATTCCATGGCCTGAGGATCTCTCAGTATTGCACATAATTATTCAAAGGCGTCATGGTTCATAGGCACCATTTTCAAGGCCCGAGGACATTATTTCATGGACTGCAAATCCCTTATCACATGATTCATGGCCCAGGACATCATGGTTTAAGGACATCATCCTCACAGTCTAAAGACAACTTTTATGGTCCAAAGGGAATTTGCATCATGTTTAAATTCTCGCAATAATCCATATATACTTTTATGCATCGTGTTTTAAGTTTTGCAGGTAATCCGGGAAGTAACCGTTCTCCTAACAGGAGTAATCTTCACTCCAGTTTCCATTCAATGTTCACATCCTGCAATTATTTCAAACATAACCGACCACCATCATATGCCCGCCTTTTACACTATGACCGTTCAGATATTAGCTCAGTGATACATCCACTCACAACTCCGCATAAATTCATATGATACTGTCCTACCCCAAAATAACCTTTTCCGAAGTATACGACCATCCCTATAACAACCCCATCGGTTCAGTTCACCGTTGTATATAGAACTACACACGGCATGATTCCTGTAATACCAGGGATATGTAGGCAATTCAGGAACTAGGGTTCGACCTCCATTTTTTCAAATTACCTCATTCGGTCAAAATTGATCATCATTTTCTTTACCCGACAAACTCTTTCATCATTCCCACGTAAAGAGGAGCAGCTGTTGATACCCAATTTTGCCCTCATATTTTTCAAATGATATATATACTTTCAAAACATCATTTTTTGCATCATTATTTAGTTTACAAATCTGCACAAGCATTTTCTATAATTTTTCATAATTTTAGAGCTTTAAAATTTATTTTTCTATATTTAAATTGCTTGAATAATTATTAATTACTCCTTCAAATTATTTTTGTGATGACTTAGTTACCTAAAATTATTATTTGCACCTATAATACATGTTTTAAATATTTTTACTTCATTTTATATAATTATATTAGCATATTTGAGCTATTTATCTAATTTTGCAATAATAACCTATATTCATATACAAATGCTCTTTATTTATACTATTTGTGCCAAAAAATAGCATTTTATATTTTTATAATGCTAAATCTATTTTTAATCATTTTAGTGCATAAAATATTTTTTACTCATTTACTAATTATTTTTATAAATTATTTTGCTAAATTATATGTGTTTAAAAAGCAGGCCTAATTTTTGAGTGATTTTTCGGACCAAATTGGCCCAACACCTTAGCCCAGAACCTCAGCCCAAAGCCAAATGGCCTTTCTTTAAAAAAAACGACCTGGTCGGGACCCGTTTTGTATGACCCGCCACATCTTCCTTCAATCTTGGTCGTTGATCTCAGAGATCAACGGCTCACAAGCCACCTCCCCTTTTAAATCCATTAAACCTAAATCCTAACCCCATTACCCTCCACCTCTAAACTCTCTCTGTCTCGCCTCTCTCTGAAGAACCCTAAGCGCCGCCCTTCACCAATCCCCCTTTCTAATCCCGTTAGCCATGGGATTCTCCCATTGTTTACTTATCATATTAGTGTTCCTCCGCTACTCGGTGTTTCTTCATGATATCACTTAGTACTTGCCTAAATATGGCAAGTACTACCTCTCATATTCTAAGTCGTCCAACGTCAATCGCCTAAATTTGGACGATATCTCGTCCATATGCATCATGGTCAGGCTATATTGAGCCCGATTAGCCATGATTTTTGGCCAATCTTCGATTTCTGTCGAATAAGGGTTCGGAATTTTGTACTTTTCCCTTTACCCGTTCCATTACTGATAGCATGTGGCACTTTCTTTCCATATTTATGTTTGATTGATTATTTTCCTCGTTTGTTCGCTTGATTCCTATACTATATAAACCCTTCCACATTCCCCTTTAAGTCAGACTTTTTTTATCTCGGATTCAAAAAAAAATCAAAGTTATTACTCTATTGTTCTCTTATTCTCTTGTTCTATACTCTCATTCTCAGTCGGTTGAAAGCCAAGGCTACCGGATTTTGATTTTTCAACTTTTCTTGGTGCGAGCACTTCCCGGGGTTTATTCGAATCCCTTGGGAACTCTGATGCACTAATATTCTGGATTCTCGCTCTTTGATTGATATTCAAAGTATTGTGGAGTTGGTTCTTTCTTGTTGTCTATTTTTGTCAACTGATAACTAGTAAGTCTTTTGGCTTTACAATTTTGTTCTTATGTGTTCACGAATAGTAGGTCCAAAGCCTCTTGGGCCATAGGCATGGGACGGGTAGTGCACGCGCAGGACGCGACCAGGAATTAAATTAAAACGCTTTAAGTAAACAACTTCAACATAGTAATCGGGTAGCAGGAGATGATAGTATGTGCCCCGCTGAATAATATGAGCAACTCCTATCTAAAAGGAGTTGCGAAGTATTATTTATGTTGCAGGGGGTGATCCTTTAGGCTAATAAACTTAGGACCTCCCTCCTTTATATGTTGTTGTTAGATCTAAATAGTTGTACCTCCCTATTCAAGATCTCTTTGTAATAATATTCTTAGATTTTGTACTCTCTTTTCTTACTTGACCATATAGACTAATCCATATAATTTAAGTTTGGTCGAGACCCACAGTTATGGACCTCGAGGAGTGCCTAACACCTTCTCTTTGAGGTAACTTGAGACCTTACCCGATCTTTGGTGGCGTTGACTAGTTAAAATAGAGTCATTTGCAAGATAGGTGCCCTAAGGCACCTTAAAAATCGTTAGGTGGCGACTCTCCTCTTTTAATAACCTTCTTTAAAAGAGTTGTCACGTATCGAAGCCCGCTTTCGCGAGAAAGAGAAAAAAATAGGGCGCGACAACAATTATTAATAAGACCAATGGCCTCACATGACCAATAACAATAACTAACATAAGAATCAAGTACCATATACGTACCTAAAGGCTGTGATGTCTCAGTCTGATCCTCCTCCAGAAGTGGAAACAAGTGAGGATACCTAGTCTTCATTTCTTCTTCATCTTCCCAAGTCATCTCCTCCACATTATTGTTAATCCGAAGTAATTTAACCGAAGTTACATCCTTAGTTCTTAATCTCTGAACTTGTCTATCTAGTATAGCAATGGGAGTTTCCTCATATAATAGTTGCTCTATAACCTGAACATCGTCAACTGGAATGACTTTAAAGGGATCTCCAATACACCTACGGAGCATAGACACATGAAATACTGGATGTACAGACTCCAATTTGGAAGGCAAGTCTAACTCATATGCTATTTGGCCTACTATATGTATAATCTTATAAGGTTCAATGTACCGAGGGCTAAGCTTTCCTTTCTTACCAAATCTCATAACGCCTTTCATCGGTGATACCTTTAGGAATACCCAGTCATCTACCTGAAACTCCAAGTCTCGTCGTCGATTATCTGCATAGGACTTCTGACGACTTTGAGCTGCTAATAGCCTTTCCCGTATAAGCTTAATCTTCTCAACTGCCTGTCGTACCAACTATGATCCTACTAACTTAGTTTCCCCAACCTCGAACCATCTGATAGGTGACCTACACTTCCGTCTGTAAAGTGCTTTGTATGGAGCCATCTGAATGCTGGAATGATAACTACTATTATATGCAAACTCAAAAAGTGAAAGATGATCATCCCAGCTACCCCTGAAGTCCATCACATAAACCTGTAGCATATCTTCCAATGTCTGAATAGTACGTTCAGCCTGACCGTCTGTCTGGGGATGAAATGTTGTACTAAGACTTACCTGAGTCCCCAATCCTTTTGTAAGGACCTCCAGAAATTAGCTGTAAACTGAGTACCTCTATCTGAGATAATAGATACAGGGACACCATGAAGTCGTACTATCTCCCTAATGTAAAGCCTTGCATAATCCTCTACTGAATAAGTAGTCCTGACAGACAGAAAATGGGCTGCTTTTGTAAGTCTATCGACAATAACCCATATAGAATCGGTCTTACGTTGGGTACGAGGTAAACCTATGATGAAATCCATATTAATCACTTTTTATTTCCATGTCAGAATCTCTATAGCCTGTAAAAATCCACCGGGTTTCTGATGCTCAATCTTAACCTGCTGACAATTAGGGCACTGAGCAACAAACTCTGCTATATCCTTCTTCATTCCGTCCCAGCAGTATATTCCCCTAATATCATGATACATCTTCGTCGCTCCTGCATGAATAGAATAACGAGAATAGTGAGCTTCTCCAATAACCTGCTGACGCAACCCTACCACATTAAAACACATAATCGACCTCGATATCTGAGGACTCCATCTCCTATAATCTTAAATGGTGTATGCTCCTTTTGAGGGGATGTATCTCTGTAATGATCTAGCACAGTATCCTCATACTGGCGTTCCTTCATTTCAGTTACTAAAGAGGATGTTGTCGTGTCCTGAATAGTAACTCCGGTATCACCTGAGTCCAGTAATCGAACTCCAAGACTAGCTAGCTGATGAATCTCATGGGCTATCCCATACTTCTCTGGCTGTAAATATGATAGGCTACCCATACATCTACGGTTGAGGGCACCGGCTACTACATTCATCTTTCCTGGTGGTATAAAATATCAACATCATACTCTTTTAGTAGCTCCAACCATCGCCTTTGGCGTAAATTCAATTCCTTTAGATTGAAGATATATTGAAAGCTCTTATGATCCGTATATATATCAACATAAATGCCATACAAATAGTGCCTACACATCTTTAGTGCATGAATCACCGCCGCTAACTCTAAATCATGGGTCAGATAATTATTCTTGTGCTTTCTTAGTTGTCTTTAAACATAAGAAATTAATTTTCATGGTCGTTCTGCCACTTGTTGCATGAATACATGGCTTATCTCATTTCCCACAAATACTGAAATTTCCTGTAACTCATATGATCTCAAATATCATCTTTTGATTATTTTTTTTCTTCCCGTTCATTAGCCATGATAGGTGCCACTTTCTTATGGAGTGCATACAATGTTGTTGTGAGACTGTTGTTACAAGACCATTTTTTCCTTATGTCACTATACTTAAGTTGAAGCCTTCTTTCTTATTTCCTCAACTAGTCTTTCTTTGTATTACTTAAGGAGACCTTCTGGCTCTTGTAAAGTTACGAGCTTGTTATATTGTATACCCGAAGGAATTTTTGATGTTCTTACTCGCCTACAAATATCCTAAGTTATATACCTCTGTGCCCTTGTGCTCGTAGGGTTACTTCTAAAATCAAATTTTGATTGTCTTCTTAGTGGCACTCTCTCTTATTTCCATAACACTTATACGTTACCTTTAATTACTCCAACTCCTATCTGAATATTTCTCAAGGATTACGATGTCATCATATTTGCGAGACTGAATTCTCCTATGTTGGGTTTCTCTATGTTTATCTTGCACAACCTGCTGATTTGTCTATATCCTCTTGTTTAGCCATGGCTAGGCTTTTCCAGAATCAACTACTAACTACACGTTAGTCCATTCTCATAGATATATTCTGCGTAATCTCTCTTGGGTTATATCCTTTGTCTTAACTTACCTCGCACACTGGCTCCTTATGTATCCAGTGTTCATTTGCACTTATTTATCAATAACATCTAGTGATGGAACCCTTACTGCCTCTCCCCATCGTCATGCTTACATAATGTTCTAGAGTCGTATCATATCCGTATGATCTAAATAAATGCAATCTCATTCCTTTCGCCTTTCTACCACATTCTTCCTTTACTATTCCATAGTTACCTTAACCACATAACTCCGACTTAATACCATATCACACCATCTTCCCCCTTTAGGGAAGTACTAACATTTATTGATATGAAGATTTACCTATAAATGTTTTAACTCTTCATATTTGACGTCTTTTCACATCTTCACGGACTCTTACTTACCTTGTGGTAACCCTTCTGTACCAGGGATAATTTAATTTCTTACATACTAAGGTGACACCTAGTATAACTGGCACACTTAGTCCCTTAAGCTTAACTCTGTTCACATCGCTTGTTTTAGGGAAGCATCTTCCTAAATGACCTTTAAAGGTTATTCTTCTATTGTCCATTCAATTATCACCGGAACACGATCTCTGAAATTCTCATGATGTCAACTATTATCAAATCCTTCGGTCCCGAATTCATGTTCAGTTTATCTTATTCACTAGCCCATACTAATTTCTATTACTCTGGAGGTCAAACGTTTCCTTGTGGTAATCATGTATGAGTCACCAACTCATTTCTCGAAATGGTGACATGACTTTATGGCTTGTACTCTTTTATTGTCTCAAGGCATGTAACTTCTTGTATTTTCCTTCACTTGACTATAGAATCTGTAGTCCTGTCATATTTTGATTTACCGTTATCATCTATTTATCACATCTTACTCATAATGCTTCATTTACTTTCTTCTTATTCTCCTGCTAATATTTCTGTCTATCACCTTATTATAAACATCTCTTCAAAACATTCTTTCACTTTTAGCTCCCCTTGATTTAACTCACTGGCTCTTCGGGTTGCCTAACACTCTCTCTTTACTAGGACGAGAACCATACAAAGGTAAATATTTATCCATTCTAGTATTCATATCTGATTGTACTATTCTAGAGTGCACCATTTGGGTGTATCACAAGGAGAACCATTACCACGTTTGCAATATCCCTCAGAAATGTGAGCAAATGATAACAATCCATCCATAATTTTGGGTTATTCTAACCCCAGTTGGATGATGATATCCCATCCTTCTCTTAAATTATATCTGTTAGCTCCCACAGGGCATAACTAAAATGGGTGTTGTCAAGTGAATATATCTTTCTTATTGTTGAAAGTAACTCAGAATGCTTATATTTCTCTGCCTGAATTGTAAATACAGATAATCTTCATTAACTGGGTATCTCGTATCCTTCTTTACCTAGCTTCTTTTACTTGTTGAAACTTGTATCTACCTTCTGATTCTCTCGTTGCTTTTTACCATAGGGGTAGATAAATATTCATGCCTTAGGGCTCCTTATCAATAGACTCACACATCGTAGTACACACATATCTACTAAAGGCCTTACATTTACTCATCATAAGTATGACGCAAAATCGAGTTCCTCTGACTCAACTCTTCCACAGCCACATTCAATCTTTTACCAACTGTCTTTCTAGATGTAGATGTCATTGTATAACGAATAAAATAGAATTTTAGGAATTTGAATTTCTTACAGTTGAGCTCTACCACACGATCTAGAGTAAGAAGAAAGAGTGACAGTCCTAAATGCCCTGTAGCCTCCTGCTTATAAGTGTGGTTCACAACACACCCATAAACAAGACTCTACTAGACACGGCTTGTAGACTCCCTAGGACAGAACTGCTCTGATACCACTTTTGTCACAACCCAAACCGATGGGCCGCGACGGGCACCCGGTACCTTACTCAACCGAATACCAACATAACGTATCTTTTTGTATCATGCTATCATGGGTAAATGAGACGGAAAGGCTATCGTAGGATAATTAGAATAAAACATGTAATACCAACTTGGGCCTATAAGACCAAAATGATCACTCGTACACTAAACATAGGCCGACAAGCAATACAATCTTTTACGTACATGGCATATGTATACAAGACTCTAAGAGTAGATAAATACCATAAAGGTCGGGACAGGGCCCCGCCATACTAAACAATACACGTCTGAATCATACTGACCAAATAAGTAACTCCGGAGCAAATGGAGCGCACCAACATATTCCGTTGAGCTGATAGCCTACTTGGAGAACTCTCAAACTGTCTATCAGGACCTGCGGGCATGAAACGCAATGTCCCCGGACAAAAGGAACGTCAGTACAAACAAAGTACCGAGTATGTAAGGCATGACAGTAGTATATAAAAGACATGAAAGAAACATGGAGTAAAGAACTCAACCTGTAATTCTGAATAGCTCTACCAATCATGAAAATTTATAATGTCATGCACGTGCGTATAAATTCCATACCATGCATAGCTATATGCGTACATAACATCATCAAGCCTCTGAGGGCATCCCATCAAATCATCTCAGCCACTGTGGGCAAAATCATCAATGAATACCAGTTGATCAGATAGTAGTGCGTATACAATGCCATAATGTTTTCCCATATACCATATACATATAATATACGCGTATATAACGCCATATGATCATGGGTCAATGTACATGTATACATGAATGAAATGCATAAGAAGTACGTTAATAAGATTTCTCAAAATGTCATAAGATCACTATGCCTTTGATTAATATCATGAAATAAACTTTATCAACTTGCGTATTTTTCTGAGACTCATGAACATGTGATATAATAATAAGACACGTGGGGAATCAAGAATATAGACATCCCTAGTATTTCTATGAATAGAGTCATTTATGAAAGTTGCATATTTGCTCGTTTTGTTTGTATCGTACGGATCATGCCAAAGGGAAAGGAGGGATAGCCTTAACATACCTTAACTCCGTTGAATCCTTAATAACTTACAAGAAATTCTTCAAACAACTCAACCCAATATACCACATCATAAGGAGATTCAAAATCAGTGTTGAGTAAAGGCTAAGTCCGCAACTCCAACTAGTAGCTCGTTTACGTAAATTTGGGCAGCATCTCCCCTGTAACTAGGCCCTACTCCAATACCATATACCAATAACAACAATAACAACATGTAAGCATTATTTTCCAACCTTATCTCCATCACAATATACCACAAAATAGCCCAACACACCCTAATCACTTCATACATAAAACGACAACCAAAGTAGTGTCAAACAACTAAACAAAATGTAACGACGAATGACCAGCTCACCATTCCGTCATTATGTGGTGTTTCTCCACACCACTTGTCCTCCAAAACTCCATTAAATAGTATAAAAATATACAGCCCAAAGACAACACGAAACAGCCCACAA
Source organism: Nicotiana tabacum (assembly GCF_000715075.1). Lineage (NCBI taxonomy): Eukaryota > Viridiplantae > Streptophyta > Magnoliopsida > Solanales > Solanaceae > Nicotiana > Nicotiana tabacum. The sequence continues at coordinate 2,083,916 of NC_134096.1, forward strand.
AACAGTCCACTATAAGTCAAATAACTCGAACTCACGGCTTCCGATCATCGTCCTGTGAGTTCTAACTATTAGGAAACGAATTTATCAACATTCCTTGATATTTAAACACTAAAATACATATAAAGTACACGTTTTATTAACTATGAAATACCTTCCAAAACTCAAACTACAAAGAAAAAGATAGGCGATATAGCGATACTTACGTCATAGGGATCATTTTAATGTGAACGCTTCTTGATTCCGTGCCCGGGATGATAATCATATTTAAATCTCTTGCAGAGAGCTTAAGAGTAAAGTTAGGGGTGTTATTTGGGTGTTTTCTCTGGAAAAATGGAGAAAGAGACGAGATGTGATGTAAATATTCCTTTTTTTTAAAGTCAAAAAGGTGCTACTTGGCACCCTATGATTGTCCCTTCTTCCAATGCTTATAGCTTTTTTTTCCGGATGTTGTATGAATGAACGGTTAAGAGTGTTAGAAACTACATTCCAAGACCTTCAATTTGGTATATAATATGTCCCAAAAAGACCTCATATAGCACCCGAAATTTATTTTTCAAAAAGCTATGTTACAAGGTAAATCCTTAGTCGTCGCAACTTTAATCCAATTTTTTCCAAACTTCATATTTTCTATCCAAACATCATATATAGCCATATTATGACTTTAAAATCATTTAAATCATGATTAACAAGTCTCATATTCATTACGTCACCTTGATACGCACAAGGTGTAACAGGTATTCATCCCAACCAGAGTCAAGATTGTGCCCATATGAATCCTCATACCTGTACGGACTAGAAACAGAGTGAGACTTTTAAAAATATGAGCCATAGGAAGAATACATACCTGCTTGACAGTCAACCCATAGATGATTTCCACCGCATTAAAAACACATAGCAGACCGCTGATAATATTAAGTTGCTAACTCTTGAACCGTTTTCTTAGGCTGGTTGTACTCCATCTTCATAGCATTTAGAGTTCAATATCTACACTATCTTCTCCATCTTTTTAGGTGCTACAAAACAAATCTTGAAAAGAAGTCAACTAATAAAGAAAATAAAATAGAAAAGAAAAGAGAAAAGAAAAACTAAAACCTAATTCCTGAATTAGCACTACAAACTATTTCAAACACTGTTGATTGCTAATCCCCGGCAACGGAGCCAAAATTTAACGAGCTAAAACCACAACACAAAAGTATGCTCTCTAGTCGAATATAGTATAGAAAATATAATATCGCATCCACATGGATTGGAGTTAAACAATATTATTATAGTTTGTAGTTAGATTGCTATCCAAGATGATCGGAAATTGAGAATTATGTGAATTAAAACTAAAATTAACTAAGAATCTAGAGCTAATTGACTAATGACAATCAAACAAAATTATCAAGGAAGATATCAATGGGAGAAAATAGGGGTTGATTGGATAGGTGCAAGATAATTGTCTGAGATTTAACTCTAGCTAATTCACTCCTAATGTTCAAGTGAGTCTCTCAAATTCACTCGATTATTAGGTCAAACGTTTGGTAGAAATTCCTATCTAGATTAAGTCTCAACCTCACAATATAAACTAAGTTAAGTTCAGTGAAGATATGCAAGAATTCGTAATGGATTAATCTTTAGGAGAACCTCTTTCGATTATCCTACTAACTAGGTCTAAATAATAATTCAACTAGCCTCTTTCGATTACTAAGAAGAATAACCGAATTCAACCAACAAGATAATGCAAAACATCACAAATTATTCCTCTTTCGATTACATAAACATGTGAATATGTATGCGATAATAAAAATACCCAAAACGATTCAATAGATAAAACTAGAGTTAATATCCACAAACAATTCTCAAAATACCAAATCCATCAATCCCTAAGGAAGAATTACTCCATGGATATGGAGAAATTCATCACAATTATATTTAAGTCAAAGGAAAACATAAAACATCCAAACCCTTATCTTGAGTGAGGATGAATGGTGAAATCCTAATGCTCTTGGTTCTCCCTTTTCTCCTTAGCTTCCTTAGGTCAATATTCCTCAAAATAATATTTTTTCATGTATATATACCAAGTAGGGTAGGGTCCAAACAATTACACCTTCTCCTAATCTAAAAAGGACACTTTTCCCGGACAGGACGTGCGCGGCCACGCACCTGGAAGTGTGCCCGCGCACTTGGCCGCTCACTTTTCACACTATTCTGCCATATATGTGATGTCAGTGCGCGGCCGCGCACTTGTCACCCTGTTCTGTTGGGAATTTGAAAAACCATAAAACATGAAAGTTGTATCCCTTTGAATTATATTTCCAAATATATATTGTGGATCCCAAAGGGAGTTCTGAGCGAAAGGTTATGTGTATTTTACTAGACAGCGCGCAATATGCCTGCTCGATTCTTCGTTCGTTCTTAGCTATCATCCGTTAATCCCCGAACATGATCCCGGCCTAATTCCTTGGTATTTTACTCATACTTCAAAGCTCCAAATCACTTGAATTCATTCCATAACATCTACATAGCTCGGAATTACTCCTACAAGGTATAAAACACACAGTTAGTGCAAAACACAAGCGATTAAAGCTCAAACTCAACTAAAGTGCAGTAAATCGGAATGTAATAATTGACTAAAACATGAGATTATAGCCAACCATCATTCGTCATCTTCGACCGATGAACCTAAGTCTGCAAGAGCATCGGCCTCGATGTTCTGTTCTCGAGGTATATTTTGCAAGGTCCATTCCCTAAATTGATGTATAGTTATCTGTAGTTTATCCAAGTACCTCTGCATTCGGTCTTCTCGGACTTCAAAAGTCTCGTTAACTTGGTTTACCACGAGGAGGGAATCACACTTAGCCTCTATGACCTATGCTCCCAAGCTTCTAGCTAGTTCGAGACCTGCAATCATGGCCTCATACTCGGCCTCATTGTTAGTCAATTTTGTAGGTCTGATAGACTGTCTAACTACATTATTTGTGGGTGATTTTAGTACGATTCCTAATACGGACCCCTTCCGTTCTAAGCATCGTCCATAAAGAGGGTCCAGACTCCCGAAGATGTACCCGATTTAATCAATAGTTCTTTTTCAACCTCGGGTACGAGGGCCGATGTAAAGTCAGCCACGAAGTCCGCCAAGATTTAAGACTTGATGGCAGTTCGGGGTCGATACTCAATATCGTACCCACTGATTTTTACGGCCCATTTGGCCAATCGAACCGAAAGCTCGGGTTTGTGCAAAATATTTCGAAGAGGATAAGTTGTTACAACACATATTGGATGACATTGGAAATATGGTTCTAGTTTCCTAAAGGCGCTTATTAAAGCAAGCGCTAATTTTTCTGAGTGTGGATATCTAGTTTCGGCCTCACCTAAGGTCCGACTAACATAATAGACAGGGAATTGCGTACCTTGTTCTTCTCGAACCAGGACCCCACTTAACATTATCTCTAAGACTTCCAAGTACAGTAAAGTTGTTCATCCACTTTCGGGGTGTGAAGCAGCGGCGGGCTCGATAAATACCGCTTTAGTTCCTCCAAGGCCTGTTGGCATTCCGGAGTCCATGCAAAATTGCTCTTCTTCATAAGCAGCGAAAAGAATCGGTGACTCCTATCTGAGGATCTCGAAATGAATCGTCCTAGGGCAGCTATCCGGCCCGCCAGCCTCTACACAGCCTTTACATTATAGCTTTGATTTTATCGGGTTTGATCTCGATTCCCCAATTGGACACCATAAAACCAAGAAACTTGCCCGAGCCAACCCCAAATGCACACTTTTCGGGGTTGAGCTTCATATTGTACTTCCTCAGTATATCGAAAGTCTCATGCAAATGCTTTAAATAGTCCTCTGCTCGTAGGGACTTAATTAATATGTCATCAATATAAACTTCCATTAATTTTCCTATTTGTTCTTCGAATATTCGGTTTACTAGGTGTTGATAAGTTGCATCAGCATTTTTTAGACCGAATGGCATTATATTATAACAGTAGGTACCGTACTTAGTGATAAACGAGGTCTTTTGCTGAGCCTCCGATTTCATCTGTATCTGGTTGTACCCGGAGTAGGGATCGAGAAAACTGAGAGTCTCGTGGCCGGTCGTGGCATCGATCATACGTTCGATATTAGGCAAAGGAAAAGAATTCTTGGGGCATGCTTTATTCAGGTCTTTATAATCTACACATATTCTAAGTTTTTTTCCCTTCTTAGGGACTACCACTACGTTTGCTAACCATTAGGGATACTTTAATTCCCGAATGGATCCTATTTTGAGAAGTTTGGTTACCTCGTCCTTGATGAAGGCATGTTTGACCTCGGACTGGGGCTTTTGTTTTGCTTCACCGGGCGGAATTTAGGGTCCAGGCTCAGTTTGTGAGTGGTAATTTCTGGTGGAATCCCTGTCATATCGAGGTGGGACCAAGAAAATCAATCCATGTTAGCTTTAAGGAAATGAATAAGTTTTTTCCTGAGCTCGGGGGTTAGCCCCGTGCCCAGGTATACCTTTCGTTCGGGATGATGCTTGAACAGTGTGACTTTCTCCAGCTCTTCGACCGTTGATTTGGTGGCGTCGGAGTCATCGAGAATTATGAAGGATCGAGGGATCCAGTAGTCGTCATCCCCGTCGATCCCTTGTTTCTGCAATTGGGTCGAGGCTGGTGTCTGTGGTTGCTATTTGGCCTCCTGCTTTCCCTTCGAATCTGATCCCTTCGTTGATGAGAGTGTCGATACCGGTATCACTTCATCGACTGCAAACATATCCTTGGCGGCGAGTTGTTCCCCGTACACTGTTTTGACTCCCTCCGATGTCGGGAACTTCAGAACTTGGTGAAGGGTCGAGGGTATTGCCCTCATGTTATGGATCCAAGGCCTTCCGAGTAGGGTGTTGTACCTCATGTCACCCTCGATCATATGGAACTTTCTTTCTTGGATGGTCCCGGCCAAGTTTACTGGCAAAGTAATTTCATATTTGGTGGTTTTGCTTGCCATGTTGAAGCCGTTAAGTACTCGGGTTGCGAGCACAATTTGATCTTGTAGGCCGAGTTGTTCTACGACCCTCGATCGAATAATGTTGGTCGAGCTACCTCGATCAATCAAAACACGTTTAACTTGAATTTTATTCATAAGGACAGATATTACCAGTGCGTCGTTGTGGGGTTGTAAGATCCCCTCTGCGTCCTCGTCATTGAAATACAAGGTCCCTTCCGGTACGTAGTCTCGAGTCCGCCTTTCCTTCGTGATCAACACCTTGGTGCGTTTGAATGCGGGCCCCTGAGGAATATCGACTCCTCCAACAATCATGTGGATCACGTGCTGCGGCTCTTCTTGCTCATTCTGTCTATTTGAATCTCTGTTCTTGAAGTGGTTTTTAGCCTGATCGCTTAAGAATTCTTGAATATGCCCTTCGGTGAACAAACGGGCTACCTCTTCCCTCAGCTACCTGCAATCCTCTGCTCTATGACCACGGGTGTCATGATATTTGCACATTTGACTAAGATTTCTCTGGGCCGGATCAGTCTGTAGAGGTCGGGGCCACCTGGTGTCTTTGATGAGCCCAATGGCCGATACAATAGCTGATGCACCAACATTGAAGTTGTATTCCGATAGTCGTGGTGCTTCTTTGGGTTTGACATTTCTGTCGAAACCACTCTTACTCATGAGCCCTCAAGAGCTCTGTCCTCGATCATTTATTCTATCAATTCGAACGGGGTTGCGTCCAGGCTCATTGTTTCTCCAATCTCCACCATATGGCTGATATCGATCTTTGTTTGACCGTGGTTCCCGGTCAATATCCCTTTTAACTCTGTCGATGGTCATGTTTGGATAAACGGATCCGGAAGGAGCCCCCAACTAGACATTCTCAACCCTAATCTTTTACTGGTACCGATTATGCACATCGGCCTAGGTTACAGCTGGATATTCGATCAAGTTCTGCTTTAACTATTGTGAGGCTACCGAACTTCGTATGTTTAGGCCTAGAGTGAAAGCCTGAATAGCTCAATCGTCGGCGACCGAGGGCAGATCCATACGCTCCATTTGGAACCGAGATACGAACTCTCTGAGCATCTCGTTGTCTTTCTGTTTTACTTTGAAGAGGTCCGACTTTCTAGTCTCGACCTTTATCGCTCCAGCGTGTGCTTTAACGAAGGAATCTGCGAGCATGGCAAAAGAATCAATAGAGTTAGGTGGCAAATTATGGTACCATATCATCGCCCCCTTTGATAAAGTTTCTCCGAATTTCTTCAGTAGTACGAACTCAATCTCATCGTCCTATAGATCGTTCTCCTTTATTGCACATGTGTAAGAAGTGACATGCTCGTTGGGGTCGGTAGTTCCATTATACTTGGGAATTTTTGGCATGTGGAATTTCTTCGGAATGGGCTTAGGATCCGCGCTCGGGGGGGAGGGCTTTTGTACAAACTTCTTTGAATCCAAACCCTTCAAAATCGGTGGTGCCACCGGAATTTGATCAACTCGGGAGTTATATGTTTTCACTTTTTTGTCATTCGCTTCAATCTTCTTCTCCTCAGATTCAATTCTCTTTGTCAGCTCCTCGAACATTTTCAAGATAGCGCAGTCGGTCCCTGACTCATTCACATTTGACCTCCCCGGCACTGGTTTGGCCCTGTGAACAACTTTCTGTGATGGCTCGGGTTCGACCCTACTTGGTGCGTGATTCTGATTTTGAAGTTGTGCTATTGCAGCTTGTTGAGCCTGCAGCATTTCAAATATTATTCGAAGGTTGATTCCGCCCTCTTCGCCGCCCTATGCATTCTGACCGTCTGATCGAACGTCTCTACGGATGCTATTTTCGGGGTCGACGCCCAGATTTGCATTCAGGGCAACATGGGAACTGACGTCGATGGGGTCTGCATCTGGTATTCCCTCAAGGTCAATTGGAAGCACTTTGTTTCCTGGGGTGGCTATGTTGTCGTTTTCTCCATGAAAACCAAGGCCATTGTCGATGTCTGTGGGTATTGCTCGAGAGTTTGACATGCGGATCCTGGAATCAAAAACGCTTACAAGAACAAGTGTAAAGCAGTGTGTGTGTTATGAAAATTAGCACTAGGAAATCACTATTATCCTTAGCCACGGTGGGCGCCAAACTGTTTACCCTTAAAATCGGATAACAATTAAATTTGTAAGTGGTTTTAAGGATATGTGATTTCACTTGGCACAAACTGAGAAATATGAAAATTGAAGTTAGAAATTAACTGTAAAATAAAGCAAACCGATATATCATACAGCTTTGTTCCTTGAGCTAGGTTGCCCTCGCACCAACTAAGTGTATTATTGAAGAGTAAGAACTGAACTGTTGAATAAGAGAGCTTAAGAGAGAAAACGTAATATATTACTTTGTTATGCGTGAATCTGTGCTTACAAAATGATTGGAACCCCCTTTATATAGTAGAGGAGTTCTACATATGGTACAATTCTAAATACAGAAGAAAATCTCCTGATTGGCTAATCAACCGGTCTTGACTTGATACATGCCGAGATCTCCGCCATAATCCTCGCTCGGTCACGGATTCCTCGGCTTTCTGTTATTCGACTTAGCAGGCTTCCTTCGATCTCGCTAGATCTCTATCTTTCTCGGTCTCGACCTTAGCTGGTCTCGATCTCGATCGATCCCTGAATCACGAGCTAGGCAATATTTATTCATGTAACGATCCAATATAACTTGGGATTGAACCTCGGTCTGTCACCCCGGTCTCGATTAACCATACAAAATCGGGCAAGGCCGATTTTGACCATATACATTTATATATTGAAGTTAAAATTTCCAAAAACTTTAAGAACTAGGGTCAACCATAAAGGAATAGATGTGAATGTTGATATAAGGGGCAAAGGTACACTATCCGAAGAGGGGTATCTTTTATCTAAAAATTATACTGTGTATATAAATAAAAATATTAGGTTTTAAAAGTATATAACATATACTAAACACCCTTTGTTAGAAAAAAAATTCACTTTTTTTCTAATTTGAACACCTTGCAAAAATTTCTATCATCGCCACTGGTTGATATACATTATTTTTCAGCTGACATTTTCAAACTATGCTTCGCAATTAAGGGCATACACCTTTTTATTTGTCTTGGAGCCGTTTGTTTGGGCGAGGTGTAGTAAACCTATTGAATGCCGAGTCTTTCTCTGCAAGAACAGCCACATCTAGGGACCTATTACAGCACACACGCATGCATGATTTGAGTGAAAACACCCTGGTTTATTCCTTGCACTTTCCAAATTCAATGCATGCGTAATGTGAATGGGGACTCTATTGTTCTCATTCCAGCTCACTAATGGATGACGTGGCACCACACACGTAGTTTACCTTTTTGAGGCTGCTGTCATCGTGTTAGCTTCATGTTTCCTAATCAGGTCCTTAATTTAATCAATCTTGTCATCCTATTTCGGCTTGCTAATGTTTGTCTATAAAAAGTGAGAGCTTATAATCTTCGTTGTTGGGGCATTGAGATAAATTAAGGTAATAAGATCACATTCTGACCATTGCCTAATGAGTAATGAACGTTTCTTTTTCTCATATAATTGAACGAAACTTATCAAATTAATGATTCTCTGAAAATCTGGTTCAGGGAATGCCACGGATGCATAGACTTCTTTGTTTAATAATTAAAATTGGAATGGTGCCAATTTGCTGGTATGGAGTAAATTGGAAGAAATTTATGAAACGCGATGCTTTGTTATTGCCTCATCCAACAATGAATTTGAGTTTAATTGCCTCTGACCTAGTTCTTGTCATCATACGAAATTAGCATTCGCCTTCTATGAGTAAAACTTTATTCTCTTGTTAGAGGCGGACTCAGAATTTTAACGTGCGATAAAAGTATCATTTTTTTTATCAGTATCCCCTAAAGACTTTCAGTGTTCAGTATGCCTTTTTAGTCTTAGTCAAAATAGGTCATGGGCGCGTCGGAACGGTCGGTAGCTGCCTAATCTCATCCGAGAGTTTAATCTCTTTACTCCTTATTGTTTTTTTCAAAGAAAAAAAGCATGGTTCGGTTTCATAAGCAGTGACAATTGCCCTATGAAGACTCGCTTTTACTACGTCTCTGGTGGGTTCCCTTAACCAAACCACTACCTATCAGTCGTTGGCTCGTTCTTCAACAGGCACGTGGTCAGAACTCTGGCTGCTCCCACTGCTTGAGAGCTTATATTTTATCATAATTATTTTTAAGATATAGACACATACATATACAAAATTTTTATCGAAACTTACAGGTCAGTTATCCCTCATTGTTACAAACAGGTCTGCCTTTGCTCTAGTAGATTCTCATATGCTGAGATAGTCCAATTAATCTAGATGATAAGTGAATGATTTATGAGACTATCGATACCTTTTATTGAGTCAGTCAATTCTGTGGCTTTTATCTAGACTGTCAGATATATCATACTGATAATGTCGTCTTAACCGGTATACTATAATTGATTTTATATTGTGAAATTTTTTGTGTTTTAATTCAGAATGAAATAATGAGTTGTTAATTATGACATCCTCTATCAAGAACATGCATGCACGTGAAAAATGTTTTTAAGATGAGATGGTGGGCGCAAAGAAGACAAATACGACTAGTCTGGTTTATGCATATGCAAGTGCCCTAAATAGAACGAACGGTGTCGGAAGAGGTTATCGTGGCACAATATAGAGTCATAGAATTGAGGATAAGATAGTAAGGTATTGTCATCTCACTGTCTTTGGTTTGGGATCACAGGTGGTATCGAATATGAACGGGTCGAAAATAAATAATATAAAAATAGATAAATTATCTGACAACGAAAATACTTATATGTAATCTACAAAAATAATTTTGTATTAAAAGTTTTCAAAATTTCCGACCGATTTCAGTCGGAATATTTGAAATTATGATTTCTCGCCCAAGGCAATTGGGTTTTAATATAATAAAAATTATATATATTTAATTTACCAACTGAAATAAGTTATAATTAAATATTTCCGACCGAGTTCGGTCGGAAAAAATAATTAAAATATAAATTTAATAATATACCCGACCGAAGTCGGTCGGTTTTTGTCAACCTTTATATAAATAGCTTTTAAATAAATAATATTTAATACTTAATTGATATATATATATATATATACATATATGTACATAATATTTAATTGATTTAAGATCCTAAATTTTAATATTCAATATTTAATATCGAATATAGCTTATATATATATATATATACACTATACTGTATATACATATTATATCGAATGTAATATAGTATAGTATAGTATATATATATACTGCGTGTATAGTATATAAGTTATATTCGATATATATAATAAAGTGTAGTATAATATAATCTACAAAAATAATTTTTTATTATAATTTTTTAAAATTTCCGACCGATTTCGGTCGGAAATACAATTTTAAAATAATTAAAATATAAATTTAATGAAATTACCGACCGAAGTCGGCCGATTTTTGTCAACCTTTATATAAATAACTTTTAAATAAATAATATATATGTCATGACCCCAAATTCCCTCCGTAGGAGGTCGTGATGGCTCCTAGTCTCTAAGACTAGATAAGCCTATCAATGATCCCTATTTTCAACTATAAATACCCCATCATTCTTTCATTTTTTCTTACAAAATCATCAATCTATCACAATCTCTCTCTAATTTTCTTCTATAATTGCTACTATTGTTTACTTTATTGTTACTAAGTGTATAATATATAAGCTATATTCGATATATTTATATATAGCTTATATATTATAGATTTACAAAAAATATATTTTTATTAAAATGTCATCATAATTTTATTCACTTGAAATGATCTTTTATTGATTTATGGAATCCTTATTTAATACACTCTTTTTTCATAAATAAAAAAAACAAATAATAAAATGGCTAGATTAGTAAATAAATATTCATGGGAAGAGAAGTAGTGGGTTTTTCCATGGGAAAATAATTTTTTATTAAAAGTTTTCAAAAATTCTGACTGATTTCAGTCGGAAAATTTGAAATTATGCTCTTGTCCCACACCGGCTGAAAGATGTGAGCTTTTCCATCTTATAAGTTGAGTTTTGATGCCATAGAATCCAACAGCTATGGATTAACAAAAAATAAGCAAATATAGAAAGGGTTGTAATTAGTGCTTAGTAATAAGATTTAATATTCTATATTTAGAATTAGAATTCAATAAAATGATAATGATAGTAATATATAATAGTACTAATTAGTAATATAGTAATAAGATATAATATTGTGGGGCTATGATATCTCGAGCTGGGGCATATATATGCGATACAAAAAATATATATATAGAAGATTTTCTAAAATGAAAAATATATTTAAAATTCCGACCGAATTCGGTCGGTATTTGAAAAATAAAAAATAAAAAATTAATTAATACCGACCAACTTAGGTCGGTATTTGAAAAATAAATAAATAAAAAATTTAATTAATACCGACCGAAATACCGACCGATTTCGGTCTGTATTTGAAAAAAAATTAATTAATACCGACCGATTTCGATCAATATATGTAGTTTGGTTGTCAGTTAACGCGTTGAAAAAACCGACCGTTTTCGGTCGAAAAATTTTAGCGACCATCATTTTTTCGACTAATTAAAAGCGGTCGGAAATCGGTTGCTTTTTCTCAAATTCCGATCGATTTCGGTCGGTTTTCCTGGACGAAATTAGCCAGTTTTTTAGTAGTGTATGGATATTCATATTATCCATGGCTTCTTGAATATGATCGCTTTTGGGAGAATTCCTAGTCTCCCAAACATGAGGAATCCCTAATTTGAGGTTTTACAAATGTAAAAGTTAAACTCATTAGTTATCCATTGGTTATCTATTTTCTAAGTGGATAATATGGTTCTTATTCATATTTGACTCATTTTGATAACTATCCAATTCATTTTTTAATGGATGATATAGGTGGATAATTATTTTCTTGTAACCATTTTGCCACCCCTAGTCCTAATAATCCTTCTGTTTTCTTTTACCATTTGTATTTTTGCGCTTCCCTTGAAAAAGTATTAATTAATTGTTTATGTTATTAAATTATTCTTATTTAATGATACTCTGAAAATCTAAATTTAACTAAGAATGCTCCAACTATTTTGAAAAATGATTACTTAATAATAAGTGTAAAATTAAAGAGAAGTAATAAGGCATGACATGGTATATCTGCAGCTTGGCGAGGACATGACCCTAGATAGGAGGGTATAAAGATTAAGAATTAGAGTAGAGAATTAGTAGATAGTCGAGCGTATTTCTTTTCCTTATCAGTAGCATTAATATTATTCTCGTATTTGCTTGTAATTAGATTTCTATTACTACCAATTGTTTCTTTTGTTTCGATTATCTTATTATCTTGTTGTTGTTTTTGCATATTGTACTGCTTCTTTTCCATGGCTTCTCCATTATTGTATTTTTTTTCAACAATGTTGGGGGACTATGCTTTTCCTGAGCTGAGCTGTGAGTCTATCGAAAACAGTCTCTCTATCTATACAAGGTGGATGTAAAGTCTGCGTACACATTATCCTCCTCGAATCTCATTTATGAAATTTCATTGATTTTTTTTTGTTGTTGTTGTTTTTGTTGTTATTGTGAGGATAAAATTTAAGGGGTTTGATTTGCTAAAATAAACAAGTAAAGAAAAAATCTATTGTTAGTATATTGTACAAGTAATGAATGGATAAGAGGAAGCATATTGTCATGACCCGCCACATCATCATACCACGTAGGTGCCATTTGGCATATATTAATGTCATGTGGAAGCTTACATATGAAATAGGCTAAAACATGTGGGAAGGTTCTAGAGAAATATGGAGATTTCTCATGCAAGACCTTAGAACCCTATGGAATTACTAAGAAAGTCCTTAGAAGATTCTAGCTATGTAGAATATTCTAGAGAAGGGACTTACTTGTAAATAATAAGGGCCTTATGTAATAATTATTATTTACTCACTAGCCCCTATAAAACTAGTATATAAAGGGGGTTATCCATTAGTAACTTATCAAGGAAAATAATCAAGTTCTCTACGATAAAAAGCTTCCTTAAGAAAATTTCTCTTGTCTTTCTTATCTAACATTCCCTTAGCGATCTTGAGTGTAGTATGTTAGGCTGACTTGGCACAGCAAGATCGTGACCGAGTTGTGTAAGATCGTAAGCAAGTTGTCAAGTGTCGCACGTGCGCTTAGTTCAAGACTAAGGACGTGACAATGTGGTATCAGAGCAAAGGTTATGACTAAAGGAATGTTAGAAAGAATACAAGAGATTGCTAGAAGGAAGTTTTGTATGGAACCATGGTCGGAATTACCAAGGGCATAGTACTTGCAAAAGGGACCAATGTGAAGGTCCTAAGAGAAAGCAGTATGGCGGTGCACGGGATGCACGCGAGGTGGCAGACTTACTTTGGAGGTGGACAAGTACTTTGAGGTAGTCAAGGAGGATGACGAAGTTGCTAAGGTACGCAACGCCTCAATGTACTTGACCGAGGTTGCCGCGATATGGTGGCGTCGAAAGTGTACTGACATGGAGAAGGGTCTATGCAAGATTGAGACATAGGGAGAAGTTCAAGAAGGAGTTGAAGAAGCAATTCTACCCGGTGAATGTGGTGTATGAAGCTAGGCGGAAGCTAAGGGAGCTCCGACACATGGCCACAATTCGGGAGTATGTGCGCGAGTTCACTACCTTAATGTTGCAAATCCCGTCGTTGTCCAAGGATGATTCCCTCTTCTACTTCATGGATGGGTTGCAAAATTGGGTAAAGCAAGATCTAAGAAGACATCAAGTAGCCAACATGGACGAGGCCATAGGGGTAGCCAAGTCGCTCGTTGACTTCAAGATGGAGCTTGCCAAGTCCAAAGAAGGCAATGCCGAGAGAGGTAAGGCAGATCATGACAAAGACAACGGGAAAGGCATAGCCGAGGTATATAAGGGAAATGGCAAGGGGTCATCCCATAATGGAATGGGGTCCAAGCGAAACGGCAAGGGGCCGAAAAACGGTAGCGAGTACGTGCCTAAGGGAGGGTGCTACTTTTGTAAAGGATCACATCGGGCAAATGAATACTCATATTTGGGGAGGCTTGCAGCAATGATCGGGAACTTTGCTCAAGCACACAAGGGTGAGACAAGAGGGATCGCCTGTATTGGGAGGATGCGCTTGGAATCTAAGCCGAAAGTAGGGGATTCCAAAGCCTATATTGGCGCCAAGCAAATGGAGCATGGTGGTAGCAAAAAATGTTGGGCGGGCATAGTTGAAGAGGATGGCGCGTTATAAAGTGATGGCACGCTATCGGACTTAGACGAAGCACCAAGCGGAGGGGTCAAGTTTGCCAGTAAAGCTATGACCACGGAGGGCAGCCAAATAGGGAATGGAAGCATGTACCCGATGCTTGAGAAGCTGCTAGACTTGGTCAAGTCATGAGATTTAGGCCAAGAGCAAGGAGAGGCATCCGATGGGCGGAGGATCGAGGCCATCATTGCTAGCCGTCCAAAGTACAAACAGGGCAAGAAGAAAGGTGACAAGTACCTTGTGACATGGGAAGGCGAACCGCTCCATAGAGCATCAAGGCTAATGGACAAAGATCTCCGACGACACCAAGGCGAGGTGCGTGCGTACGTGTCGATGCTTTGTGCCGAGGGCGGCACAAAATTGAGTGGGGGATAGTGTCATGACCCGCCACATCATCATGCCTCGTAGGTGTCATTTGACATATATTAATGTCATGTGGAAGCTTATATATGAAATAGACTAGCACATGTGGGAAGGTTCTAAAGAAATATGGAGATTTCTCACAGAAGACCTTAGAACTCTATGGAATTGCTAGGAAAGTCCTTAGAAGATTCTAGCTATGTAGAATATTCTAGAGAAGGGACTTACTTGTAAATAATAAGGGCCTTGTGTAATAATTATTATTTACTCACTAACGCCTATGAAACTAGTATATAAAGGGGGTTATCCATTTGTAACTCATCAAAGAAAATAATCAAGTTCTCTACAATAAAAAGCTTCCTTTGGTAAATTTCTCTTGTCTTTCTTATCTAACATTCCCTTAGCGATCTTGAGTGTAGTATTTTAGGTTGACTTAGCACAGCAAGATCGTTACCGAGTTGTGCAAGATCGTAAGCAAGTTGTCAAGTGCCGCACGTGCGCTTAATTCAAGGACGTGACGGTATGCTATATGGGACAACACACGTTAATCCAATAGATAAGTGTATTATTGAAGTCCAAGAAAGTGATCGGAGACACAATTAATTTGTTAAGGTCAAAATACCTGATTAATTGTCCATACCATGCTCTCAGGCTCGACAATTAGAGGATTTAATGGATCATCAAATGACGTTTCAATATCCACATGTGCATGTGATTTATGAGGTATTAATTCACATGCAACAAATGGTTGTCCTCCTATATATATGCCACTGATTTAGCCACCTTACTTGACATTCCTATGAATATGCATGTGTTTCCAACTCAGATCATCGGACAAGAGAGGATTACTCAACTAGTAAACACCCTTCACCTCTAACCCTGAAATTGCACCATACAAATATGAAAGCAATGAATATGATACATATACTCAAATTTATCACGTAAGCATATCTGGTGTCACTTTAATAATTAGCGACTAAGGTTAAATTGCTTTGCTCGGTGTACCTCAGAGCTCAGACAACATTGGTCATTTTAGATGCAAACACTTTTGAATTGGTTCTCCCTTTTACCTTTCAGCTCTCCTGTCTTACTGAAAATTGGCAAACCCTTCTGTTTTTGGCTCCCCATGGACCAGAAATGCTGCACTTGTGCTTCATTCCAATCCAAACCCATACCATTCTTTTATTTGCTCTTTTTCTGTGATTCAGTGAGAGGCCAAGAGATGAAAAGAGAATAGTGGAAATTTTCTTTTCTACTGGAAAGATCGCACGCCATTCCCGAGTATTATTTTCAAAAGAGATCGTTCTAGCTCCAGTTGGAAGTTGGAATTTGAAAGTAGAATCGGACATTTCTCACCCAACAGAAGGAATATATATAATTTACACTGGAATTGAGATGTCAAATTCCCGGTCAAATGATACAGAAATAACTACAATGGCAACGGCTGTAAATTAGAAATTTGACCAAACCTTGTCGCGCCCAAGTGACTTCTATCATTGTGAAGAACAAGTACTTCCAGTGTGCCTGATTCTCTCAACCAGGCAGCTACCACCGCTCCCGTGGATATAAACCTTCCGATATTACACTTGGCTATCTGGAACGGTGCACCTATGCTTGTGAGCAGGCCCTCAATCGCTCGTTTCAGGGCGCCATCACCTGTAATCTTGCTATGCTTGCCCCAGCCAGTCAAAATGCTGCAAAGGACAGTTGAATATTTCATGTATATCACTCTTATAGTTTGTCCAACTCTGGAAAAATCTAAGAGCGTAAGAGGAAATACCTCAATATCTTTGGTAGCTCATGGCCTCCATACACAATAGACCTTATACTAAGCAACCATGCGTGGACCATTGCACATGCAGCCCCTGAAGACATCAAATGCAGATCCAAGCAAGAAGTGGACCATGTGTTTTCCCACACTTCCCGGCGTTTTCCTTCAAGCACAACCAGTTGAGCACCTTGTTTCTGTGAAAAAATTAAATTAGATCGGACACCAAATACCCAGAGTCAGTGGTAACTATTTCACGGTTAGAGAAAAAGATGATTCTATACAGTCATGACACAAGCTAGATATGATATCATTTCTGTGTGTGCTTGCTATATTATTTCAACTCCTTTTTCTTAAGGAAACTATATCTTTGGATGTGGAAAGAACCAGTTCGCACATAACCAGTTCGCACATAACCAGTTTCAATTAGGATTCACTTTTTTCCTTGTTCTTGCTCCTTGAAGAATTTCACAGTTAAATTCAAGAAGTGCAGGGGGACGCAGCAATTTACATGTGGTTCAGTAGTTCGAAGCATGAGTTTTGGAATGATGCGTTCTTTCGCAGCCATTTTCACTATTAGGCAAGGAAGGCCGTGCTGTTAAAGAAAACCACATAAGCCACAATCTCGTCATCTACAAAGAGAAATTTCACTCTCCCTTTTCTTCTCTTTATGGTCGTGATACTTTTCAGGGAGATCACTACCCTTTGTCTGACTGGGTTACTTTAAATCAATCTTTAGAGCACAGTTCCGAAAGTATAGTTCAAGGTGCCGATAATTCATCTTCAAAAATCATTCTATCTCTGTTTGCCGCCTCAAGCGAGCACTTTATGGCCTTAAACAAGCACCCAACCTATACAAAGGGCTATAGCTGTCCACTATAGGAGCTTTCTTCTAACAATCCCTTATTTGGTATGTCACGAAATCATGAAGCGAACTCGTTCTATTCAATATCTATATGGGGGAAAGAAGATCGAAAGCCATTGAGTAGTGAGACTTTCTTTTCCAGAGTAGTCATAGAAAGAGAATCGAGGGGTCTGCAGGCATGAGTGCTCAGGTACGCCGTCAGTCTAAATTCCTAGTAGTCTTTTTCAGTTGTATTTGAGAAATTTTACTCAATGTTTTCTGCTCTTTAACACTCCAGTTGTTATGTAGCTGCAGTTTTACCTGACCAAAATGCCACAACATGTCAGTCAAAGCATTGTAAAAGGCAGATGCAGTTGAAGAGTCCATCTGCTTCACTTCATTGAAAAGAGATAGAGCTTGTGTCCATACACCTTCCTGCTGACCCATGAGAAGTCCATGTGCCACCCCATAAACTTGATTATCAAATAGGCGAAGTTCTTCGAGTAAGAGCGAAGCTTCATCAAATGAACTGCACCGGCTGCAATTATATTTAAGTCACACATCATATCTACAAATCCATTCAGCTTTATGATAAACATTTGAATCAATCAACTACATTGGTATTCCACAAAGATGCTAAAGGTTTTTAAGTAGCAATTTGTTTTAGCACTCCTTGTGATTTTGGAGAGAATAAACTTTGTTTGAAAAAAAAAAACTTTGGCAACAATAAAAGAGCCTATCCATGTTCACACCCGCTGCATAATAACCTAGTTCGAAGCTAGCAACCAGAAGGAAAGGCTCATTAAAACAAAATAAAATGTTAACAAAAAATCATTGAAACGTCAAATAGTGCCAGATGAAGCCAGAGTTTTTCCACCCAATGAGCTGCCTTCTAAAGTTGAATTAGATAAACATTTATGTGATTAAGCGCAATTAAAATGTGGGCTTTAGCGATGAAACGTGCAATGAAGAAAAAACAAAAATAGAAATGTAATGGATGAAAATGTAAGTATGTAACTATAAACACAATCAACAATTATTTGGATCAAAGAATGAAAAAACTGTGATTAAGCTATATATATGTTGTTGTGCCTTAAAGACAAAACCCATTGGTGAAAGTGTGCACGCCTTAGCACCTTGACGCCCTCATTGAAGCGCCAATTAAGCGTAGGCGAAGCACAATCTGGGTTTCACACAATCTAGGTTTCACGGAGCTTCAGCGCTTAAGCGCCCTTTAAGCGAGTCTTTAACAGCACTGGATCATACTAGCACTCACATAATGAAAAGACAGTGCATTAAGGAAAGCACAATTCAATGTAAAGCATGGAACTAGTAAGAAAGAAAATTATACCTGCAAGCATTCAGGATTGCTGAAAATGTGACTACATTAGGCTTTATTTGTAATTCATGCATCTTATGGAAAACACCCAAAATACAGAGCAAGTCCTGTTTTTCACCATTAGTTTTCTTCCCGTTAGCTGTCTTTTGAGCAGTTAATTGCTCAAAAATCTTAATGATATTATCCTCTGCAGTGCATACCACCTTACTCTCAGGAACAATGGATACAATCTGTGTGACATTATCTGATCCACAATCATTGCTTGTTGATTCACCAAAAGCATTGATTATAGAATTGTATGTAACAACATTTGGTTGTATCCCTTCCTTGGTCATTTCATTGAGCAACAATGAAGAATACTCCACGAGGCCTTTCTTACACAAGGCATCAATAAGTTTGCTATAAAAAACGACATCTGCCTTCAGACCTTGGCGCTTAAACTCCTTATAGACCTCCACCGCGTCCTGATACAAACCTCCTTTCAAATACACACTGATCAACGTAGAGTACGTCAATAAGTTAGGTGAAAGATTTTCAGCTTTCATCTCCGCAAACAACTGCTTAACCTTAGCATACCTTCCCTGTTTGCCAAACCCATCCAGAAGAGCATTGTAAGTGACAACATCTTTCTTAATTCCCATACTCTCCATCTCCCTGCTAACACTAAGAGCCTCGTCAAACTTTCCCAAGCTAGCATATATAGCAAGTAAAGTATTGTAAGAAACCCTGTCCAACGTTATGCCTGCACACTTCATCTCATTAAACAAACTCAACGCTTTGTCTAATCTCCCCGCCTTTGCACACCCACGAATCACAGTACTGTAAGTAACTTGGTTGGGCAAGATATTCTTCGCGTGCATCTCAGACATAATATCAAAAGCAACATCTACCTGCCCCCCATTGCAAGCTACGTCCAAGAATGTATTATACGTGTATATATCCTGATCAATTCCTCTATAAACCATCTCATTAAACAAACCCCTCGCGGTCTCCCATAACCCCGCACCACTACAAACAGCCAGCAGCGAATTAAAGGTAATCCTATCAGGTTGCACCCCATTTCTCAGCATTTCATCAAAAATCTCCGACGCCCTCTTAAAATCAGCACCCCCTTTTCCACAAGCATCGATCAACGCATTATAAGTCACTAAATTAGGCTTCAAGCCGGAATCTTTCATGGTCTCAAAGACTCTAATCGCCTCGTTACAATACCCACTCTTTGCATAAGCGCCAATCAAGGCAGAATAAGCGTAAACAGTATTACCATAACCCTCATTCACAGCAGTTTCAAACACTTTTTCAGCTAACTCAACTTTACCTGATCTACCAAGTATACTAATCATTGAACTAGCTAATTTACCTTGCTCATTTCGCCTCCTTTCGCGACGAACAGCAAATTCGAAGCAACGCATAGCAGCTAACCACTCCCCTTTATTCCCCAGCTCCCTAAACAAAAACGTATAATCATCAGAACCCAATAGCTTTGACTCAAAAGTCAACAAAACCTGGTCCAAAACGGCGCCATTTTTGCTAGCTTCTGTAAGAGCCTGCTCAGCAAATGAGGAGTGGCGGCTGGTACCAGAAACCCTGGGCCGGTTAAAATGCATCTTGGAAACGAATCGGGTCGAACGGCGACCCGAAAAATCTGCTGAAAAATCTGATCTTGAGGAAGAAAGGGATAAAAAGGAAGAGTTTTGGGAAGGTGGGGGGTGGGTGGTGGCATGGCGAGGGTGCGTGGGTCGGTTTAAGGAGACTTTGTGGGGGTGGTTGCGGGGGTGAGGACTAGTAGGTTGGGGTGGGGGTGGTTGAAGAGGGGGGGTGGGGAAAGACATGGATCTTTGCTGATGAGCAAACTGGGTGGTATCATGTTGAGGTAGTGGGGTGGTGTATTGGGGGGCTAGGTGGGGGTGATTGAATTGAGGAGATTCTAGAGAGAGAAAATATATATATATATATATAGAGAGAGAGAGAGAGAGGGAGAGAGCTGAGGGATGAGTGTTGCTGTCGGATTTTCGGACAGTGTAATCTTACCACCTCGTTTCTCTCTCCTCTTACTCTGTTTTGTCCGCCGCTGCCGGCTGACCGTACGGCTTCTTTTCTAGCTGTAAGCTTACATGGCATCAACTCACCACATATATATATATGAATATAATAAAATAAGGAAATATTTGCGCTTTTAGTCCCTAAAATGTCAAATAAAGTGTAATATTTACCATTATAATTTCTGATTAAGCACATCTAATCTAACCTTCAATGAATTGATATATGCAGTTATGCACTTCTTATCCTTTCTGTATGCTTATCTTTAATAATTTAACGAATGATTAAATGTTGAACATTTAATTATCAATGTTTTATATCAAATTCATATAATTTCTCTATATTCAAGCTCAATATAAGTCTAGAAATAGTCTAAATATCACATATTTTTATGTAAAGGGATCAAAATTGCATTGTTCAATTAATAGAAGGTTAAAAGTTCATAGACAATTATTACGAGAATCAAAATCAAAATTTATTAATGAGCAACGGACCAAATATACAATTATCCTCGGATAAAAAAGATAATACAAGCAAAACAGGCTCGTTCTCCTTGTAAATTAGTAGGAGTACTTGTTAGGAAACCACCTGATGGCAAACTCAGTTAATTATTTTATTAATTAATATTTTAAAATTTTAGAAAGAAAAGTCAAACATTAATATGCTCCTTGGTCCTTTTCAAGTTACTGGTTCACACTTAAGAAAATGAGTTAACACATTTACATTTTAGTGTAAATTTACGCTTTCTTATTTTTTAAATTAAGTTTATTAACTACATATTGTACTATATAAAAATAAAATTCTTATAAATAGAAATTATTTTTAAAATCTAAGTAAAAAAAAGTTGTTTAACTACCCCGATCACAATAATACTAAAATAGTACTCAAAAGTCAAAAGTTCACATATACTCTTGTTCGACCATAAGAGAGTACAACAACAATAGTGGATTTTTGGGAAGTTAGTGTGTACGCAGATCATATTCCTACCCTGGGTTAGAGGTTATTTTCGGTATAATCTTACTAGTGGGGTCTGGGAGAGTAGTGTGTACGTAGATCGTACCCCTACCCTGGGGTAGAGAGACTGTTTTCGATAGACCTTTGACTCCCTCCCTCCAAGAACTTCCCACCTTGCTCTTGGGGTGACTCAAACTCACAACTTCTTGATTGGAAGTGGAAGGTGTTCACCACATAGCAGAGGAAAGCAAACTTTACAAGACTCGTGACGGGAGGGCTAACACAAGCATTAGAATAATTAGGAGATTTTCTCTTTTTAAACATTATTCTCATAAATGATAGCAATCTTTGTTTTACTTTTTTAGCACCTTCACTTTGGTAAGTACATTAACTAAGTAATTCTCTGGTACATCAATATACTTCTACTACATTTTCTTTTCCCTCTCTCTTCCATAGTTTTTTTTTCTGTTCCATAAATAATACTTACCCAAATATATCAAAGATTCTGAAAGAAGAATATCTCAAAAATAGGTCCCTCTTTAATGAGGTTGCACAATGGAAATTTTAGTATTTTATTATCTTTAAGTTTTAAACTTTTTTGTTGTATAATTTTATTTTTACTCAAAATATACCTTTAATATATTTCAAGTATGCTATATGTGTGATAACTTATAATGTAAATATTCCATCAATATGCCATATATATTTTTTCTGTTCCACAATAATACTTACCCAAATATATCAAAGATTCTGAGAGAAGAATATCTCAAAAATAAGTCCCGCTTTAATGAGGTTGCACAATGGGAATTTTAGTATTTTATTTTCTTTAACTTTTAAACTTTTTTGTTGTATAATTTTATTTTTACTTAAAATATATCTTTAATATAATTTAATAAATTTCAAGTATACTATATGTGTGATAATTTATAATGTAAATATTCCATCAATATGCCATATATATTTTTTATATGTATTTTATACCACATATATAAATTATATATATACACCATAATACATGTAAACAAACAAAATATACCATACATAATCTTTAAAGTTGTGTATTTTATACTTTATATGTACCACTATTATATAATTTATCACATATACCATTGTAATAGAAAATATATAAGAACCACTAGTCAAAGTTATAACATGTTAAAATAATATGTTATTATCCAAATTTAAACTCCAAAGAAGGAAACGAAAAGAAGAATTTTGCATATACAAAAAGAAAATAAGAAGAAAG
The DNA here is from genome assembly GCF_000715075.1 of Nicotiana tabacum. Lineage (NCBI taxonomy): Eukaryota > Viridiplantae > Streptophyta > Magnoliopsida > Solanales > Solanaceae > Nicotiana > Nicotiana tabacum. The sequence goes on from NC_134096.1 coordinate 2,106,728, forward strand.
GCATTAGAAAAGGGAAGACAAAAAATCTGAGGGAAAAAATAGGAACAATTGCTATAGTTTTGCAATGGGGTTGATTCTTGTCCGGCTGAATTATTTTAAATGTAATTAACTAATGTTGCTATCGTTTTGCAAATTTTCTTTAAATATTGCCTACTTATGTTTTTTCCCCTAGAATTAGACCCGTTAAATAGGTTGACCCAACCCGAACTCGTTGACTCTTGGCCCATGGGTCATTAATCGGGCTGGGCCGATTCAATTTCTTATAGTGGTTAATCCGGATTTGACCTATTAATCAAAATATGTTGACCTTGGACCATAACCCCGGCCCTAATGGGCCGAATCCAATTTAGTTAAAAACTAATAAATGGTAAAAATTTCAAACTTTGTACATATATACGAGCTTGAAATTACTACATGTCCCTTAAGCCAATTAGAATAAAAATAAAACAAAAATCATACTTTATTAACATTAAAACTTGAGAACTTTCTATAACTAATAGTCTTTAACACATGGAATTCAACTATTTCGACAAGACACATCATAGTGTATGGTACTATATTCGTCCGAGCCAATTGACCCATGGGTCAGCTACCGGTTCAGCCCTAGTTTATCAAAAAAAAATTACGTCACCAAAATTATTCAGACTAAAGAACCGAAAGAACATAAATTTGCCCTTTTTCTTTTGGTTTCATTTTTCCTCTCCTTCAATACACTTGCAATACACCAAAAAATAAAAGAAAAGAAAACAGGGACAGTTTGCTCTCTTTTTATTACTATTTCCAATTTTAGCAGGAAGAGAGAAAAGCAACATGGATTTGAATGTCGCTGTCCTAACTAGAACGAGATGAGTTAGTAGTTACAAAGGCTAAATGTGCATAGAATCACAAAAATGTAGTTACTGGAACTATCCAAAATTGGCAAGGTTAAATTGTCAAAATTTGCAGCACTAACAGCTAACAAGTGATCATCATCCGCCCTATCCGGCAACAATATTTCAAATTTAGACGTAGAAACGTCCCAAAAAAATTGAACTTAGCTACTTAAGCCTTCGTAAGCTCATTGTCAGTTTCTATCGTAGTAGACGTTGTTGTGAGGAGATCAATCGATCAAGAAATAAGAACTATCTCTGCTCTTAGATCATATCACCTACCTAAACATCAGAGCTATTGCGCTAAAACTCAACCTTCAAGTTCCTATATAATGGTATAAGTAAATCCTCAGTATGTTTTCTTTCTCACAATTGGTCTTTTCACATCTTTCTTAGTTGCAGCTGATACTGATGCAGACATTCCCATCATGGTTTGGTACAAATCCTTCAATCTGCAAGTAGAGTTACAAGGAAATAGACATTATTTTGTTTCATTTCCTGTGCACTAAAATGAAACTAGAAAGATAACAATAGATCATTAGACGAGAATGGAAGTTTCCCAGATACCTTGGCATGCCAATGAAAAGCGCAATCACAGAAACTCCAACAAACAGAGGGTATACAGGAGCCGGGGCTAATTCCTGGAATCGTGGAAGACAGACGATAAAAAGAATATTGATTTCCAGTAAGTCGCCAAAGCAAAAATACATTTGTCAGACAAAGTAAAAATACCTGTTTCTGGTGATTGAAATCGATTGTGTACTTGAGTGGGCCCACATGAATTTGGGTATGTTTCTCTAAATCAACCTCAATAACTTCTGATTCAAATCTGTGGGTACTTTTAGGCAGAGATGATCTCAGCTGCACAAGGTGCTTACCCTTCGGCAAGTCCTTCACCTGGAAAAAGTTTGAGAGAGGCAGTGGGAAGTTGTATTCAATCTTCAGCGGGTCAGAGGCAGACTTGATTTCCACCTGGAGATGTGAATTAAATTCTTTGATTTTATGCCCTTCAACATGGCCACTTAAAATGGTACTCGCTGGCTGTTCAAATACTATAAAATCCAATCCCTTATAATCCACAGCCCTAACCTGCAAATTATATGAAGTTCACACGTGCAAAATACGTCAAACAACTATGCCTTCCAATACAGACATTAGATAAAACTTGCTACTACAACTCGTATTTCTAACTATAACTAAACATGAAAGAAAAATGAAAATATTAAGTGTACCAACCTGAATGGTCATAGACTGAGGAGATGCACGCTCGATCATAGATCCGCCATTTGCAACTTTCTTTGCTACTTTGATCACATAAGTAGTGTCAGGTAGGAGTCCTCTCAATCGATAAAATCCTGTTGAATCTGTTACTGTCTCCTCATAAAAGCCTTTTGACTCCGCTCGAGCTTCTACTGAAACACCTTCTTTTGGTTGACCGGACAAGAGCGTAACTACTCCCATGGCACTGTAAAGAAGTCAAACCATCTGAATCCCAACATAAAATGGTGACGATATTGCAAATGACACGTCAAATATCTTTTCTTGCTTGTAGCTGCTCAAGAAGAATTTTCAGGGGTCTAAAGCTCTCCATATGTGTACTTAAATCTTATACACCATGTCTTACATATATCAATTTAATGGCAAAGGATACTAAGCAATGGTAGAAATTTTATTGAAGCTGGTCATACCTCACTTAGTTTGTCATATGATATTAGAGAAGTAGCAAAGAGTACCCAAAACAAATTCCCTTCATCAAAGAACTAGCAATAACAGTACAACTATGATACATGCCAAACCTTTCCCCATTTCTCCTTTTGTTGATTTTTTCTTGTTAGTTCTTCATTTGTCCTCAGTGCATCTCAAGCACGTCCACTCCATAGGTGGAGATTTTAGAACATTTTAAAGGATGGACAAATTGAAAATTGATACGGAGAAGATATGAATGACCAAATATTTACTACTATATTACGATGTCAAACAACCATTTATTAACGCTAATGCATAATGCTAATACTTCTCAGCGTTTATTAGATTAATTAGGTGAGTTCAAGTACACAGACGATCAAATGAAAACAAAATACAAACTTCTCATGTCATTGCATGTCCTGCCATATATTATTTACTAAATGTTTTTAAATTTCCTTTTTTCTCTTTTTTTTTAATAGCTAAGGAATCCCCGATGGCCAGTGAGGCATGGTTTGAAACTCGGTGGATAACAGGCCTGCTCCTCTACCCCTCTCAGCTTAAATACAAGCCTTCTGTCTGCTACGGGGTTCGAACCCGTGACATGCGCCTAACCCACACATCACGCCTTGAGCTCTTACCACTAGACCAAAGGCCTAGAGGCACAAAAACCTTCATATTTAAAGGTTATTGATTGGACGGAAGCATCCAAGTAGATTGGAACCCGCATGTTTCAAATAATCAAGATCTCACACAACTCACTAACATTAAAAGCTACGACATTTGTGCAACAGAACATTCCCTGTATATATACCTGTATGCAACGCGGGTTGCATGAAAGACAACTTCCCTTGACTCTCCAGAACCAAGTTCAATTGCCTCTGCTGGAGGGGAGAAAGCATATTCCTAGGCAAACATTAGCAATCATTCCCTCATTAGAGAAACTAATACAATTGTAATATGGATGTTGTAAACAATCAAACAGATCATGCTCCTGATAGTTATTGGGAAAAAAATCATCATTTAAGATAACCATACGAATTCACAGTTTGCTACAGGTTATAATACCATAATGACAATAATCACAGTATCAGAATTAAGCAAGGAAATTATTACTCAAATGCAGACTCATCAAAACGATCATGTTGGAAGATATACCAGCATCTATATCCAAAGACAATAATAGAAAAGCTGTTAGTTTAGAAATAAAGAGTAAATACCTTAAGCAAAGGTCGGAGATAGAAACTCCCTGGAAACAAGTCACCAAACACGAAAATCCCACCAACACCTGTTACCGTATTGTTCCTGTAACCATCTTCTCCACTTAATGATAAGAGAACTGATGGAAAAGGCTCGTTTGCATCTTCTCTAGAATATATACGCACTAAAATTTGGCCCAGTTTCTGACAAGAAAAGGAATGAGGTCCAACTTTCTTTACATGATAACCAGGCTGTAAATAAAAAAGGAAATGTTAGGCAGCTCCACTAGAAAGAGAAAAGAAAGTCCACACAACCTTAGTAGGCAAATAAGCTCCAAGAAGGAATAGCTGACAGCTTAAGTTTGAAAATGCAATCAAGGATAACCACAGCAACAAGAAAGAAAAAATTTGCCAGCAACTCTCCTGATATCCACCTGGTTCTTTTTTTATCAAGTAAAATTTTCATTAATGATAGGGCCAAAACAATCGTGCCCGTTTACAAGAAGTACACCAAAAAGATACTTGTAGTCTTATTTTGCCAATAATGCACATATATCAAAGACATCCATACCATCAGTACAAATGCACTGTATATCACTCAAAAACAAAAAAAATAACTCAAAAAGGGATGAAGAACCTATTAAACAAGCTGAAGATGCTATCGATCTACGATTCTACGCAGCCAAAGCATTATGAAGAAACAAGAATAACTCAGGCGGTTGGAGTGTAGTCAAGAGCATTCAAACCTTTGAAGCTTCAATGCTATAACTTATATCATCATATAGAGGCCCTGCAACAAACGAGCCATCTGTCCCTGTGGTAATTTCAAGTGCTAATTCATCTCGCTTGAGTGGAGCACTTTGGCTGTCTCCTGCAGCAATTATTTTGACCACGACATCATCGAGAGGGGGAGAAACTGATCCTTCTATATACATCCCAAGACGACCAGCAAAAGGAGGAATTGAAGATTGGCAGCCATCTTGCATCACGGCAACCTAGAGAAAGTGGGGAAAGACTTCAAAACTAAGAGTAGATACATAAAACTACTCTGATAAAAATTTGCAATTCCACATACATGCTGCTGTCTAGGATAAAATAATATCTTTTTTCCGCCATCATCCCTGCAACATGTAACAACAATTAGAAATGCATGAATAGCTAAATTATTTAGATACATAGCTAAACAAAAGCAGACTTGTAGTACAACAAAAATTATTTCCTCTCTTTTAAGGAATAAAATCAATCACAGGATTTAATCAATACATGAACCTCTATTTAGGCTAGGTCATATTCTTTGAAGTTCCTGATCAAAATAAGTATTTTCTTTTTTTTTTTTAAAAGAAAACCGAGAGACAGAGAGAACACGGAAAGGGAAAAAAAGACAGAGAGAGAGAGAGAGAGCACAAAAAGAATGAAATTTAAATGACTGAGAAGCATCAATAACGGACACATAATTCACACACCTCGCATCTCGAGGAACAAAAGTAAATTTCCCCCCCGCACTAGCCCACATGGAAAATTCATAGACTGCCGCACTCAATTGATCAACTCCATTAGGCACAAGTTTTGACGTTAGACCACCAACAACAGAACCTTCACTGTCCAAAACGCCCAGTGGTATGTTATCCGGCAAGCCCTCGATGCTACTAAATGAGCTTGACTCAACATGGATATGACCCTTCAAAAGATAGCTCTCCCCTTTCAAATAGATAGGCTATAAAAAACAAGAAAATAATGAGAACATGGAGATGATACCTGAAATCATAGAATAGAATAATTCAACCCCAAAAGAATCATACAGATAGGCTAGATGTGTCAATTATCACAGAGGAACTCCCAAATGAAATACATGAATTTGGAAAGCTCAGTTCATGCGCTCCTGGAGATTCTACACACACGTGTTGAGAACCCTTCTGCAATTCAAGAACCAGAAAAAGAAAATGAGCTTCTCGTGTTAGTTAAGAGATTTAACTTTTTGAGCTAGATTAAGCCAACCTTGATGTTCAAGTTCATTCTAGAACCATCCGGTTGAGTCAGCAAACCATCCACATCATGGCTTGAGATTATGTTGACCCAGAATCCTTTTTGAACAAAATCTACCCCTTTAACATCTTCAGTGCCAACTTCTAAATTGATAAAACTCTGCTCCCAGCACCATTTATCTTCTCCTGATGATATCGGATAATTGTTTTTTACCTGAAAATAAGAACATAATCATCAAATGGAACACCACAATGCATTGCCAACTAATTGAACAAAGAATAGATAGATGCAATATAGATTGTAGTTTTCAGCTAGACTACTTCTGGCTACAAGAATTTCTTTAAAAATGAATACAGTACATGCACTACTTAATGCAGAAATAGGCAAGAACTATCTCCTATTTACTCCTGCATAAGGTCAACGACATGCCTAGGCAGAGGAAAGGATCCCCTGAAATCCCTAAACAAGAGAAAGAAATGAACTTCCTTGTATATTGAATTCTACACAAAGCATTTTTCTTGGAGAAAGGGAAAGCACGAAAGAAAAGGTCATGGAAAAACGCAAGTGAAAAGAAAATTTCATTCCGTATACAACCGCCCCAAACAAATAAATAATATGTATATATCAAACTTCTGCCAGCTTTTTGTATGCTGCTAGCTAACACAGCAATAAAAATAAAAACATATACTCATGCGAAAAAAAGATCAGAGTGGAGAATGCATCGCTGCTGTCACAAAAATAATAAAGCCAGAGAACATCTTAGAGGACTACGAAGTGAATTTCCAACCAACGGACGCTATACAGGCAAAAAAACAGAGCTTAATTTAAAATAAAAGAAAAACACAAACCTTTAATCAACAGATATAGTTTTTCTTTTTTCTTTTTTCTTTTTTTTGCCAACGGGAAATGGGGAGGGGGGGTTTACAAGGTGGGGAATCGAACCTTCACCAAGAAGGTGAATATTGTGGTCGTCAACCAACTAGACTACTAAGATTCCCCACAAATATAGTTAGCTAATAACAAGGGGGATAAAAAGCACTGGAAAAGACATTTTGGCGATCTAAATAGAACGAAATGCAAAGGGTCCTAAAACAGGATGAAAAAAGGACGTAGAAGTGGATGTTACCTCGACCCTGTATTTGCCAGGGAGAATATTTGAGAAGAAAAACTCATTACTCTCATTTGCCAAACCAATTGTCTTCATACGTTTTCCATCCAAGCGCAGAAGAGTAAGAGAAACTGAAGAATCACATCTATCTTTACAAACAACAGAGCCATGTATACTAACTTGTGCCTTCAGAAAGAAAAAAAGAGTGATCAACAAGAATTTAACTTCCTCTTTTTTTCGGATAAGGTGATCAACGAGCATTTTATCTGAACTTAGATGGGCTGACTTTCTACTACCATATTCCACAACTTCGATATTTAGTTTGACACATCACGAAAAACTAGCATAACTCCAAAGCAGTCCTTAGTTGGATTTGAAATTCTTCTAACATAGCCCAAATACCTGATAAAATTTGATATCCAATAACGGGCTCCTAACTGAGACATCAATATGAGAAGGAGAAAACAGAAGCTCTGGAGCGTTCTCAAGTTTTGCTGGAATGGCAGATAAGCGATATTCACCAGGAGGAACCTGTGCCAAGTTGAGATAAAACCTTAATGTGTTTCAAACAGATAATTGTGAAAAACTTTCAAGTATCATTACATCTGAGGATGATGACAGAAACTTCATCGTAGAAAATTTATGTCAATCAGTTCTGAAAGGATGAGGGAATGCTAAAAGGTCTCAAAGATCCAATACTGAAAGAACCTTGGAGCTGTGATACTTTAACACCCAAAGTCCTATTCTGCTTCAACCTTGGTATCTTGTCGATTCAAGAGGGATCTTATACAAATGGGGTTTAGTTATATCTAGTGCGACTTTTCTCAAAAACAATTTTATGTGCTTGCTATTTGTAAAGTCAAGAGCGGGATATATACCTTTCACAAGACACTGAAGAAGTACCCTCCAACCAAACAAAAGAAAATGGGGAAAAAAGTACCCCCACCAGAACCCAAGTACTAAATATCTTACTCACAATCAGGACATAATGGGCACAAAAGCTTCAGAGTTCTGAGAGTGTACATATAATTTAACATGATAGACAATTTGAAGCAGGATGTAAAACTCAAGTTCGCTTAAACATGTCTTCGTAAACAAGCACCAATAATTGATGGTTTCTCATCGTGCACCCTCCCACACACTCGTGGAAATCAGAAAAAGTACGTTAAAAACCCTACAGATTATAACAGATATGATTCCGTTATACACTTGATTATCCTATTTCACTTAAAACAGCATCCTATAACTGCGACAGCAAGTATTCAAGAAGCAGAAAAAGTTAAAATATTCACCCTGACATACCTCAAAGCAAAAATGGCCACTCTCATCAGTAAGTTTCACTTGAGGTTTAACGTTTTGTGGGCCATGAGTCAGAGCTACCTGCATACACAACCATTTGCTGGAAGACTATGGAAATATCAAAAGAAACTGCACTAATTTTTTAATTTCTAACTATGAAATCAGAAAACTAACAACTGGAGATAGGTGTATGATATATTTTTAAGAAAGGAGATAGGTGTATGATATAGATTAGTTAAAAAAATTAAGAAAACTACTTTAAGCCACTAAAATATACCAACCTAATTCATTTCACATAAAATCTGCAGAATCGCGAGCAGTATCTCTTAAAAAGTAACTCACCACTAGTAAAGAAAAAGGTCATAGCACAAAGCAATATCCAACCAGCATAACATAGTAATTTCAGATTTTAACTATATTTCATGTGCAAAACAACACTATTGAAAAACATACCACTATTCTAGGAAAGCTGCAAATTTGATAGAAGAACAGAAGAGCAACACGATACCTTCGCCTTGAATTCAGAACTAACTGTTTGCACAACACCACATACATCATATGATGCAGCTTTGATGTCAGAGATTGAAGCCATATTAGGCAATACCTAACAATATAAGGATGGAGGGGACGGAACCACCAAAAGAGGAGGCGGTAAGTAACCATTTGGAATATAATGACCATATAACAAATCTTTTGCACTAAAAGGAGATAGATCGCTCAAATCATCATTGTAAATTTCTTAAACAGCGCAGTTGATAAACTTACCAAAAAGTCAACGAGCCGGTCAAATCTGTAGCGCACCTTCTTTGCTTCTATTGTGTATCGTTTAGACGTAACCTGGATTTTTAATTTTACCACAGACAACGTCAGGAAAGACTGATGCTAAAAAAAAAAACTGGTAGTATTCAAAACAACTTGCCAATCCTCCAATGTTCAGAACTTTGAAGCTAGAGCATAGCTCCAAACAGAATTACCTGGTCAAGCTTGTAATATCCTTCTTTGTCAGTGATAGATCTTTTCTGTCCATCAACTAAAATTTCTGCACCCTCAATTCCATTACCATCTCCATCAACCACACGACCCCCAACAGAAAATCCAGTGACCTATGAAAAATAAGATGCAACAATATTTTGACACATTCCTTTGCTCAAGGAATTACAGGGAGAAGCTGGCGTATCAATGATTCTAAAAGAACAAAGACCCCGGAACATGTGATAAAGCATCCACCCACTACCTTAGGTTTTCCATAAGAAACAATCAACGAAAAGATTGGAAAAGCTTACATTATGGCGCTAGAACAAGAAAATATGCACCATCTTGGTATGATAAACTAGTTTGGAGGAGTGAAGAAAACATGCAAAGATAGCTGGGTCCTTTAGCAAAGGATGTCATAAATTGGGAAGAGGGGAGGGGAGGGGGGGGGGGGGGGTTGCTTGAGTCCGCTCTTCAGTACAGTGATCAATAATTTACTGAAAGTAATCTCACTTTTATTCGCTGATTATACTTTTTATAGAAAAGAGTTGCAATAACTCAAACTTATATTCTGATTAGACAAATATGTAGCTTTTTTATATGAAAGAGAAATAAAAAGATGGATGCCCATAGCAACCAACTCATAATATCTTTTTATTTAGTCCTTGAAAGATCTGTATTGAGTTGTACCTGCATTAAAATCTTCTTCAGTTCAAAATTTTTTTTTTAAATATCCTATCACCAAAAGGATGTATGAGATTATAGAGTGCACGATGAACAATTTATCCAAGTGCGAACAACAGAATTTGTGTCTCTGAAATGGCAGTTGCAATTGAAAGAATTAAATACAAGCAGTCAACATGGTTCTAATACCTTGTTATTAAGACACTTCCTCACAAACAAAAGTAGCAGCAAACTGAAGCTTTAACATGCTTTCAGCAGATACTTAAACAAAAGGACAATTTTTAAATTCCCACATAACACAATAGAGGCCCATTTAAACCTTTGTAAGAACAAAACAAATTGCAATACTATACCTGAAACTTTTCTGGCACTATTACATGGTCATGCTGAACCGATATTGATATTGAAGAAGGTAAAACATCAAAAACTGTGTTTTCACCCTTGTAGAAGGGTAAAAGCTTGTAAACCCCTGCAATTAGTTCATTAGATCAACCATTATAATTGAGAAGAGGGGATGGAGGTGGGGATAAATGGTATCTTACCCAATCAAAAAAGGTAGATACTCGTGCCAAAACACAGCAAAAATGCAGAAGCACTATAATTTTCTTTCTTGCTTTCTTAGTTTTTCTTTATTAGTTTCTTCGCTTTACTTGATCAAACGGCACGAAAAAGTAATAGAGAAGAAGCATTATAAACTTTGTTTTCCGGCAACAATCAATAACAATGTCCTACTGAAAGACATGCAATATTCACCGGCTTTCAGTAATGATGTCCTACTGAAAGACATGCACTAATATTATGACCTCGCCAAACCCACTGCGCACACATCCACTAAAAGTCTCTTTGCCAACTACCGATGTGGAGGAATGTGAAGGACCAAAAAAGGGCAACCAATCATCACTTGCATAGACAAAATGAGTAAAGAGCTCAAGTTGAAAGAGCCACGGCTCAAAATGTCGAATGAAATGGAGAAACTGGTGGCAAAGAAGAGCCTATACACAACCCAATATTACCTAAACCCTTGTCATTTAGTTCTTGTGAATCAAAGGGAATAGGGTCGAAGGTACCGAAAGTGTGAGCATAAAGAGCCCTTTTCGACAACTTTGGAAAGGAGATCATCCGCATCCCCAGGGAAGGCCTTCAACTTGGTTGCTTGAATCTTACTTCAGCACTACCTTCCGATTTAGCAATTTTGCAGCAACCTTTTTTTTTTTTTTGAAGTAAAAATTTTGCGGCAACTTATAGCATCCCCAGTCACTTGCCTCTTGGATAACTTTATTTGTAACCAGATTTAGAAAGAAGAAAGGTGACATTGGTTAATGCAGCTACTAAAGGGGAATTGGTCTGAGAAAGGCATGTATATAGCGATTAGCGAGTATTAATTGGAAAGCCTAGTATAGAAGGTTAATTAATGTTATTTCTGTAAATAAAAATGGACACATACTTTTTCAGGTTTGCATTGTTCAGGAGAGATCACAATGGTCTACTGAGAGAGGAGATTAGCGAAGTTGATGCCAAAAATGTTGTGCAAGTCGTTATTAACAATAGTCTAATTTCTTTTGAGATGGATATTAACAATAGTCTAATTTTAAAGCTGGTCAAGTCCTAGAGGCACTATACCCAAGCCTATTGTGAACTCCTGCATGATTCGCAGAACCTCTATTTCAGAAAATTCGTGAGATTACTAATCTAGAGGAGAGTGAAATATTCTAGGGAAAAAATCTAAATTTACCCCTGAACTATGTAACCGTTACTAAAATGGGTCAGATTTACCCTTATTTCACGGAAAAGTATTAAGGACTGATTATCTTTAATTAGTCCGATAAGCATAGCTTTCTGCTGCGTGGATAAAACTTGGCCAAAATCCTTCGTCTTTGTCTCCCTATTACTCTCTCCCCCATCCGAAAAGAACCCAAAAAAAAAAGAGAAAAAAACTTATGGTGAATAACAATGAGGTAAGAGTTTTCAAACTTTCATCCCCATTCAAATCCAAACTTCTTTTTTCGTAGCCTTAAATTCTTACCACTCCCTTTAACACCTCTACTATTGCTAAATTTCTCCTTTCCCATTCAAAAAAATCGACCGAATCTAAAATATGCTTTGCTGCTGTTTGCACGAATCTGAAAAATAATCATGCTATAGTGTTACCGGAAATCGCCCCTAGAGACAGCTTTGGACAGTCAAAAGAACCGCACCTGGGCAAGTACCTCCCCTCCTAAAATTGGATTTTTTTATTGGAATAAAACTTTGGCTATGAGCCTATGAAAATGTGGATTTTGAGATGATGGGATGAAGAAAAAGGAAAACAGAACGGTGGGTTTGGTGAGTTGCAGAGTGATTAAATTAGATGACCGAATTCCACCATTTTCATAACCAAAAAATTGCAATCTCTGGTAAATTCTAGTTGGTTGAGTGCTAAATTGAAATCTACCATTATTAGAAGTTTGGATTTTATGTGAATTGGAATATGTATTTGGTTATGAAAATGGTGGAACGCATTAGCGGTCCGCTCTTAGGTGGAGTGTCTCGCACAACTGCTACTAGAGATTTATTGGCAAATCATTGTGGTCAACTAATATCCTCAGAGTGATAATCCAAAAATAGCCATAGCTAAACCCAAGAATCTCTCTCTCAAAACAGATTTAGGTGTGTACTCACTTCAATCTATAAAAGAGTTGCCTTATAAGAGGCTTAACCAAACAGGTAACCTAAAGCATTTTTTTAGATTCACATATCTTTCTGGACTATAATAAGGTACTTGCTCATTTGTGATTTAAATAGGGCACAATTTTGGAAAATTCAACTTAAAACAGAAATATCAGTTTCTAATAGCAAAACCTTTCATTACTAGAAAGTATCACTAGACTCACCTATAATTTTTGCGAATAATTCTAAAAACAATCCATTTTCTCAGTTCAGCAAGAGCGTGTATTCAAGTGGTACCAGAGTGGTTTGAATTTATTAGGGCACAGACCTCCGTATTTCCATTTGCACAAATAATTAAGATACCCTCCACTATCACTTTTTTCTTAATGAACTCGAATCAGCATTCAAAGGAAAACTTTATTGGGTTTCAGACAAATATAAATGTATTAAGTAGTAATCAACAAGTTATGGATGCACTAGAGAAAGAACCTTATCAAATCTTTTGCTGCGTTCCTATACTGTAAGACCTATAAGTGTAAGTTGAGTTTGATTTTTGGTTTATCAACATATAAATTGTTCTTCTACGATACAATTTCAGCTGTGTGTAGAACTTTTAATAGTTAGATTATTGATTTGTAAATAACTTGTATATATTTACAAAAGACGCCCTTTAGGATATGGAATCAAATAAAAATACAAATTTTCTGCAATGCTCATTTCTAATTTTATACTTATCAGCAGAACTTGGCTTTTATGATGCTTTTTGTGTAGAAAGTAGAAACTCATATTCTTTCAATAAATTGTTGATTATTTCCGTTTTGTACCACTTGATCGTCTACCTCAATGTTGGTTTTATCCTTGGTATGTGTGAGAAGGCACGAGAGAAAATACGTTATTGATATTGGATGAACAATGCAATACAAGAGGTCCTTATTTATAGCTATACTATACAAGGACATACTACTCCTCTACCAATGTGGGACAATACTACACTATATACATGCTGTAAACTAACAGTATGATTGAGATATCTGACAAAGTTAACTGATACCTTTTAAAGTTATGAGTTACGGATGCAATAAAAAGACCGGGAAATAAATGACATGCTCACACTTCTAGCCACCCTCCCTGACTACACTAGTGATGAGCAACAACCAGATAGCATGGTATGGGGAAGATCCAAAGATGGGAATTACACAGTGAAAGACAGCTACAACCTCAAGTGCTCTCAGAATGGTATGCTGGAAAATTGGCCTTGAAAACATGTCTGGAGGACTAGGCTACCACCTAAAGTCTCATGCTTTACTTGGATAGCACTTAATGAAGCAGCTCTCACACAGGATAATCTATGCAGAAGGAATATAGTCTTACCCAACAGATGCTACATGTGCCAACGGAATTTAGAATCTATAAACCATCTATTTTTGCATTGCCCAGTTGCAGCAGCCATCTGGAACTTTTTCCTCTCTATGTTTGGTCTGCAATGGGTCCGTCCCTCTATCTATTAAGGAAGCATAAAAAAATGGATTTTTTGGAGAGTTGACAAAGCCATCAAGAAGATCTGGAGAATGATTCCAGCAGCTATTTTTGGGGTTGTTTGGAATGAAAGGAATCACAGGTGTTGATGGGATCTCAACTCCAACCCATCCTCTGAAATCTATATGGCTCAGTTAATTTGTTCAGTTGGAACTTTCTCTCCCCTGTAAATAAAGTTGACAACTTTTGGATTTTGTTAGCTCCCTGATCTTAGCTTAGTCACTCATGTAATGGAGCTAACTAACTTTTGTACTCTTTTGCTATTAGCATCACCCTGATGCTCTTTAATGATATCATTTACATCAAAAAAACATCTTGATCTCTTCTTTTATCTTCATGTCTTATTTTTATTTGATTTTTAAGAACACAAACCTATGCACTTAAGACCTTCCGAAAATTCAAATAATGCTAGGAAATAACTTACACTTAGCAACTATATAATTACACACAGCTAAGTCAAAGAATTACATCAGCAGAAATGAAGAGTTTTACCACAAGGAAGGGATTTTAATGAGAAAATTCCATTAGCATCTGTCACACTGTGGCAAAGTGCTTCTTTCAGTCCTAGATCACCAGATGAATATTTAGAGCCCTTGGGGCAATCAACATTTGTGACATCATCCGAGTATAAATAGATATGAACTCCCAATATGGGATTTCCCTGCAATACAACTTTAACATTACAAAATATAAAAGAATCCCAACATACTATTAATTGGAATTAGAGAAGCTACTTTGGAGATTCACCTAATCATATTCTAATCCTTTTCGTGGACATGAGGTAGTAATTTCATAATTTTTTGGTATCACAAAATGGAACTAGGGAAACAAATAGGACATCAATTGATGGCTAATTCATGTTGATAAGACTAGTGCTATGTTTGTTGACTTTGCTTCATAGTTTGTGCACTTCTGTTTGAATAAAGAATGAATAAGAGGAAGTAGTAACACTATTAGATAACAGAAGGCAACATCAAAATAATAAAAGTAACATCCAAAAGAAAGGTAAGTCCTAAATCCATTTGCCTGTACATTTATATAGGTATATCTCATTGATGTAGCACCAGGCAACCAACAAAAGAAAAACTGAGTGATCCTCCCTTTTTTTCCCTTGACGTGTAAGAACCGTGTATCCATCTTAATCAATCAACTGACTAGTCATCTTGAGAAAGTGAAGCTTATCTTAGATTAATAGAACTTAGCCCGCAAGATTACCAGGTTTTAATTTCTTGGTCTCCATAAGCTCAGTCAAACTAGGAAAATTGAGGCTACTCCAACTTTCAAGAATTACTTTTGCTATGTATTAGCAAGAAGGTAATGGGAGGTATAAATCCAAGCGAGCTTTAAAGTCATTTTAAATCCTACAAAGCTACATTTACTAAAGAACAAGTTGGAAATACCCATCTCTCCCAAAATACATGTCTTTTAAAATATTTTCCCACTGCAGTAAAGGAGAAGTAACGGAAATGAAAAATTGCTTTCTTGCACCATGTTACGGGCTTAACTCAAGTAAGCAACGTGCGGACAGCCTGATAGCCTGTATGCTACTCATAGCTTTAGTCCTAACCAAGAAATAAGCACAAAGTCGTGCTTAAGCTAAGGCAATCACACAAACTCAAAGGCTGGAAAGATAATGAAATAAAAGGCACACAAAGATTGGGAGGCCATGGCCAATTTTCGGATTTACTTGATATACAAAGGGAATTGCAAAGTATATGAGATCTGCCTTCTAGCAAGGCCTATACATGTGTATATACTAAAAATATCCACCAGATTTGGTGGCAGTGGACCCGTCCAACTGTTGAGCACAACTTTCTGTTGGCATTAGGTGATCTCCATGATTAGCAGACTATGGGACTATGGTCCTACCCAGCTGTGCAACACTTGTTCCTGTTGTCAGAGAGTGGCCTTCATGATTGTCCTGGCAGGCTGTGGGACAGTGGCCTCCATGTGCAAAGATTCTTTGGTCTTTGGTAGCCAGGTTTGACTCGGCTTGTGGCCCCTTAGGCGGGAAAATCGGTAGAGAACTTGGCGGGGCCACAAGCCGAGTCAAACCTGTCTGCTAAAGACCAGAGAATCTTTGCACATGGAGGCCACTGTCCCACAGCCTGCCAGGACAATCATGAAGGCCACTCTCTGACAACAGGAACAAGTGTTGCACAGCTGGGTAGGACCATAGTCCCATAGTCTGCTAATCATGGAGATCACCTAATGCCAACAGAAAGTTGTGCTCAACAGTTGGACGGGTCCACTGCCACCAAATCTGGTGGATATTTTTAGTATATACACATGTATAGGCCTTGCTAGAAGGCAGATCTCATATACTTTGCAATTCCCTTTGCATATCAAGTAAATCCGAAAATTGGCCTTGGCCTCCCAATCTTTGTGTGCCTTTTAGTTCATTATCTTTCAAGCCTTTGATTTGTGTGATTGCCTTAGCTTAAGCACGACTTTGTGCTTATTTCTTGGTTAGGACTAAAGCTATGAGTAGCATACAGGCTATCAGGCTGTCCGCACGTTGCTTACTTGAGTTAAGCCCGTAACATGGTGCAAGAAAGCAATTTTTCATTTCCGTTACTTCTCCTTTACCTCATCATTCAAAAACCAATATCCAAGTAACTTATTTGAAATATAATGCGACCATTTTATGTTAATTTTGCATTCTGATACAGAGGTAGCCATACAATATCGTCTCATAAAGAAGTGTGGATTTCACTCGCACATCTCACATCTCACTAGAGGAAGAAATGACCCTTGGCTCTTGAGATCTCCACCTCCTTCCCGCATTTTCCGCACCTTAACTATGCGATGGAAGACATATGTAGGTGCAAATTCATTCGATGGTAACAAGTCCAATACCTCTAGTCACTTTTAGGCTTTTAGCAATGTCTTGTCTTGAATTGTATGTAAAGATGGTTCATAGTAAAATCACTACGAAATACAGATTACACAAAATTAAAAGGTACTGTAACAAGTCGCAGCAGCAAACCATAATATAAAACTTAAACCAGAGACAGAGATCGACTCATTACTAGAGAAACTCACCTGAGCAACCACAGATCCACGAATATCATAACCAGGGACAAAAAAGAAGTCTTCCACTATCCTATTTTCGAAACCCAACTCAATCTGCAATGAGAACAAACATGGTAGAAAAAAGTAATTATTCAATTATTGTTCCTTTTTTTTTTTATAGGTAAAAGAAAGAGACAAAATGACTGTTCCTTATTCCTAACTGATGTACAGAAATTTAGGAAGAAGATATGGTAAACAAAGTCTACGTGATTATACGGAAAGAAGAAATACTAATCCAAAGAACATGGGGGACTCAAAAGCACCTCGGCAGATCCTCTAACTTGAACATTCAAGTCGTGACGAGATGCACGTAATCTGTACTTCCCTGTAATGAAGATCAAGTGGTACAAAGTGAAAGAAAAGAAATAGGTACAAAGTGAGCTTTATAGCAGAATTATTGCATGTTAAGCACACATGAAAACTACCTATTCATAATCAAAAAAAAAACATCAGAATCATGTGGTTGCTCCATCTAACACATAGATTTGTATTTTTCTTTATTATAGATTTGTATTCCCATCCAAATATATGCATTATAAAATACAACCAAATAATTTTTTGGGTAACATTTACCTACCGGGAATAATGTTCGTGAAGGAGTATATTCCTCTGGGTGTTGATAACGCAGAAGACACAACATCACCTGCGGGAGATAAAAGCTCAACCTTCACGTTTGATGGGCCTCCATCTTTCAGAGAGCAACTTTCCCCACCGACATTTCCTACAATTCGTCCAGATACAGTAAACCTGCAGAAGCAGTGACTCAAGGAAATGATTCAAATGATAAAGCTAAGTAGGAAACAATATAAACATTGTAAAAGAGAAATGTTTCCCCTCCATTGTTCTTCGTTCATGGAACAAATGATTCAAAGACTTATTTCAATATTAAAAGAATAAGGACAAACCCCGTGAACCGAAAATTTATATCTTCATTGCCGTTGCAACCAGTATGATCAATTGCAACTGGTACCTACAGAAAGATCCTTCCTCAGTCAGATACACCAGCTCGGAAGAAGGAAAAAAGGGACTAATATTGAGCTGCTAGCAAATCAACAAAAAGTGCATATTAGCACATATTATCATCAGCATAAGATTGAAGACACTCACTTGTTCAGGATCCCACGACCATCCCTCCGGTCCATTGACTTTGATTAAGAAAGAACCCTGCAAAATGATTAAAATACAATGTGAGAAATTCTTTTATTTCCTCAGAAAACAA